>NC_088604.1:96154041-96476041 GCF_036013475.1 Columba livia
CATTTCTGGGATATGCTGACCAGTTTGGACAGTCAAAGCATTCTGGATGTGGATGCCACTACCATGGCAGAGTTCGCAAAGTCCACCTGGCCTTCAAGTTTTGAGAGGTTTATTAAAAAAAAGATGCCAGCATAACACTAGGACTTTCTTCAACATGTTAGCAAAACCAGAACTTGAATTTAACACTAACTTTCAACTACCTCACAAGCTCCTACCCTGAATGTAGGATACTGGGAGAATTATTTGAAGTCAGCAATGTAAAGAATTTCATCTGTTTGTCAAAATCATCAGTTGGTCATGTAGCCAGAATAAAGATGATTGTCTCTCTGTCTTAATATCTGTGCAGTGAGTAAAACAACAAGTAAAAGCTGGTATCTTTTGATTTTAATCAATGAGAAAAAAAAAAGTTATTTACGCAGTTTGTTCCCCACGAACTTTGATATCTGGGTCAGCAGATAATGGAAGCTATGTTTCAGACATGGTATTACTATTTTGAGTGTATGATGATGCTTTTCAGTCTCTAAAATGCCACAGTCAAATGACAGTCTGTGACTGACTGGTCTAGATTAAATCAGAGTAATCCTTTAAGCAATACTCTTATTCCCTCAGAAAGCCAGTCCATCAGTGACAAACATATTGTCTAGAATTGTATGTCTAGTTTTGATAATCATTTAAAAAAAAATGGAAAAAGCTCATCAATATATAAAGCTAGAAAGATGATAATTTCACCAGATGTCTGTGAGGTTCTCAGACTATCATTGTCTGTGGCATAAGTATGATCTCCCAACCTGGATTGCAATTTCAAAGAGCAGTGATACAACTCTTTAATTATTTCGTGTTTGCATGTATGCATACACACAAACATCTTCTTGCTTTTATTATTATCTTTCAAGGAAGCAAGAAAAAAGAAAAACACATAAACAGTTCCATTTGCAGGTTTGAGCACCCTTCACCAAAAGCGCATGTGCTGTTTTCCTCCAGTTTATTTCCAATGGGGAAAACCCAAATCAGAGGTGTTGCACAGATGAATTTACCTCGTCTGCAAATTTATAACTTACATATTTGTGGAACTTTGGATTTTCATTGTTTGGTTTACTTACTGGGTGATTCTTCAATTCCTGGTCTTTGTAGGTGTTCTTCATTTCAGACTTGAGGATCTCCGGGTAATCACTACTTTTGTAAATTCAAGCCACCTGTTCTTGGTTTGCCTTTAGCAAGGGATCCTTTCAGCCTTAGTGAGCTAGCCTCTTGTCAGGCTTGGTCTTCACGTCTGACCTTGAGCTGCCTCTTTCACAGTCCCTGTCTTTCTGTTGGGCTTACTCAGCTGTCTGCTGGCCCAGGAGAATCCAGCTTATTTCCACCTCCTGCCCTTCGCTGTGGTGTGTGTGATAGCTCTAAGAACTGAGGCAGATCCCTTCAAACTGCAAATGCCTGATGATCCTTACATCATGAGATTAAGCATGACCTGAACAAATCAAAAGGGGTACCACTAGTAGATTAAATCAGAGCTGGGTGAACTGTTAATTGCAAATAGTTTAACTGACAAATGCTCTGTAAGCACACCTTTAATGTTATGGATTTTTTAATTGTGAAAAATAATTGTTTGAATGCTTATGCAATCAACTATTAGTCCAGAGATTGACTACTCCTAAATTACACTTACTTTTGATCACTGAATCCTTTTCCTCTCTTCTCAGTTTGAAAGAGTGTAAAATGAAGTTGTTTGCCATTGATCTCCACAGCGAGCACAGAGAGTAACTCTAAATGACAATACTCTGTCCAGATAAAGAAGTCTGTGGTCTTGGAATCTCTTCCACAGTGACACCTCGGTGTTTTTGACAGGGAGTGGAGCGAGGGGCAGGTGTGGGTGAGCTGGGTAGGAGCTGTTAGCGTAGCTCTATCAGGAGTGCCTCTAAAACCTCTGCATTTCGTGTCAGATGTTCTTAACTAAATCACTTTCACAAACATCTAACAGCTTTTAGTGCTTGAATGTTTCTTTGTGCTACATGTCTTATCTCAGAAAACAGAATTCAATAATAAAAGGCCTCTTGCCTCTTTTCCTCCCCTCACCCCTGGCTGTATAAAAAGCTCGTAGACTTTTGCAATGTGAAAACAGGGCGCTTTTGTAAATGCTGTGAATTCCATTGTACATTCATGTCCAATTGCCTCCACCGCCACTCGGGTTTACTGTGCAAATTTCAGTCCCATTAAGTCTAGGGAACAACTAGGTGACCTTTCATCATGTGGCAAGGAAGCCAAAAGTGTAATTTAAATGCAGACAAATAGAAATTATAGAAAACTTAAGATGTTTCCCATTCTGTAGAGAATTGTTCTGCAGACCTGATAGTTTTAAAAATTTTTAGACATGAAGTACTCATAGCAAATTCTCATTAAATATGAAAAGCAACACAGAAATCTCACTGTGAACTTGTTCAAAATCTTTCACAAAAGTGGAATTTTTTTTTTGCCTTTATTAAGAATGTATGCATTTTATTTTGTCATTTTTATTTTATGGCTAAATTATGGTATCCTAAAGTTTGAAAACAAGCCTTATTTTAATAATACAGTATTTTTCTTTCTAGAAAACCCACAAGGTTTTAATTTTGATTGAAATAAATTCCTTTTAAGTTACATTAAAATTGAAATTCATGTAGTATCACCATGTACCTGAGTAGGTTTTATATCTCTGTACATTATAGTATCTATGGTAAATGAAAGTTTTGTATAGAATTTTTAAGGTTTTACTCCCTTGATTGTGGTGAATGAAAGAATTATTATTTTTAATTTGAACTCCATTTTCCAGTGTTTCATCTAAGAAAAGATGTTTTGCAAAATTCTGTATCCAGAAGGTTTTTTCTCTTGAAAGTAAAAAACAAGGTAGAAACAGGAGCTTTTGATGAGAAATGTGAATTTTATCACTTCAGGTAATCTGATTTTCAACTACATTAACAGAAGTTTAATAATTAAAAAAAAAAAACATGTTTGATGTGAATTCCACCAATGTTGAATGAATTTATTTGCTAAAGATTTTTCAATTGGAACTTGTGAATAGGAAGCCCTGGTAATTTTTAAAGCATGCCATTCTACCCAAAATAAATATTTTTTGTTTCCTGAAATTAAATTGCATAATGGAAATATTCTTAGTATATTTACTTCCATGTTTGTGATTTCAGTTAACGTAGATATTAATACTTTAAAGTGTTAAGTACATGAATGAACATTACCTTATTGGAACATTTGCTATTAAGTAAAAAAGCGTGTCATAAATGACAATAAAAACTATATGTTTCTGTGTTTGCAAGTTCAGGTTATTAGTTTAAAGTGAAATCCTGATAACCATATCTTCTCATAATTTTATTGTACAGATAGCCATCTACAATAGGAATGGGAATTTCCTCCCCAACATGTTGTGAAGATAGGTAGTTTTGTACTATTTTGAAAGTATTGGTTTTCTTAAAAATACCCCAAACAAACGAACAAAAAAGCCGCCTCAAAACATTGACACCATTTAAAATCAGGTATTTTTTTAAATCACAAGAGCCTCAAAAAGACAGTGGCATACAGTGCAGTGTTTGGTTTTGATTTCTTAAAGACCTTTTTTGTTACTTGCTTCTTCATTTAATCCTTACTTTGCAACATCTTTGCTAAATTTTATTTTTATTAATCTTTAGAAGAATAATTTTATCATTTTAAACATCTGCTATTGTTTCGAGCATCATGTAACACTTGAGTTCTACCTCTAGAACTTTAGAAAAAGTTGATATTTCCTGCAGGCATTAGTGTATGGAGAGAGTGTCAATTGTGTAGTTTAAGGAACTGTTTTGTTATGAGTATCATATTTTTAAGGACTTCCTTTTTTCAAGTATATTGATCCTCGCAGTTCTTCCATGAATTAGGGGAAACAGAAGCAGAAGTGATCAACTGCTTCAATCATCTCCGCAATAGCATCCAAGTGTCCAGTATAGCATGTAAGTGGGATTCAAAACTAAAAAGCTCCATTCTTTGACATTCCTAATTATTTTACATGCTTCTGTTTTCAGGGCTGAATTCTTCAGGTGGTTTAAGTTCTCTTTCCCAGGAATGGTCTTGATATTTTTTCCAAAGTATTTCAGCTTTGACACTTGTTTTTATGAAGTGTAGAGTACTTAAGCCACCAAGGAGGGATGTGGAGGCTCTAGGTCCAGTGCTGTCCTCCTCCCTGGCTCTCGGAGCAGAAGCAGGGGATGGGCTCCAGGCTCAGAGCTGCTGAAGAAAGTAACGTGCAAAGAAGTTCTTTAAGAGATTAGTGGTATAACGTTAACATTTAAAATTTGAGAGAGACATTTTGACAAGTAACATGCTGTGAATCAGATTTTTGTTGCGGAAGGATTGTCAGCAAGGTTTCATCTTTCCTGTGTATATTTTGAAAAGCCAAGAGAATCAGATGTTCTTGTTTCATAAGCCTACAGAGGCATGATTTTAACCTGTGCAATGAGGAAAATGAACTTTTAACTGCCCGCAGAGCACAGCCACATTATTCCCTGTGATTAACTCCAGTGGGCTTAAGAGCAGAATTTATTAGCAGAACTTCAGGGTATAGAAAAATAACAGTAGGAGATGAATATGTAAGTAACAAATACTCTGTTGCCATGGAATTATGGTGAAGGAAGACAAATAAATACATTTTACATACATTGTTGTTGTTGCAAGTAGAGGTTTCTCTATGTTGTTGGAGAGCATAAAAAACGTTACTGAAAATATTTCTTAGGCATTCAGTCTGGCATCATGCGTTGTATGTGTTTGCTTCCATTTGCATTGGGGAAAAAAGAGTATTCTCTTTTGATTGCCAGCTTTCGTACAATAGGAATATGTGAAATACAAATACCACTTAATTGAAATTGTTTTATTATATGTTTATTGAAAATTGAAGTTTCTTCCCTAGATAATATATGCAAAGAAGTCATAAAGGACAGTAGTTTGGAGAATTAGTAACTAAGTTTTTGTAGATTGTAACACATATTACCCTTATAATTCAGTGAAAAGCAGTGATTCTTGTAAGTGTTGATCAAATAAAATGCACCTAACTTTGTGATGAAGTACTGTCCTGTGGTAAATATGGGAAAGATTTAAGCCCTTTGTGCAAAGCTCTGTGATATAAAATGGGAAAGCTGAAAATTTGTATTTTAGTAAGATAGACCTTTGAACCAAATATTTGAAATAGACTTTATCTGCTAATGTGTTGTTGTTTTGTTGTGGGTTTTTTTGGTTTTGTTTGTTTTAGCTTGTGTTTACTGTTAATAATATATTTTTATTGAGGCTAAATTGACAAAAATAGGTTAGAGATTTAGCATTAATATCCTGGAGGCATCCTGAATAGACAGCTCCTTGCACTGTTGCCAGATCATCAATACCTTGACAGTTCATCTCAGTTCTTAAAAATCTAAGATTTTACGAAGTTCTTACTAGGCTATTCCGGTACTTCACTGATCTTGAAAGCCTTTTGCTGTTATGGAACCTTAGTCCTTTTTTTCCTCACTTATTAAAATACACACAGTCTTTATAGAGGAAGAGAGGACAGAGTTATAAAAATAAACTTACATAGACAGATTATTTCAAACAAGTAGTAACTTCTGGTCTAAATATTACATTTCCCACAGTGCAGCTTCATTATCAAAGTGGCCTACAGATAGATTTACCGATAGATTGAATGCAGATCTCTATGGAGATGAAAAGCAGCTGGTAGCACTATAACGGTGTCATGAGATGAAAGCTTCATTGTAGCTAAGTTTATATTCATGTTGTACCAATTACAATTAGGAATTCCAGTGTTAATATTTTACAATTTGACGTGTGATCATGAGGCTTATATTTTGAGCAGGTAAAAATGTAGCTTCCTATCTTGCTTTTTTCTTGATGAGTTTGTTAGCACTCTTCTTGAATTTTGACTATGCAAACAGAAAAAAAACCTCTAAACAGTGACTCAAAAACCTGTTATTTTCAATCCTAGTGCAGCTTACAGATCTAACACAAAGTCAGGTCACCTACCAACAGACATGATTGTCATTGAATACCTTAAAACGATGAATGGATGTCCACAATGTGAACAATAAACAGGAGAAAATACTTTTGAGAAGACACCTAATGATACTCAGTATCCCTGATTTTAACTTTGTCCATGAAAATTCTTTCTTCAGTTGTTGATCTGAGCTTTCTTGATCTCAGCTCTTTCCCTGATTTCTGGTTTCTTCTTCTTTTCTTCATAGGGTCTGTCTGTTTTCTTTCAAAAGAAAAGTGACAAAGTACAACCTCATCTTCCTTTTTTTCTCATGTTTTCTATATATTTGCCCCAAATTCTCTTTTCTCCTTTATCAGAGACACAGAAATTATACTGTGGTTTGTGTTGTTTAACCCTGTTTTTACCCAGTAGCATCAGTATGTCTTCTAATCTGCTTCACACCCCACTACTTCATTTTTCTTCTTAACATCTCACTTTCTTTTATATTAGGATTTTGCAGTTCATAACTAAAAAGCAGAGTATTTTTTAAAATATATTTCCTAGAATCATAGAATGCTAGGGATTGGAAGGGACCTCGAAAGATCATCTAGTCCAATCCCCCTGCCGGAGCAGGAGCACCCAGATGAGGTTACACAGGAAGGTGTCCAGGTGGGTTTTGAATGTCTCCAGGGAAGGAGACTCCACAACCCCCCTGGGCAGCCTGTTCCAGTGCTCTGTCACCATCCCTGAGAAGAAGTTTCTTCTCATACTGAAGTGGAACCTCTTATGTTCCAGCTTAAAGCCATTACCCCTAGTCCTACCATTGTTTGTCACCGAGAAGAGCCTGGCTCCATCCTCATGGCACTCACCCTTTATATATTTATAAACATTAATGAGGTCACCCCTCAGTCTCCTCTTCTCCAGGCTAAAGAGCCCCAGCTCCCTCAGCCTTTCCTCATCAGGGAGATGCTCCACTCCCTTCATCATCTTCGTTGCCCTGCACTGGACTCTCTCCAGCAGTTCCCTGTCCTTCTGGAACTGAGGGGCCCAGAACTGGACACAATATACCAGATGTGGTCTCACCAGGGCAGAGTAGAGGGGCAGGAGAACCTCTCTTGACCTATTAACCACCCCCTTTCTAATACACCCCAGGATGCCATTGGCCTTCCTGGCCACAAGGACACAGTGCTGGCTCATGATCATCCTGCTGTCCACCAGGACCCCCAGGTCCCTTTTCCCTACACTGCTCTCTAATGGATCATTCCCCAACTTATACTGGAACCTGGAGTTGTTCCTACCCAGATGCAAGACTCCGCACTTGCCTTTGTTATATTTCATTAAATTTTTCCCCGCCCAATGCTCCAGCCTGTCCATGTCTCTGGATGGCAGCACAGCCTTCTGGTGTGTCAGCCACTCCTCCCAGCTTGTTTGCATCAGCATGAAACAAAATGGGTTTGTTTATGTAAAATGGAAAACAAAATATTGTTTAGATTGCTTCTTTAGTTAATTTGGTTGCTTTATTTTAATGTTTTTAAGCTTTTGTCACTACAATGTTTTGTAGGAAGGAGATTCATAAGTTTATTATACACTAAGGATTAAACTACCTGCTTTGTTTGTTTTGAAACTGCTACCTGTCTCAAAAGGCAAAATGTTTTGGTTTGGATATCCACTGTAATGAGTTTAACTCTGTCATAAACTGATTTAGACTGAGGTTGCATTATTAAACTGTACAAATAAGTCACAATTGAGAAAAAGTGCTGTCATCACCTTCTCCCAGTACAGATGTCTCGATGCTTTGATGGTTTGTGATGGAGTGTTGCCCAGCTGTTCACTTGGTGTTATGTCTTTTTTTGGTGGACTTGCAGCATGATCACAATCAAATTTGAGACCTCAGCTTTGAACAGACTCTGCTTGACTGTGGTTAAATTCCTGGCCCAACAAAATAGTAAGATAAATAAGCACCGTGGGGTAATGTGCTAAAAGACCAGAAAACTTAAGTAATAGGTGTGGTTGTGACAGGCTGAGGCTTTCAAGTGTGCAATATGTACTGTGACTGCTGGATCAAGTCGTCTTTCTTTAAACTTTCCATTTTGTATTCTGCTGTGGAAGTCAGGAATCAAAAGTTTCCTCTTTTGCGAGTGCCAAGAACCAGAGAATGAATGTATACTTGTAATTCATTTTCAGCAATTTACAATTTGCAATCCATTTGAAATTTATTCTTTGAATTGAATAAAGAACTTTTGGAGAAATAACCAAAGATTTAAATTTCAGAATTTGCACCTTGGGGAGTAGAAGTCAGAGAATTTCATGGAGGTCCTCCTTTAGTAGTAAGAATACGTTTGCCAGCAACAGTGAGTGAAGGTTTGTTAATGAGGAACTGGATTGCTGCTCAAAACTTCTGCCAGACTTCTTGGAAATGTTTTTTTTTTTTTTTTTTTTGAGAAGAACTAGTTAAAATGTCAATATGAAGGATAGTATTGTGCATTCATAATTTCTTCTTGCAGGTGTCGTGTCTTCTATAATTTGAGATTCTGTGATGCGTTTGGGCTTTATATGCCAGATTAAGTTACTTGCTTTTAAAGTTAACTTTTATCTTGATGAGGATTTGTGCTATTTAGGTTTTAGGGCTGATCTTGCACCCATGTCAGCTGTTGCTGGAAATGATAGAGACATTTGGAATCTGGAAAAATCAGCTTCACAAAATCATCATGACTCCTTGAAAGAGTGCTGCCAGATTCCCAAATGAGTCAAGCCATATTTGAAAAGTCTGTGGATCCCATTTACATTTTTTTCTGAGAGAATCATAAAGGAATGTACTGATAATTCCAGAGTCTCTTCATGGCTACAAAGCAGATTGCCCTGTGGATTGCCCTGTGGATTCCATCCAGTCCCTTGTGTTCAGTGGTACAACTATATGTGCCAGTGCATGAAATCAAGAAATGAAAGTAGGAACACCTATGGTATGATTAGTATTAGTCTTAATTTTTTTCTTAAGGGCAGTAATGAGGGGTTAAAATGATAAAAATTAATATTGGAAGCTCACATCAAAGATTTGACAGTGAGAATTCATGAGAGGTCTGAATTTTTTGGAGGTTTGCCATGTGGAAATTAAAGCATCACTTGCTGAGCCTTTTAGGATGGCATTTTTCCTTTCCCACCCAAGGCAAAGTGTCTGTTGAAGTTCTGGATCCCTGGATCAGTTAAATTCCTTGTAAGCTAATTTATTCTAGGCAGAGTGCATTCTTCTATTTGCATGTGTTCTGTTATTTTACTACTCGTAAATTCTCAGTCTAGAGAATAACCTTTACAAAGGATGAATAAGAATTTCCTGTATTTTATTATCTTCATAGTTCCACTAGTGTTTTCAATTTTTGGAAAGTGAAAGATCCAAGGTTTAATGTTCTCCAGGATGCTGACAAATTGTGTTACAGGTCTTGCCTTAGCAATTGAAGTAAATAAGGACCATAGAGGCTGCTCTTCATCTTCTGCTATTGTTTCTCCTGAATCATGAAGCAATGGAAATTAATAATTAATAATTATTTTAATTCCAAACCCCTTTAGTCTTTGCTACCTCTAACATGTGCAAACTGAGTGTATATTAAGGATGAACATTTTTTTACTGTGTGAATGAATGGAACTTCTGTTATTGTCAGTAAGTTGCTTTCCTAATTTTCTATGCATTATTCTGAAAATAGGCTTTCGAGTAACATCATTCCATAAAATACGTGGAACTTTTAATCTGTTTTATAGGGTTGCGACTCTCAAATGAGCATGTCAGAAGTGTCCTGCAGTGAAAGTACCTCCTCTTGTCAGTCGCTGGTACATGGCTCAGCTCCAGAAATCCTCGTTGGCCTCCTTTATAACGCTACAACGGGAAGATTATCAGCAGAAGTGATAAAAGGCAGCCACTTCAAAAACTTGGCAGCGAACAGACCACCCAGTGAGTGAAAATCTTTTTTTCATCCTAATGCTTCTGTACTGGTGGGGCTCTCGGTAGCAAGGACTTCAATCCTATCATTTAGTCTTACCCAAGCAAAACGAAATAGAGCAATCATCAACTAATCTGTTTCATGTTTGATATTTCTAGTCAGTTGGGAAATAGCAAAAATCTAAAATTCAAAATATTAATTGTAAGTTGACAAGACTGTTTTAATTTTTCATGATGACTGACTAATAAATTACCTTTATCATAATGATTAATTGCTAAATTACTAATGCCTCACATCACAGGCCAAGAATAAAAATTTAGTGTTTAAAGAGAAGGTACATGCCAGCTAATATTAATATAAACACTCTGAACAGTTATTGCTATTCCTAGAGGAGTTGATACTGCAGTCTTTAATTGCCTATGTGCCTGTGTATATGTGGTAGTAATGTATGTAACTTGGGAATGTCAGTGAAGACAACGGAGAAGCAAATTGAGACCTTTAGCATCTTGAACTGTATGTTCAAGTATTTGTTCAAAAATACATTTGTCTGAAATATCTGTGAACTTTATATACTTTAAAATTAGAGCCAGATGGATTGTCGCACACCCAGAATGTTTTTACTGTCTCTAATTCTTTGATACAGCTCAAGAAAGTTCAGTAATAAACTTTTTAATTTTTTGTTGCTGTTGTTTTTTGGATTATGAGTCTGATTTATCTAAGTTGTAGCCAGACATCCCTCCCTGTTCCTTTTGGTTTTGTCTAGAGGCTTAGGTTTGAGCCCCACTTTCTGTTTCCTAATCCCCATATTTGTATGGCACTAGCAGATGATCTGTCACTACTAGGCTATGTAGCAGGCTGCCAAAATTTTATGAGTTTACGTTGTCTTCAGAGTTTAGAAAATAAGACAAACAACTTGAGACTGATTCTCTTCTCTTTCTCTCTTGACCCATGTTTTATTCCATTCATTAATTACATATGGCTCAGCCTTGCTCTGCTTTCCCTTTCTCTGTATTTTTCACACTGATGGAGCCAGAGTTGGTTAACATGGCCAGAAAAGGAAGACAAAAGAAGGATCTCTAATACTTTTACATAATTAGGTAGTTGCTCAGAGTCACCTGTTGGGAGACAAAGCACAGAAACAGATGGGGAGGGCCAAGAAGGCCCAAGGACACTGAGGTGAGGGAAAGGAATGAACAGGAGAGATGTGGAGAGAAGGGACCATGTGTTCCCATAAAGCAAAAACAAGTGTGTGGCTTATTCTTATCTTTATGGCAATTCTAGAGAAAGCCATGTTTTTCTTAATATTTAGAACATACAAGTTAAATGTGGTTTCAGTACTTCTTTTGAAGACAGATATGCTCGTTCCTTGGTATGTTAATTCCCAAAATGTGCCCTGTGTGCCTGCGCTGTCTAGCTAACAGTGTGTGAGTCATGGGGGTCAACTATCTGTTTCAGATTGGAAGAAAACAGCATAGAACATGGCACGTAGCCCTGTAACATCATGTTCTGGCTAACCTTTTTGGAGGGAAGATCTTGTGTGTTACCTTTTGTCATCCCCTGTGAAAGACAGGGAGAATTTTTGATATGAATAAGAATAGTCTAGTTCTATTTAGGCAAATGCAGGTTTGGAATTCTGTTTTTTCTAGAAAGCTGGAAACTAATGGGTCTAGTAAGACCCATGCACAGAATATTGTGGAATCCAAATTTCTCCTGTGGGCTGTTTGTGCCATACTCCCCCTCCAGCCCCCAGCAGTGGCAGCACCCTCTTGTAAACTCACAGACCCAGGTGCGTACCACTGCCCTTTCCTAACTCCCTGCCAAGTGCATCCAGGGTGCACCCCAACCCCTCTCTGTGCCATCGCTTCCACTAAATTAAAACCAGAGCGCGTAGAGTTGATGATTAAGTGCTCTGACCACATTTGTTGTTTGGACCATCGGTGGTCCGAAATCCTGAGAACTGCTGCAAAGGACATGCACAGATCAGTTTTAATTCAGGTCTTGAGAAGCCTTGATAGAAAGGAAAGCAATTCTTCTTTCCCACATGCACTCCTTTGTGTAGTCTAGGTGTTGTGAACCTATGCAGTTTTTGTGAAATGCTTCTGTAGCAAATATGAATTGAGTCCTAGGTTTCTGCTTCTTGGTAGTATATACTCCTCTGCTCCATGTTTATATGTTATATAGTAACTCATTTAGCAACTGAGTATAAGCAAATAGGCCAAATCCTGCAGGCAATAAGTTGATGTTAGAATGTGTCTCTGTGTGATAGTTAATATTTTATCTGAGAAAAAGATGCTTCTTAGTATCCTTTAAAATGTTGAAAGAGGGTACAATCTTTTGCACATTAAATCCATATACATGTATGCATGCACCCATACATGAAATCCATAAATACATGGACTTTAACAAGTGAGATCTCTACATTTTAAGGAGAAACCCATAGCTGAATTTCAGATGTAAGCATCCCTCAGCTATTTTTAGAGATCAAATCAGAGTCACTCTCTTGCCCAAGTCCACCACTAGTCAAGACCTAAAGTATTGCAATCAAATATCCACATTTATAAAAGCTGAGGGCAAAACCATTTTGGTATTCAGTTCAGTGATTTTTTTCATTTTATTGCTTGTAATATATGAAGTATAATTAGTGTGTGCAGTTTTTCTTAATATGCTGGAGTTTGCATGAAAAAGCATAAGGTTTGATAAAAAGGATACCGTGATTTTTACCCAATCGCTTGCATGATTCTTTCTGTGTTGAGTGTGCTTTAGAACCCAGTAGCTATTAGTGCTAAGATAACCCATTATGTAAGCAGTGTAATTTTTGTTAAAGATTACACAAAAACTGCACAAAATTTTCATTTCATTAAATTTTACCCAGCAATCCTTTTGTTCAATCCTTTTTTCTGATCTATGCTGCCAAGGTTTTGTGTTCTTCCACTCCAGTGAATAATGTTTCCTCTTAAACTTTAACCTTTGATCCTTTCTCACCCAACTATTGACATCTGGTCATTATTTCTTTTACTGCTTTCCACCCCCTGTTGTCAGACGGACTGTTCTGTTGTCTAAAACACTTGATAGGTGGACAGGTTTATATAATCCGAGGTGAGTTCCTGTAGAAACTAATTGGATGTTGTCTTTTTCATGCAAAAGAAAACTTGCCAGCAGTAAAGCTATCCACAGCTGCCTGCCATAGTGGTTTATAAAAGTATATGTTTATTATTTGTGGCACTCTCTAATGCAAAAGTTGCATTTATCTCTGATTATGGATGTTGGGATTTCAGTGTACCTGCAAAGTGAAAATATTCAATGTGTTTCTTTTTACATAAACTCGGATCATTTAATAATTTCATTCATTAACATGAATATGACAGGAATAAATAATGAAACACTATAGATCGTTTTACACAGTTGCATATTTCTTAAAATCGGTTAACTTCATGAAATGCGCATCCTTCTGCAGGAGCATGGCTTGGTGCCTCTAGTGAAATGAAAACGGAGCTTTAAAAGTAAGGGCTTACACCCAAATACTAACACGCAATGTGTGCTAACCGCACTTACTTGCATCAGATTCTTAAATGTACTTCTGTGTTTTAAACAACTATCTTGAATTATGCAAAAATTCATTTCTCTTTAAAGGTGTAAACTTCCATCTTTGAATGCACTTTGCTACATTTTGGTCTTTAAAATAAATAAAATTGAAAAGCCCAAAGTGAGAACCACATCCATGCAGAGATTATTTTTAAGCATTTCATTCTGACTGTTTTGATATCACTGCATATCTATATATTTTTTTCTCTTCATTAGTTGCCTTCATTCCACTTCCTTTATTCTTATTCTCTGAAAATTCAGTGGTATGCTTTACAGTGTTGTGGCTATTTGGAGCTTGCTAAGTGTTAACGCAGCTGAAGTTTGTTGAGAACAAACAAGGGGGCTTGATGGGAAGAGGATTATGAGGTATACCTTTAACTTAACCATTTACATAGTACCGAAGCTAATTAACTTGATAGTGTGTTTGTAATATTTTGCTTACTTGCCATCTTTCCATGTGTCTAAAATGAGCTGTGTTCAGTCAGCCTGGTATACACCATATCCTTGTGTCTTGTAATTATCTCGTTCTCAAAACCTTTTGTTCTAAGATATCTGACATTCCAAAATATTATTTCTTTTGTAGATACGTATGTTAAGTTAACACTGCTGAACTCGATGGGGCAAGAGATGTCCAAATGCAAAACTTCGATCCGCCGAGGACAGCCAAATCCTGTATACAAAGAAACCTTCGTTTTCCAAGTGGCGCTGTTTCAGCTCTCAGATGTGACGCTCATACTGTCTGTATATAATAAGCGCAGCATGAAACGAAAAGAGATGATAGGGTGGATTTCCTTAGGTCTCAACAGCTCAGGAGAAGATGAACTCAATCACTGGACTGAAATGAAGGAATCTAAAGGACGGCAAGTGTGCAGATGGCATACTTTACTAGAATCGTGACAGGCAGTACAAAGCGCAGGCGTGGTTTTAAGGGAGTTTGGACTCTCAAGAAGATGATCATCCTCGGTCACAATCGACAGTTTTGTTGTGGAAGTGAAAAAGGGGACTTGAGGTCAACATTCCATCATAAAGAACACACAACATGCAAAATGGCGGGGTTTAATATATAATCACTTAGTGTCAGGCACTCCTTGGTGTCAGAGAAGCCTTGCTGTACACAGATACATTAGCGGTCCCTCCCCCATCCACCTGATGCTGTAGTTGTTTGCGTTTGTTTTGTGGTTTTCAGTTCAGAAACATTTTATATAAGGTTCTCCAAATTAATGTAAGCTCCTCCTTGTGTACTTTTTGTATTGCTCTAATACTGTAGCTTCTCACCTGCCTGCATTCAGATTAAAGGTCAATAATTTGCACTTTGAGAACAAGTTAATGATCTGTAAAGCAAAAGGAAAAAAAACAACAAAAACCACCAGTGGAGAACACTTAGTAGTAGAGCAAATATGAATATACTGTTGTTTTACACTGAGTTTCTTTCCAGGAGCTTCATACAAGGAAGCTTTCATTTTTATTTTTTTTTTAATGCAGTTGGTTTGAAAAGTACTAGCATTTGGGCATCAGGTGAACTTTGACTTCAAAATAATGTTTCTTCAATCTGTGACAGGAACGAGCTCCATATATGGCATAAATTGGGTTTTTCCCTCTTGCCTGTAGTTCTGCCTAGTCCAAAGAGACCAGATCATTAGTTTGGTCCCTTCCAAATCTCCTTAGACAGGTTGTACTGTAAAACTATGTAACTTTCTGTTGAAAGCACTTCCTGTATTCATGTATTCCAATGTAGGAAGCTCATAGAGCACGAGTTTACTAAAATCTATTTTCATTAAACAAATCGATACCAATTTATTTAAAATGTCAGCAGTTGGAAGTTAGGCTGAAATGCTGCAGAGGAAGTGCAAATGAATGCAAAATATTATGGCTTTGGTTGAAATAGGTGTCCATTTGAGTCCCTTCTGAGCTGTTTTAGGGATTACCACATGATGTTGGTTGAAGTCAAGAGCAGATCAGGAGTTTTTACCTTTCTTCTTGGAGAAGAGAACATCAGTAAGTTATTTTTCTAGTGATTTGCCAGCGATTTGAATGAATGTTTACACCCAAAATAGAAGTTTGCTTTGCTTATGTTCATGTTGGGCAACACAGCTTTCTAACGACACAGTCGAGGAGCCGCAGTATCACAAGAAGGTTTGCTGTCACATAAACACTCATGGCTTCCACTGAAATTAGGGAAATAGCAGTGCTTCTGAGACTCCTCTTTGTCCCAGATACTTTAATTGGGATCAAACTGAATTACTGACTGCTGAATCTAACTCATATTACTGAAATTGTGGCTTATTGAGTAAATGTATTGTTTAAAAACTTCCCAATTCAAATATTCCTTCTGCCTGTAATTATGTTTCACTTATTTTTAATTGTTGTTGTGTAGAAAGCAAAGCTTTTTTTCATATAAATGATGGTGATGTCTTACTAATATGAGACCTCACTGATTGTTGTAGCGGTTGGTAGGTAGAAGAGTGAAGTTCTGGATTTTGTTGAGAGAAATAGTAGTAGCCTGGAGTGTTCTCATTAGGACAAAAGTTTTTCACTTGAATTTCTTTAAAATACCTTTGAAGAATCCTGGCTTTAGGGTACACAGTCAGTCAAGTACAGCGAGATTGAAGACAGTGAGTATGCTGTAATAAATATATTTAACGTGGTTCTCAAATTCTCACACTACTTAATGATTTAATTAAGTCATTTTTAAAGGGTATGGTAATTCCACTTCTTGGTTTATTTGGTGCCTTTTGAGGGGTTTATTTGCAGACCCAGGCTTTCAGTTTGTATTGATTTAAAGCATTACAACACTACTTTTTTTTTTTTTCCCCTGGTATTGCACTGCTGCTTCATTTACAGAAGATTTATTTACTAATTACAAATAATGCAGAAACTTTCTTTAAAAAGGAATGATCTTGCAGTAATATAACACAAGTCATCTCTTTCAGTCCTTTTTGTTGCTCAGTTTGTGAAATGTAATGCTGACTGTATAATTTAATAAAAAAATCAACATTAATGTTATATGCATAAGAAAGGTGCTCAGATTTTCCTAATCTTTTCAGCCTTTCCATATAATAGAAACACTGACTTAGAAGCCAATCAAAAACAATTTTTCAATAGATGTGGAAGTGTTTTTATTCATTCTGTTTGTGGATATTTGGATGCTCTTTCCTAAACCTGAAAGTTCTCTCTTGGTAGTTGTCTGTGTGTACAAGTTTTGCTTTATAAAATAATGTACATTATTTAACAGCAAGAACAGAGCAAATTAATTGCAGTGGATAATATACTTAACATTACCAGTGAACAAATGAAGAAGTCAGTTTGGAAGGTACAGCAAATAACCTCTTACAGAACCAAAAGAAAATAAACTGTGTCGTAACTTGGGTTTCTGTTTGTAGGTTGCATTGCTTCAGTTTTACATCTAACCATTCAGCTTTCTAAAACACCAAAATATTCATTTAGGCACAGCAGAGATCTATACTAGTGCGTGTTGGGCACATTTGGGAAGAGGAATCTCTTTTTAGATCATGTGTCTTTTCCCAACGTATCCGGGTGCAGTCTGTGCTTCACAGAAGGAGGTTTGGCTTACTTGCATTTATACTATACAAAGGCTGAGAACTGAATGTATAAAGAATGGAAATGAATGATGTGTTTTGAGGGAGTAGAACATGGATTTTTCCATGCAAAACCAGTCACACCAATAATTGGATTTGCCCTGGGATTTTTATGAATTAGTTATAGTATCAATAGCTGTCATGTTGGTTTTTTCTTCCTAGATCCCATTCCTGTGATTTGTTTGCTCTTTTGTTTTTCTTATTGCTTTATGCAAACCTATACTTTTGTATTTGAAATCTGCCTTAGATACTGGTTTTTTTAAACCTTGCATAAGGGCTTATAAGTGTGCTTTTGTGCTTTCAGTTAGGTCTTAAGCATGGAAAAGAATTTCTAAAGAACAAAGTATCAGAAACAAATTAGAGGCATTTGTGTTTTCCTCAGAGTTGTCTGTGCTTTTTTATTTCATAGCTTTTTGTTGTTTACCTTTGTTCAAAAGTACAGCAAGTACTTGGAAGAGTTTATTAAATTCTTTAATTACTTTTCTGTGTGCCAATATACCGTGTAGAGATTACAATTATTGAATTGAATCTATCTCCTGTCAGTGTGGCCTTAATTATAGAACAGTGATGTTCTATGGATTCTATTCTTGAAAATATTGCATCTTTTCTGTATATATCTATTTGCTTTAACATCTAAACATTTCATGTAGGTCTTTTGGGAGTATTATAGATACGAAAAAGTCAGTTCCTTTCTGTGGTAAGGGCGTGAAGGAGCACAGGCACGTATGGTATCCCTTCCAGGGTGGCACAGGGAAAGGGAGGTGGCACTGGGTAAGGTCCAAAGCTTGGTCCCCTTGGTTCTGCCTCATGCTCAGGGCTCAAGACATCATCCGTGTTGTAACCACGCAGCGAGGTCTGACTTTGCAAAGGCAGAAGTTACATGAGGCACAAGTTATACAACCGGAGAAATATGATGTAATTTCTAAATCCAGTTAAAATCCTAACCTCATTAGTAATTAGATTTCAAAATGTGGTGAGCCCTTCGAATGAATGCTTGTGCTCTTACTGGAGCTGAGCGTTGTTTATCAATTCAGAGACTACTTGAGCCGAAGACAGATTTTATGGCATTCGCTGTAGAAGTTATTTCACCTGTAAATTTTTGCAGCCATTCCTGATGGTGGATGTAGTGCCAGCATCGGTACCTTCCCATTTTCCACACCTTTGGAGCAATTCTTTTGTTGTCTGAAATGTGTGTTTGTGTTACTCATTTATTCTCTTTTCTCCCTAATGACTTGCTCCTGCAAACTCCCCAGCACCCCGAGAAGCTGTCTGTGGACCTCAGAAGTCAAAGATACCCTGCACCTCTTAAAATAAGGTACTGGTGCAAAATTTCTGTGACCTGTCCAACTCCCTAAGATTTCTGAAATGCAAACCATCAGTTTTAATGTAGTGAAGCGGAAGACGTAATTGTTTTTCTTTGAACGAGACATTTTAGTGTAGGAATTGAACAGAGATAAGTCTGGCACATACCATTTCTAACAAAAAGTCTGTGGTAAAACCAGAGAACAGGGTTTGAGGGGAAGCCTTTTGGCCTGAGCTGTTCCAACTGGAAACTAACAGCAGAATGACCTTTAATTTAAATGAGAGTTGTATCAAGGCCTTTACTTGCTGATCGCACTTTTCTGGAAGAAAAAAAAACATCTTGTGTAAAACAGTCTTTAATATTGTGGCTTGTCATTTGTAAGGCAGACTGACTTTCTCCTGAAGCTGAAACCTTAGTAACAGCTAAACATCTGTTTAATTCTCCCACTGATGTGCATGCCTATCTGCTATTAATGTTAATGAGAGGAGTGCATGGGCATCAACAGGAGAGTAGACCTGACCCTGAAAGTGTGAAGTGCAATAGAATCAGCAGATTAGAGCAGTGATACCACATAGCACCTGCAACACCATCAAATGTAATTTCAGTTATGGATGGAGATTAAAAAAATATCCAGATACTGTCATAAACTTGTTATTTAATCATTATCTCTTATTTTTGTTTCTTCTTTTCCTCAGCTTCTGAAATATTTTTAAACTTAAAAATGTTAAAGTAATCCTCAGACATCTTGATCATTTTAACTGAAACATTCAGCAAAGTTTTTTGTTAGAACACGCGATCAAGAATGTTCTGTATTTTGGTCTATTTAACTCAACTGCCAGATTTTGCAGAGCATCACAGCTGGATTTCAGACTGCTTTGTTCTGAGGGAGGTTTGTGAGGGGAAAGTCACAGGAGCATTTGCTTGTCAGTGAATCATCGCCTGATGAAGAGATGTCACCTGAGAGCAAGAGCATTAAAATAAGAGATGACTTCGTACAATGGTAGCGATGGTGACTCAGATTCCACTCTTGGAGCCGTGTGGCCCTTGGAGGGCCCTGCTCAGAGAAACCATGAATTGTGGGAGTTCATACATTCAAAGCAGCACAGGTTTGTGTGGGCAATCTGTGGCTTCTAACCTAGCATATTTTACAGATGTAAGCAGGGTAGATGGTGTTTATTTGCGTAGGGTGAGTACCAACTGGCCTACAGCAACATGGATTAGTTTAGCCTTAAGAATTTATCACTGCCTCTCCTTAAGTTCAAGCAGGGTTTCTTCCTTTCTGCAGACTATGCAGAAATCTCATACACCCAATGTATCTTCTTATGTTATGCCTACCTGCATATGGCACAATTATATAAATGCTAGCAAGCTTAATTCATATGTAACGTGGTGTGACTGAATTAAATTGGTCTGATGATACATGCTGGATCACGTTTTGCTGTGCAGGCTTATGCTGGTAAAATATAGAAGTAAGATTCTTACGGAGAGGAATGTGCCAGGAGTCAGGAAAATGGATAGTAGTGCTTCTGTAGGAATGAAGGCCAGGAAACAGCAGTGCCCAGGCAATGGGCAAGGCTCACCTCATAGCAAGAAGAATTCATTCATTTTCTTGGAAGCATCTACTGGTAGAGCTGGCATAAAGCCTCCAAAAGCTGCCTGTCTCTGAGGACCCTACTCAGGAGAGCCAAATCAGTAATAGCACTGAAGGAATACCTCACGGACATTCAGGGATGTAATTACTATCATCCTTTTTTCTCTCTTACATATGAGGACAGGAGTCTTGCCCATTGTATCAAGTTAATTTTTTTGGCAGTGTTTTGCATATTCTTTGGACATTCACTGCATGCTGAGGGTCTAAAGTGGGTTGCTTTGTAACTTGTGGTTCATTTCCAAGGCAGGAGTTTGAATGAATTTACAGAATTAACTAGAAGCATTATCATAGCTTTGAGATGTACTCTCTAGGCCGTAGCGCAAGCAAGGAACAGGGCTTTAAACAAGTTTTGATAGTAAATTTTGCAAATGGCTTATTATGACATTTTAAGAACATTTCTAAGTAGTTGAATGTTATTAGGGAATATTTACAAAAAAGGAGATAGAGCAATGATCTTTTTTTACTATACAGCTAGTTTGCTGTCCTTTCCAGTAAACCACAAGGTTCATTAGTGCTCAGTACTGTTTCATTTGTGATAACTGTTTTTAATGTGATTTTCATGAAAAAGTGTAATTAGTAAAACCTTTTATTCGATTTTCCCCTTTCTTTGCTTTTTTTTTTTTTTAAGGAGCAATTCCTCCTTATATAGTATATATACTTTCTTACAGAGCTTTCTTACCTATTTTTATATAAGATGGTTTAACAATGTAAAATTAAATGCTCTATGAGCAAGCTATATCACTGTTACACAATCTAAAGTGCTAATATAATGACTAAGGGCCTGAACCTACTGCCTTTTACTCAGGTCCTGGTTTAACCACTCGTCTTTCATGTTGTTTAGTACCTTTCCCTGTAAGCAGTTCCATCTATTTCTCCGTGATGGCTCAGTGAAAGGCACTAGTAACATGAATAACAGTGGTAAAACTGAGCCTCCTCTCCATTCTTAGTGGGACATCTGTCATGAGTAAAGGCTGCTGGCTGTCCCAAAAGCATAGTTATAGATTATAGTTCCCTTGATCTTCAGTAATTTTGAACTTGTTTTCTGGTGACTATAAGCTAATAACTGATATTAGTGAGTACAAAGATATCGTGCTGTTACCAGCAAGGTTATTAAAATGTGGTTCACATTTTAATTCATTCTTTCATTGGGATATAAGGAATTGGATTTGTGAAGCATTATATTGCATAGAGTGAGCGCACATTCACCGCATTTTTAAGAAGTATGAAATATACGGTATGTAGCATTTTCTTGCATACTTTTATACTGCCTGTATGCCACCGATGCACTCGG
Organism: Columba livia; assembly: GCF_036013475.1. Classification (NCBI taxonomy): domain Eukaryota; kingdom Metazoa; phylum Chordata; class Aves; order Columbiformes; family Columbidae; genus Columba; species Columba livia. The sequence goes on from NC_088604.1 coordinate 96,175,368, forward strand.
TGCCTTCTTTCTTTTATAGAAAACAAATACGTGGAGAAACGAAAGTCATCGTGTGTAAGCAATGTTACTGCAAGTGAAGAGATGTCTTAACCTGATTATTCCCAGCACAGGAGGTTTCCAGTGGCAGTTCAGTTTAACACAATGCATTTCTTTGAGTTTGAAGTTTTCCCCTTTCCAAGAGACCTCCCTGTATGACTGTTTATTCTTAATTGATTGCTGTGTCTGATACTTATATCACATGATGTTAACCAAAGAACCAAGTCTGTTTCTAATTCTTTGGACAAATAATGTTTGGACTTGCTATCATTTAAAGACAGAAATGATGTCATGGATCTCTTTGAAAAAACATAAAATAGGTTTCTGTAAAAGTGACTCACAGTTGAGAAGTCAAGATACCTCTTTTATGACTGGTTGTGCACTATTGTATTGGTAGCAAAGTGTTTGAGTTGTATTTCTTTGTGCATTTTAATCAGAATCCCATCAGAAACAAAAAAAAAAATAAGTCAGTGCTGTCAAATTAGCTTGTTTTACCCATTTTATACCTGAACCTGAAGTGTGCAGCTTTGAGAATGGATTTGGCTTTTCAGTGTCTGAAGTCCTGATATTATTTGATAACTGTCTAGTGTGAATGCTGATCTGACAGAAACGGCCCCATGCTGCATTGGATGTACACTTCCCACCAGTACCCCCGCATTGTATAATTTACATAATGTAACACAGTTTTCAACTACTGTTTCAACTTGCAGTTCCTTAAATTTCAGTGCATGTATAGCCTTAAGCATTTAAGACACCAAGCACAGTTTTAAGGGGAATAGGTTGTATTTGCAAGTCCTGTTAGGCACAGAAATCTGAGAATTATTTTTATATATCAATCAAAGCTTGTAGAAAATGGGTATATTGTAGTCATGTTATCAACTATGCTCCTAATTATGTGCATTTTTTCAAGAGCATTTTTGCTGAAGTTTTTAGAGGTGAAATATCAGTGCTCGTTTTCTTTCCTCAATTTGTTGTGGTTTGTGTGGGTTTTTTTTCCGTACTTTCATTTCTGTACAGAACCTTGAAGCCCTTAATGAATGTCCATGACTGAATTCACCCCCATTTTTGGAATTTCTTGAGCTTCTTTTGTTTTCTGCTATATTTTTAAGTTGAATAAGCAGTAATTAAAATTCTCATTGGTTTTGATTTTGGTTTTGTTTTGGTTGTTTGCATTTTGACAGTAACATAATTAGAGCAAATGACTGTTTGCAACTGTTTATGCAGCTTATTGAACTCTTAGGACTTTGTTTGGAACTGTCATTACAATCCAGATGAAGACATATGTTTCGTGGCATTGCAGTCCACAGCAGGTGAAAACGGGAGTTCTGGCGATAAATGTGCAGATCTGCATATTGGGTGTCAGACTGTGAATCCCCGGAGAGATTTATAATTAAGTGTCGCATTGTATCTACAGTATCTCCAGTTGCGTGTTGTCAGATACGTGTTGTTTTGTTTTCTTTATTATTACCTAGCAAAAAACTGCTTTTATCATTTTCTGCTCCTGTATATTAATCTTGAGGGTTTCCAGTGTGCAAGGTTAGTTTAATGTTGTCAGTTCTCTTTTTGTAAAAAAAAAGCTGGAATTTCAGCATACGCATCCCATTACTATTCTGATTTTGGGGAGAGGCAGAATGCCATCAGCCATTTTTAGTTATATTTATTTACCTGCACAGCACAGGTAGCTTTAATCCCATGTAAGTTTGATTAAAATGTGCTATAGTATATTTTCAAACCATGGATCTGTCACAACATTAAAATAATCATTTTGCTATACCTGAAGCTTTGCTGCTGTGGATTTGTATTTTGTTTGCTCACTCTCTTTGTATTGATTACTTTGTGAAATGTATTTTTGTCAATTTGAGGACTGGAATGGGTATCCTTTGGTTATTTCAAAGTATTTTCTGTATGTGGAATCAGCTTTTTGCATGTAAACTTAATTGCTGAAAAGTATTTTTTAAAAAATGAAAAAAAAAAAGAAAGGAAAAATCACTTTGAAAAATGGTTATTGTCACTTTTCTTTGGAATTCATTAGATCGTAAACAAATGTAATAGACTTTCCTGTGTAGAAGGTAGTAATGCTTGGTCAACCATTTGAACTGCTGTCTTCATTTAAGAGAAGAAAATCTGTTTAATTTTGGCAAGGTAACTAACTCTAGCCCTAACACACTTTTTGGCTCCGTTTCCAAATTTCCTAAGTTTCCCCAATTCCCTTTCTGTTGCTCACGGTCTTTGTTGAAGTCATGAATCTTCTATTTAGAGAATTTTAAATTAACCAGTGTGATAATGTTCTGACGAATATGATGTGTATACTGGCAAATAAAGACACACTCAGGTGATGGTTCTGTTTGACTTTATACAGTTTTCTTCTGGAGTCATCTGCAATTCTCTCTGCTTCTTTGTCCTACATATATTTCTCAGAAAATATTTCATCTAACATATTTAACTTCGACTTTCTAAGGAATAGGTAGGCTGAAATAATTGAGGTGTGATTTAAACATGAAAGAACACATTCCACAAGTAACAATCATAATTTTACTGTGACCCAGCTTGGATCTTTTGTACTATCTTCTAATGATTTTTGAGGTACATGTTAGAGAAAAGCTTTCTGGGCTCTCAGGGCAGCTCTGCTTTAGGATGTGCCTGAATATATGCATGTTTTAATACATATTAGCATACATGAAAAAAGCATTGTTACAACAATTAAAGCTTTTTTTTTTTTCCTTTCCTAAAGGTGGGAAAACTTAGTTATAAAAAGCTTTTACCATTTCTCCCACTTTCAACAAACGGAAGGAGCATAGCCCACTGATTTTTACCAGGTGGAAGTGGACAGAGGGGTGCATTTCTTTGCTATATGATCCTGATGATCTGGACCCATCCTCAACATATGTGCAAATCCTAGGACTTCTACAAATAAGATGACATGGTACTCATTTCTTTTCAGGCTGACATTTTCAAAAGGCTATACGCTTAAAAATAACTTGTCATTCTGTATGGAGACTGGTACATATTTGGTAATTGAGAAACTTCTAAGAGGAGCACTTACTTTGTGTCCGTATTCTTTAGCAGTTGTTGAAAGGCGTTTGGTGCCCTTGTCTATCAGAAAAACAAAAACACCACAAAAGTTTTTCTGCAGATTATATGAGATCTATTAAAAGATGATAAAATGAATTATTCGATACTTGTTTAAAAATGAGGACTTATGAAGCTCTGAAACCTATGCAGAATAAGTGAAATAGGTATGTTATCTGTATGGTTACAGTTGTTCACCATATATGAACAGCTATTTTCTAATCAAAGATCGCAGGAAAAGAAAAGTTAATACACCTGTGAAACAAGTTCATCTTTCAGCTGCATGTGTGGCACATTTCGGTCACCTGTGGTTCATGCATATGTTACAGCTGAGCGAAATTACAAGTAATGCTCATAGTTTTTAAATAGTTTGTGCAAGAGCAATTGCTTCAGGCAGGTAGAGCCAAGTTATAGCACTTCTATGCAGATACACCTTTACCCGTCAAAGGTTTTCTCTGAATAGTTGTCTTTGCGTCGCAAATTCCACATTAGATAGTATTTAAAATTGCTTTGAAGTCACTAGGTACTTGTTTCCAAAAACTCTTGTGAGGGCCATTTAGCACTTTTCCTGCTGAAATTTGTAGCACACATTTTCTGTCTCTAGTATTTTTCCTTCTATAGTCCACCAGTGCAGTTCTAATTTAGTCTTCGGTTCATATTAGACCTTCCATTTTAGTTGTAAATTACTTCCCCAAAATTAATGTGACCATTACTAAGGCATTTTGTTACCTGCTCATCATTTTGAGTAGCTACATGTCAGGGTAGGGTTTCTAAAAAAACAAATTTGCTGTTGTATCAGCATAAAGCATAGTAAGTACAAAAGGAAGCCGAAAAAGCAGAAATTAAATAAACTCTCATCAAGTAAGATCATGCAACAAGTGAGCTGTGCTTTAGATAAATGATTTACTATTAAATTCAAAACCTAATAGGTTTGTGTGTTCTGAGTGTAGTTTACACTGGTTTGTTTTCCGCTTAATTAGAAGCCTTACATTTCATCTTATTAATAATGAAACCCCTCTTGTCAAATTGCGTAAGATCATGTTGAACTACTATGTATTATTTTAGAGGCAGAATAAAATCTCCCCTTGTAGCTTTTCACATTATTTCATTGCATTGTGCAAAAATGACATTCTGCTTTTAATTTTGCTTGTGTGAAATAAGAAAACTTAATCATCTTTCAGTCCTGCTTGAGAAAGTCCTGGTTTCAAGAACTATGATGAAGGTAGTTCAGTCTCTGTAGCCCACTGGTTACAATTAAAGGTTAACATGTAAACAGAAATTCAGCATGCCAGGCCAATTCGGGTTTATAAATGCAACGAGTAAGAGTATAAAAGATGATAATTAGTCAATAATCAAAGCTTAAGTTACAATCTTGTTGGAGTGGTTTGGCAGTTCAGAAAGGGAGCAGGCTCAGTCATGCCAAAAGAGACCAGATTTGTACCCCATTTGTATTAAAGTACACGTTTTCCATGATACCACAGCATTTTCATCTGCCTGTGCAGAGGCCTAAAGTACCAATAGACTAAAACGTCAGTCACATAAGCCTTTGCTAATTAATGCCTTCACCAGAAAATGGCATTCTTAGGAAATCGGGGAGATCTAGAATGTGGAGATCATTCATATATATATATATATGTATGTATATATATATAAAGCATGTAATTGGCTATTTTAAAAAGCTCCAAACCAGTCAGCTGGGCTAAAGGTCATGAAAATGTAGCTAAACCTAAGCCTTGGTGGCAAATCATCGCACAAGCTCGTTGCAGTTTTCAGAGACGGCACAGAACACTTTGGAGCTGACAAGCCAGGCCAGGGGGCTGAGTAACAGCACGAACCGTTCAGCCTCTGCCATCTGTTCTGCACGCAGCCAAGCCAACAGTTGGGATGAAGACGTTCTATATGTTTCCTTATTTCCAAGCACATGGGTTTTTTTTTAACTGAACAACTTCACAGCAGGCTTGCCAGCGAATACAAACTACTGTCATCGGCAGCAGCCGTATATGTAAAGTATTGATTAGGAAATGGCAACCAGGCTGTTCCCGGACTCTTCAGCAGACCTGTTAATAATGCAGGGTGAGGGTGTGGTGGTATCTGATGGTCTAAGCCTGGGGTGGGAGTTGGGAATGCCCTTTAATTCCATGTTCAATGCAGACTGGCTTCATAACCTTAGCTGATTTACTTGGCCCTCATTCTCAGTGCCAAAATTCCCATTTTGTTCCATGTCATGGATGTGTCCAGGCACTAAATGATCTGTCATACTATTAAATTAATCAGTAAAACTGATGCACCTCTTTCCTTCTGTTGAAAGACAGTATGAAATACTCTCTTTAAAACATTGTTATGTAGAGATTGCTGCATGTGGTACTGTATTCGGAAAAATACTTTTCTGCTTCTACTTAAACATACCAACTACGTATGCTGGATATGTCAGTTATGCAGTCTTTCTGTGATTCTTGCTGTCAGCAGAAGTCACTGAAGGATCAGCATAAAGCCTAAGAAGATGTTGTTAAAGTTTTCAGGGGGTCAGTTCCCTGCTGTGACTGAATTAGAGCCTGACCAAGCGCCGGTGACAGCGCAAGGAGGGCAGTGGCAGGACGTGCACGGCTGGAGCTGAGCTGGCCCATCCACACTTACCTTGGCTAAATACGATGCTGAAACCACCACCTGAGAAAACAGGTATGATTGTGGAGGCATTTTACATTGCTGACTGTCACCTGCATGGAATCTATCCAATCGCTTCTCATCCTAGTTTGAAACGACCTTGTACAAATTGTTAGGAGTTACATTCATAGGGGCAGGCAGAAACAATTCTATAATGAATACTTTCAAAACACCATAGAGTGTCATTTTGATGGGACAGAAATTGCTAGTTGGTTCTGGTATAATACATCCTTTCAAAAGAAAAAAAAAAAAATATTAGAAAATGTATAGCAATGTCATAATTTAAAATTATCTACATTTAATATGGTTGATGTTATTTTGGGGTTCTCCCAAATCTCCAACAACAATCACTCTTCCTTTTTTTCTTTTATTTCTTCCACCCCCAGAACACTTGTCCCACAATGTGTCCTGCTCCAGAGCCACAGGTTGCCCTTGTTATCTGACACAAGAGTCGCTGTAGAAAGATGGACAGCATTGGTGCTCAGACCCCAGGGAGCCCTTTGAGAGGGAGGGTGGTGGTGTGTGACCCTTGTGGGAACATCAGCACCACTAGGAAGCGGAGGGAGGACGATTGCTGAAGGTCATTCCAACGCAGGCATTTCTGATCTGTAAAGACCCAGGGATGCTGGTGCCCAAGCCACCACACATCTCACACGGAGAGCTGCTCCTTCTTTTCCTTCTTGGCTTTTCCGTGGAATGGGGTGATCCGCCGTCAGGCGAGCATTTCTCTGCCAGAAATATTTCAAGGAATTGCTCTTCTTTGAGTGCATATCCCACCCTCTAATTGCACCTAATATTTCACTGAAAGCTTTCTCAAAAGGTAGACATGCAGCATAAGATCTATGATATCAACAGCCTGAAATACAGAATGTGCTTAAGCTGTTCATTGTCATCCTGGGCAATCCAAAGTAAGCGTCCCCAGCAAATGCTGCAATCCAAAGAACAAAAGCTGCAGAACAATTCAGTGAATTCATAGTCCGTGTCACCACTGGATGACAGACATTTCTGCCTTGTACAAAAAGTAGAAATGTTGTAGTTTATGCAAGGGGTGGACCTGAAAGAATGTTAACACGTCATAGTGGTCTGCAGTTAGATCTTCAGTCTTTGCTTCTATCCACTGACTCTATTTGTCAGTGAATTTCTCAACAAGTTATTGCTTACCTGGTTTATTTTCTGGATACTTTGTAGAACTATGCTTTTCACTTGAATATTTCCTTTTGTAAGCGGGTATTGAAGCATTTAACAAATACTGATTGCAGTATATAGTCCTGTGTCAAGTCAGTGTATTGATATTCTTAACCAAACCCTGAAATGAGCCAGTTTGAAGATGAAGCATAGAAAGCTCTTGGCAGTTTCAGCCACTGCTGCACACCAGTGTAAGGGAGGAGGCAAATACATCAATCCTAATTTAATGGGAGAATTTTCAGGTAGACAGTAATTGAGTTGGAATTTGGCCAAAGCCTTGAGGTTAAAGAACCTACTCTTATGAAATATATTAGAGGATCTTTCATGAATGCAAACAACTGAGATCACAGTTTCATCTCTTCTGCAAGGGATAGCAGAAAATGCTCGTTTCCCTCCAGGAATACTGTGCTGCCTGTAATCAGGCTGGGGCAGTGAAAAAAATATGCTTTCTGAAACACCAGAACCATTTCCTCCTCAAAAAAAATCTCAATGTGTTGACCTGTAGGAGGAATACCTGGCTCATGTATTATATTTTAGTAATAACCCTCACATCAATACTGAGAAACAGCCACTAAGCAAGTAAAGAGATCATGGACTAAATTGAATTGAACTACATTGAATCCAGCTAAGTTAGTTTTTTGGGTTTGTTTCTTTGATTGTTTGTGGGTTTTTTGGTGTGTTGTTTTTTGGGTTTTTTTGTCTGAAAGATCCTGCTGATTTGCAGAATAATTTCAAACAAGTTTATTAAGCTCAGGTTGACTGGACAAGAGGAAGGTCTCCAGACTTGCTGTGTTCCATAGATAGATATTTCCATATCCATCAGTTACTCTGGATTTCTTATGTATTTATTTCTGAATATAGGTAATGGTTAGGGGAAAAAAAAAAAAACATGACTGGAAGAGACCTTGGCAGCACAAAAATGAAGGAAAATGGATGTTTTACAGATACTAGAATTGTTTGCCTTTGAAGCTCTCTGGGTGAAAAGAATTGTGTCAGCCTGCTGAACCCCAAAATATAAGTTATGGTATGTACAGAGGGAATTAAATTTTTTTTATTTTAAATCACCTTCAGTGTGTGATACTTTAACAGCTGCAATAGAAGTAACTTTAAAAACAACAGCCTCTAAAATGCATATGAAGGTGTTTACTTCAGAGATTTAAAAAATATATAAGTCAAACTTCATATGAGTGCTTAAATCTTTCAATATGGAATTTGAAAAGCTGATGCATTTTGCTGCCTTGCACCAGGATGGCCCCAAAGGGGCAACTAAAGGTAACTGGCCTGGTTGCTTTCATTGATGAGAATAAGATAAGAGTAAATCCATTCATTTTTTACATGCTATCAAAGTTAAATTCTTGCCAAACTAGCAGAGATAGTGGTTTGTTCCTGCTTTCACTGCAGATTTACTATTGGTTTTAACCTCACAGTGGGTGTGTGGTTCCCAGCACACAGACATAGAAGGGCCTGATACACAAAGCATCATTACTTACTCTGGAATTATTAAAGGCTTTAATGTTTACACCTGTGTTTGGAACGGCTAAAGTGGCACCAGGTGAATCAGGCTCAGGCTAACTGGTACCCTGCTGCAAAGCAGAGTGGCCACAAGAGTGAAATCCAGTTCTAAAGTGTGCAATCAAATGTAAGTCTTTAACTTCGAGCTTTTAGTAGGGTGATTACTTCCTTTGTACAAGTATACTTTCAAACATAATATGTATTCTGTATTATCCAGATCAGATTTTGGGGGGCAAAATCAACTATATTTAAAAATATATACTATATGTAAACTGAACAAGAAACTTAATTTTGGTGCCCTGCCTGAGATTCCTTGCATTCCCCTAATGCTTTCCTCCCCAGCCTCTATACTTAGAAATAAAGAGCAAAACCTGGGCAAGTGGTTAATTCTTTCAAGATGACATGGACTTGGTATCCAGCTAAATAATGTTCTTGCTTTTATATTTGATTCTTGGTTTGGATTATTCAAGGATATTTATCCTTCTCTCTTGGAATAATTTTGCTTTTGGAATAATTTCAGACAACAAACACAGTCTACGGTTTAACTTGCTGTGACCCACTCTGGCTCCCAGAATAATATTTCCTACCAATTTATTTCTCAATCGTTGGCTATGCTCTGCTGGTTTTTAACTCCTTTTGTGCCCATCAGATTAGGAACTGCTGTCTAGATATTTTTCTTGAAGACCTTTTATTTCTGATTTATGGTGCTTCTCTAAGTAAAGAAATTGCTCTCATTGCTGTAAAGTAGTAGGAAGCTGCTAATGCTTTTTGAGAGCAGAACCACACACAGGAGGCTCATATAATTTACTTTGTAATTGAATGGTACATTTCTCAGCATCCAGATTTTTAGCTGTTGGGATTTCTTTTTTAAGATGATATATCCTTCAGAGGTTGTGATCTACTCCTATTTAAGACAACTGGGATGCATTTCCCCAGCTCATAATAATAAATTGCCTGAGCAGACTATTGCCAGCGAATCACCCCCCCAGTTCTGCGTAATCCTCCGGTAACCCCGTGCAAACTTCTCCCAGGCTGTAGCAGAAACTTGGCACCTTCTTTTGGCTGTCCTCAGGCTCGGCTGCAGCCTCTTGGAGCTGTAGCCTCAGTGCTGCTGTGAGCTGGTTTTTGTCCTTGGATTGATGGGATCTTTCTTCTTAGGGCCAGGTTCCACCGATTTTGTTCAGGCTGAGTAGTCCCGCTGCGCACGGTGGAACTACTCAAGGGGTGAGGTGAGCTTGAGGAACTGCTCACCGGGAGCTGGGCTGGCACCGTCTGCTCCTTGGGAGCAGGGAAAGGAAAGGCTTTTTCTCCCTTCGTGTAAAGCAGAGAGCATGTGTAACAGAGAGGGATGGCAAAGAGGAATGCATCGGGCAGAAGTAGACGTGGGAAGAAGATTAATCTTAAACTCATTATCATGGAACAGCAGCTAAGCCAGAGCTAAAAAATACTTCAGAGATTTAACATGAGATCTAAATTTTATTTTAGAGTTCATGTCGCTATTTCATTCCAATGACAAAAATGAATCAACTGAATAGTTGAACTGAAGCTGATCATTATTCAGTTTTTCTTGGTGGTTTGATGGATGAACTGATAGTGAAGTTTAAAAATCTCCTTTTAGCAAAAAAGCCACTGTTGAGCTCCAGAGTGCCTGAGGACTGGATATGCAGTGTCTTAGCTGTTGCTGCTGGGGATGAAGGCGAAAGTGGATATGGGCACTGGAGTGAGCATCAAGATACTGGAAGCACAATGCAGATCTAAAGGAATACATAAGTGCTTCCCCGTATTTTCCTGTTTCTGTTTTTTGAAATTTGGGGAATAGCATATTCCATTGAAATAATGAATATTACTGCACAGATTTGTTTAAACTAAAGAAATTGCATGTTGCCAGCCATTACTCATACCAGTTGGAAAAGTTCACAGGACTTAGCTTGGGCATCAACCTGGTCCCTGGAGCTTAGATATAGTCCAGCACACGCCATGTGGATAAACAAGAGGGTTGACACAGCTGTGCAGGAGCTAGGTGGAGGTTTTGGGGCAGACAAGCAGGAATGGCTTTGGGTAATTGCCATTGCACCAGATCCTGCTCTCAAGATGCTGTCCCTCCTACACATCAACATGCACAGGAGACACCACCAGGATACATGGTCCTTCCTGGTCCCTGGGAACATCACCCGTGTTGGACTGTGCTGACCTTATAAACAGTCCCTACTCATGGCCATAAAAGTATTCCTGGAAAATGAAGTGCTGATAATGACCAACTTCCAGTGCCAAAGCAGAAACACTTGTGGGGATCAGAGAGCTATGAGCCCCAGCCTTGGTGAGGACATACGCCTCAAAACAGTTCTCTAAATGAAAATTAATTCTCAAAATAACTTCAGGGGTTTTTTTATGCCACTGTTCAAGTAAAAGGAATAATCACTTCCCGTAGCACCAGCTAAATAATTGAAGGCAGATCTTAGCAGAGTATTACCAGTCCAAGGACAGTCAAAATCTACACCTCCGCTTTTGCAATGACAAATTGTGCAGAGGAATACTTTTCTTATAAATGTCTGTGATCTGCTTATGTGAACACTCTCATTACCTCAGCTGCTTTCACCACTTCCATTTTGTCTGTACAAGATTTCCTTTTTTTCTCACTTTCCTTGGTTGTGTAATTATTTCATATAATAATTTAATTTATTTTTCCTTATCTCTAAGAGATGACTTTTTCTTTAGCTATTAAACCAATAGGTTGGACTTAAAATGAAAACTGAACTTAAAATGTTTTCTTTTTTGAAAACTTGTTTTTTTGGGTCTGCATTGTAAATTGAAAAGTAAGGAAAGCCTTTTAAATTTTTATAAAATTGGTCTTTTTTTTATCAAAATTTAAAAGGCTTTACAAGCAAGGACACAGACAAGGAGACTGAGAAATGAATGGGCAAATTCATGTTAGTAAGAGTCAATCTGGATGCTGTAAGTCTCAAAACAATGTATATTTCTGTCAAGTATGAAGTTTGGCATCAAAATATAATATTTCATCTTAACACTGTAATTTGTGACACTACCCCAGAAAGCCTGATTTTGGGAAGATGTCCACAGCACACAGAGTTGAATGACTAATCCATTCCTGCTCAAAGTGTCTCTTACCCAGTCCAGGTCATTTGTGCTGCCCAGTTGCCTCATGAGCTCTTTCAGGCATAAAAAATGGATACTCAACAGCACTGGTATCACAATTTTATAATCTTTTCATTATTTAGACATTTCCCTTTTTCTAATTTATTTTATGTGCCTTGCAAATATTTATTATGGAAAGAAAGCATTTTAAACAATCTTTTTAAATCAACCCCTTATATATCCCATACACTGGTAGGCTCTTTCCTGTCTCTTCCTTTCCCAGCTCCTCAGTGCAGATGTGCTGTGCTGTTGGCAGCTGGAAGACCTTTATCCTGCAACTCATTCTTCCTAACATTAACAAAAACCATGAGAGTGATTCCCAGTATCTCTCACTGGGAAGGTGCTTCCTGCCAGTGCCCTCACCCAGATGGGTGTTGTTTCCCCTGGTTCAGTCTTTGCAGAGAAGTGGTGGAGAACTGGGAGGGCATGGGTGGGATCAGGTCCTGGATGGTTGGATGGTGGGATCAGGTCCCAGCCAGTTGGATGGTGGGATTGGATCCTGGCTGGATGGAAGGGGGGATCAGATCCTGGCTGGTTGGATGGTGGGATTGGTTCCTGGCTGGTGGGATCAGATCCTGGCTGGTTGGATGGTGGGATTGGTTCCTGGCTGGTGGGATCAGGTCCTGGCCAGTTGGATGGTGGGATTGGATCCTGGCTGGAAGGAAGGTGGGATCAGGTCCTAGCTGGTTGGACAGTGGGATTAGGTCCTGGCTGGACTCATGTGGTTGCAGCTGCTCTGGCCACTTTGCGGTGACTTCCAGACAATGGGAAAAACTGCGCACCACAAGAGGCCGAGAATGGGTGTAGGCCAGTTGATTTCTGTGATTTTTGATCTATGGATAACTACATTTTCTATCATGTGCTAGCATAATGAATTTACTCCTAGTGATGGTCATTTTGTCTCCTTCATGAAGTCTATATATTGCAGGATGACAAACCTGGGGAGTAACAAGACTCTGCTGCCTTTTGCTTTTCTTCCCTCTTTCCAGTTCTGTTCCTGTTTCTCCCCCTCCTTGGCTCAGTGTTTGTCCCTCTGTATCTCCTTCCCCGCAGCAGCTGCCACTTCCCAGCTGATCCCTCCTTCTTGTCACCAAAATGCCCAGTCATGCCATTATGAATACTAAAATTCGGCCATTAACAGTGCAGCGGGGTGGGGCGCGATGAGCTCCTACCTCCCAGCTTGCTGCGCCACCCCGCCAGCAGATTCGGGAAAGCAACACCGCACTGGTTTATCCTGGTTCTCTTCCCAACCCTGACAACTGGTTATAACTGGTTGAGCGATGGCTGGAGTTCAGCACAATTCAGATGTCTCAGACAGTCCGTACAAACATCGTTCCTACTTAGAGGTCCCGTTGGAAGAAGTGTCTGTTGGGCACTTAGTGAATTACAGGCTTGAGAAACAACCTGGCAATGTTGGAGACCTCGAACCAGACGCAAAACTTCCACTAATGCAGCCCTTAGTGTCTTAAGTAGGTACTTGGCTGCCAATCAGTTTCAGGCAGGCTGTAAAGGGACTTTCAAAAAAAAATCTGACTGTGGACCAGCATCCTTGTTTGTTTCATCTTGATTTGGAGTGGTTAACTAGGAATTTGCAAAGGAAATGAATAAGGGAACCAGCTTCTTTCGTTTAAAAGGCTTGTCTAAGTAGAACCAAGCGACAAAGGAATTCAGTGTAAGGTTTGCAATTTTTGTCACTCTTGTCTAACCAGATTTACATCGTCAGAAACAAAACAAACAAACAAACCCCCCCCAAACCAACATGAGACAGCACGAGTGTTTTCGAACGTGTGCATTACAAGTGATACAGAATATGTATTTATGATTCAAAATTTTAAACAGCTGAAAAATAAATATGCAAAGTAGATTCTTCTGTTTGCAGATGGTAATCCTGCCACACTGATTTTGCTCAGCTGTCTGATTTTTCAACGTCTGCATTCCTGATTCCCAGGGTTCCTGATTAAGAAATAAAATATGAGTCATGGTGCACAGTTACCTTCCGCACATCTGAAAGGGTAACTCAGTGACTGAAAACAGATTATTAGAGGCTGATCCTTTCCTGTTGAATTCAACGCAATGTCAGGGGATTGGGGGAAAAAAAGTCCCTGCTCTGTCCTTCATTGTTACAGCTGTAGGAGACGGGTTCCTGCCAGCTCCTGCAGATCAGTGCAGGGGTCTCTGCAGGCAGGGACGGCCGGCGGGCAGCACGCTGCACAGCGAGGTGCGGCGCATCCCTTTCCCTCCCTCTCCTGAGGATGACTCAGTCGGTTATTAAAAATTTCCAGCTTCCAGCTAAAAATGGCATCAGAAGCAGTGCCCCGGAGGGAAGAGGGGGAGACGTGAGAAATGGGTTCTGTTCCTGTCTCCGCTTCCTAACACACACACACACACGCGCGCACACACACACACGTGCATGATGTACAGCTCGTCTGGGAAAAGTTTATTTTGCAATAAGAAGGGTTAGTATTCTCCTAAAGGCTTTTGCGAAGACTGGATCCAATTTTCGGAGCCTGTTGCCAATATTTGTGAGTCATTTCCTTGGAATCCTACCTTTGGTGTTTATTTCCCTTAGAAGGAAACTTGTAAAAGAATAATAATAGCTCTCATTCTTCGTGGAAAGTAGCACACAGCAAAGTGGGAGACAAATCGCTCTTTGTTCCAAAACACTTTTTTTGTTTGTTTTGTTTACTTTCTTCAGCAGACACAAAGTGAAGGCGGCAACATAATTAACCCCATAAACCATCTAATTTATGGTGCTGGTGACATGTGCGCGCTGCTGCACCGGAGTGAAAGTTAAGTGGGGAAGCAGTTTTAATTGGTACCTGGTTTAAAGAAAAAGTGACGAGAGTTGCCTTGTGATCTGGGAAGCTGCCTCGTGTACCAGAAGGGCTTTGCTTTCTCAGCCCGTCCCGACTGCTGGGACCCCTCTTCCTCTCTGACTTCAGTCCCAATAACAACATCTAGCACCTATTCAGTGTCAAACCCCACTGCCAAGGTTAACCAAGCAGAAATACTGTCAGTTATGGTTTGCAGCAATAGGAGCACCTTTTACCCCCAGGATACTGAAGTGTTTTGCAAACTCAGCTCCCTGGATGGAGCTTTCAATGTCTAGCAGGGCCAGGCAGCCACCAGCGGGGTGGAGGCAGAGAGCATATGAGACATTTTGGCTAAGAACACTAGAAAAAACATTTATGCTTACTGAAATAAATACCATGGGGCTTTATTGTTCTCCCAGAGCAGGCAGGCAAAGCAGCCTTAAATTTGCTTGCATTTTCATAGTTTTGCACAAACTCTGTGGCAAACTCTGTTAGAGCCACCATTTAAGAGTTCATTGCATATAGGCTACCGAGAGTACTGATAGGTTACGTAGACCTCTAAAGAAATAAAAACCTCTTTCTGTTGGTGTATAAACCTCCTCTAGTTCTGCCTCACAGAAACCAGAAGCAGGAGAAAGTACAACTGCTGAGAATTCAAAAGCACGTTTTCATTTTTCATTTTTTTTCCTTCGAAAAAATGCTGTTAAGAAATCAGGGGATGCTGACAAACAGGGGCAAAGTAGCTCTGAAAAGTCTTTATGGCAAGAATTCAACTTGAAAGCATTAAAAGGAAAAAAATAGCACGTAGGGATTAGGAAAGTTAGAAATATTTGATTGGAATTCTGTCTTGAGAAAGAGACACTCTAGCGTCTGGAGCTGTATAATCTAAATTAGGAGAGAAGTGAAGATACCCTTGAAACACTTTCAGGGAAGGGCTGTATCTGGACACAGAAAGCAGTTTCTCATTTCAAGTTAATTCATTTTCCACCAACCAGTAAGTCCAGCTCTAGAAAAAGAAGGAAAAAAAAAAAAAGGCAAAAATTAGAAAAAAAACACACAACAGTGGATTCCTTGAAATTCCCCGAAGTGAGGGCCAAGAAACACAGGGAAAAATCACTAGACTTGGCAGGTCTATAGTTTATCTATACCTCCGAAGGATGAAGAGCTGAATTGACCCCCTTGGCACGCAGACCTGTTGTTCTACCAGTCTAGTTATTTCAGCCAGACTTAACCCTTGTATCACGCTTCTGTTAGAGGGCATTATACATGTTTCTGACAGGAGGTACAGCCAAAGGAACAGAAAATCACCATTGCCCAGGGCCCATGCTGTCTCGCTGCCACTTGTCCTCGTTCCCCTCCTCCCTGCAGTCCCTGGCTCTGGCTCAGCATCTCCCTCACTGCAGACCAGGGACCACTCTGCACTGGTGCGATGCGTCACTGCTGTTGTTCTCAGCTGTTTTATACCAACAAGAGAAGGAGATCACTCTCTCTGTCTGCTCCCAACCCATGGCTCTGGCTTTTGAAATTAAGTTTTCAGTTTAAATCCAGCATGGCCAGTTCTAGATGCTTTCCCACACCTTGCAGCCTTGCTGCTTGCCTTGCCTCCAGGGCCCTGAGCACAGGGATGGTCTTTGACTTCTTGGGATTGGGCTGCCCCAGTGTGCTGTGATTCAGTGTCCCCTCTGTACCCACTGCTTCATTCATACTACAACTCTGTGCATATCTATCCAGACAATAAACATTTAAATCACGGCCCTCATTATCTCCCATCTCTGCAACTTCCTCCTCCTTGAACTGGTGACATATCAGCCAGTTTGATCTATTTAAACACAAGTTCCTGATGTCCTCTTCCCTGTCCCCTGCTGTGGTCAGAGCCAATCCACCTTTCGCCTTTCCTCTGTGTTTGCCTGCATTTCATCTTTTATTTTCATGTGCTAAATTGTCACAGCTCCACCTCAGCTGCCATCGCTCCACCACTGTCTCTACTGCATGGCTCTGCTATCTTCGCCAGTGATGTTGGTGACGTCATGTTTATCTGCTTTTATGGTCAAGCCTTTACGCCCTTTTCCATGATGCTCTTGCCCGCAGGATGCTCTGCCTACCTCAGCTAAGCTGGCGATACCAAATTTTGTTGCAGCAACCATGAAGAGTAGAGAGTTTACAATGAGATTTGCCTGAAATTGTTCACATGTGATATAGTTGGTCTTTTTTGGTTTTCATATATGTACACTGGTCTGGGTTTGTGATTGTGCCTCTCTTTGGCTGTCACTTGCTTTCTTGGGCTGCAGGTCTGCACAATCTGCATGCAGTGGGATCACTGATGGATTCTGCGGAGTCAGTTTTCTATGATGCCAGTAAGGTAACAGCTACCAACGTGATGGCAATTTTGCTTTGCGAGCACTGTGATCCAGGTGTTAACAACCGTGTAGTACAGTACAAATGCTGTTGTCTCCTCTGGTCAGGTTGTTGTGCAATGGAAACAGTCCAGATAATATGGCAGAAACTGAAACGGCTGCAGTACATGGGTACAAACCCAGGAGTTAAGAAAGGAATAGCCATCTTAAGTCTATCCCTTTGTCCTTATTGATCTTGATAAGACCTGCAGCATTATTGTCACAGGCATTTTATATTTAAGTTTAGGTTTTTAGAGGCATTCTGGAACTGTATAAAGAGCCCTTTTCACTGACATCACATCAGGCTTGTTATAATGTGAATGGCATCATTACGGTTCTCTCATTAACATCATAATGGCTCTGGAGGAATAGTGAGTGAAAACCCCAGCAAACGGAGTAGTGTAGCAATGTATAGTTGTCTTACTGTGTAAAACTGCATATGGAAAAAGTTTGACATTTTAACCTTTAGGCTGCTGTAGATGCCTCGGGGTGTCCTTGCACTGCATGCGTTTGGCTGACAAAATGGAAAAATTGTGGTAGTCTAAGGATGCAGGGCTGGGTTCAATAAAGCACTGTGCTGGCTTCCATGCCACTGAAGCCCACACAAGGCTCCCAAACGGATTTTTCAAAATTGAATCCAGCCCTAAGTGTCAACCTTTTGCTGTAATTTTGTATAGTAAATGTATTGTATACTCAAATGTACATCTTTCATCCTTTATTTCCAGTGGCATTAATGGAAATACAACAATGCGTGTGCTGTTCTGCAAAGTCGCATTGAAACAAACAGGATTTTGGATGAAATCCCTCCATTGCATATGATAATGTAATAGAAGTGGGTTCGGCTTACAGCTGGAGGACGATGAGATGCGGTTCTATTTCTGGCTCTGACACCGATTTGCTGTGTGGCTTCTGGCAAGATGCTCAGGAGTGGATTTTGCCACCTTGAATGGGGAAAAACAGTAGGTTGGCTCTTTGGGAGCAATGCCAGAAGGCCATTTTTGTGGAGCTAGGTCTGGTAGCACTTTTTCAGTAAATATCACCTTGTACTTCAGGCTTCCAGTTTTGCTATGTCCACCTTTACCTTCTAGGAGACCGACTCCTCACATGTGTGGAGTACTCACAGCTCTCTTCCCACTCATTTGCAGCGGCTGGAAACCGGTGCTTCTGAAAATCAAATGGGAACAAATAGCACGCTGAGAGTCACAAACCCTTTCAGCAGACTGTTTCTCAGCTTCTGTGTGCTGAAACAACTCCTTTGCTACAACACAGGGCTTTTTTTTGTAGCTGACTGCTGCTATAGGCCACAGCTTTGTAATGCATGCTGAGATCTACAAGCTTTGTTTGGGGCTTTGGTTTTCTGGTTGTTTTGGGGTTTTTTTTTTTGTTGTTGTTGTTGTTTTTCTTTTTTCTTTTTTTTTTTTTCTCCTAGGGAAGTTCTATTATTTATGCCTTGTTTTTATATAATTTGGAAACATGGAGAATGTGCATGGGCAGTAGCTGTTTATAGAAGTTAACTGGCCTGCCTCTATTAATTTTGCATGTTGTAAATAGCAGAAGCAGTTCATTTACTTTACCGGCTGTCCAGAGAACTCAGTTTTTCAAGATAAATCAGCAGCACTGTGCAGAAGGCATCTCAACACTTCCTTCCTTCCTTCCTTCCTTCCTGTGTGTTTCTGCTTAAGCACAGAAAGACCTACTTGTGATGAAATATGGTAAGAAAAAAAAATGCAGTCAAAATCTCCAACTCTCTTAAAAAAATTCCACAAAGAGATTCTGAATTCATTACGAGTAAAGAAATCTGGACTTTTCCAAAGCAGCAGTGAATTTCTTCCAACGCTTATTCTCCGAGGACAAACACTGAGTGTTGACATCATGCCAACGTGAGAAGATTGATGTCTCCCTGTGAGTGATTCCTTCGAGCAGATTAATGAGAACAGTCCATGGGTGCTTTCTAATGACAGCCTAATCTTTTCAGCCACAAAATATATGACTTTTTAGCTGGTTCTTGGGCCACTTTTTGGCCCTGCTCTTAGGTCAGCAGACTTGACCCACTTGTTGTTTTGACCAGTCTTTCCATGTGTTGGTACTCAGCTGGTAACAAAAGTTGTGGTGAATAAATTATATATATTGTCTGTGTCATGGATAACTTCCAGTGGGAATGTCTAGTGGCTTGTCATTCCATGTGTCATTGTCTCCTTGCTCAGAAAAAGCAAGATGGCATTAATGGGCTGCTGCAAGAAAATGACTGTGGGCTATATGCAGTGCATAATCGGTAAATTGACTCCGAGGAAGGGGTTTAGGCATCTTTCAGCACGATTGTAGTGAAGTCTGGTGGCTTTTACTCCGAAAAATGGCTCGGGGATTTCAGCTGACTTTCCCTTCACCTCCCATTTTCTGCCCCGATGAGGAGCATGGGGCAGACCCATGCATCTAAGGAACACAGAGCACATGCTGGAAGCCCATTTCTTCATCAAGTAGCAGCCTTGTGCATTCTCCCAGGATTTAAGAAAACAACTGGCAGATGTGAATGATTTATTTTTCCACCCTCTTCTGCTGCGGTTTATTTTTTCCTCTTGTTAGCGAGCGCTCCGCTGCTAACACAAACATTTGCTGAAATTCCACCTGCCCACCTGCAGCCCCTCCTCTCGCTGCTTGCTCGGGCCCTCGTCTTCCTCCGGGAGGGCTGCACCGAGGGGAAACTACATCCCGCTTTCTTAGAGAGGAGGAGGAAGGAGAGGGAGGGGCCAGGCCGCGTCTGGGCGCATTGTTCCACGCTTCTCTGCCAAGAAGTAGGTGACTATGAACTCACCCCTTACCCCTCGCAGAAAGTTTGCTCCCTCCCCTGCCCTCCCCTCCCGCCTGCTGTCGCGGCAGGAGGCAGCTCGCAGCCTGGCGCTGGCCCTGGAGTCCCCGCTCCTGCTTAATATTCCGCCTGCTCCGCCGATGTTGTGCTTGGCTCCGGTGGGACCGCAACTCACGGCTTGAAACCGGAGCCAATTTTCTGTCTTAAGTCTCGCAGTGTTTTGACTGGAGGCAGATCCAGTTCAGTCCGATCGGGGCTAGTGGAAACAACTACCTAAGTCTCTGCTGTCTTGTTTCGTTTGGGAGGGAAGAAAGAAGAAAGGAACGCGATCCCGAACTGCTGGGCGCGCTCTCTCTCACACACACACCCCGCTGCGCACACACACACACACACGCACCGCAGGCACACACAGACGCGCACACACAGACTCGCACACCCGTCGGTGCCGAGCGCTCTGTGCCAACACCGCCGGGAGAGAATGGGAAGCGAGTGAGCGGATCCGTGCCGGTGTGTGAGCGCCGCTGGGGTCGGGGCGTCGGCGGCAGCGGGGCCGCGGGAGCGGGGCGGCAGCGGGGCCGCTGGGGGGGCGGCGTGGGGGCAACGCGCACGAACTCCCGGTGCCGGGGACCCTGCGCCTTTTGTGGAAGAAGGCTCCAATCCTTTTCCTGCCGTAAAAAAGGAAAAAAAGATGTATGTCTACGTAAGATAGATATGCGTATATTTGTGATATATGTGACTACAGAGGTGTGACTGCCGAGGGGCACAGGAGGCGGAACGCGGCGGGGCGGAGGGGTCAGCTGAAGGGGTGCCGGGCGCTCACCGCGCTGCTTCGCTTCCAGGTGCCGGCGCCCGCGATGACCCTGGTGCTGCCCATGCAGCGGCTGGGCCGCCCCATCGCCGCCGAGGGAGCCGCCGACCTCGCCGCCTACCGCGCCCTCTGGGAGCCGCCCTGCTGCGGCCGCCCCGGCCCCGCCGCCCCGCCGGCCCCGACCCCGCCGGCCCCCGGGCCCCCCGCCGCAGGTAGGCACCGCGCCCATCCGCCGCGGGGGCCCCGGGCGGACACCCGGCCCCGCAGCGGCGAGGGGACGGAGGTTTGTCCGCGGAGGGGGGCGGCGGCGGGCCCGGGCTGAAGGCGGGGGCTCTCCCGTGGGGCCGCAGGTGCGCGGGGTTCGGCGGGCGCCGTCGCACCCGGCTTCTCCGGCGCGGGGGATGCGCTGCTGAAGGCAGCTGCGCGGCCGCGGGCAGGAGGGAAAGTTTTCCCGAAGCCGAGCGTCCTGAGGACGGCAGCGGTTTCCCGTGGCTGCCTGTTAAACCGGCTGCCCGAGCCGGGGCGCCTGGCGAGCTCTCCGTTAGGTGAGGGTTTGTTTTCGATCGCTGCAAATGTATGTGAAAATATGCGGTGGAGTTCTCCTGTAGCGCGAAGGGAAATGAAAAGTATTTTGTTTGGAGAACCTCCGGCAAACCGCATGTCATTTGTCATATCTGATTTATTACCCGCAGGATCACATTACAGGGGAATTTCAAATCCTGTAACAACATCCAAGATCACATACTTTAAAAGGAAATATGTGGAAGAAGAGGATTTTCATCCGCCACTCAGCAGCTGTACACATAAAGTATGTTTTCTAATAGTCATTATTTTTACTCTGAGTTTCAGATGCTTAGTAACACTCGATTGACCCATTTCCAGAAGGCTTAAATACTCAGCTGAAATTAGGAGAATGATCCAGCTGTTTGCTCAGAACAAATAGTTGTCACATTCATTTTTTTATTGTCATCAAATTGCTTAAGAAGCAAAGGTGTTTATAACAACTGTAAATGGAAGTGCCAATAATAACTTTATTATTCAGATTATTTTGTTCTTAGGTAGTTTATATCATGTTTACAGAAACAGCCTCGTAACAGTGTTTGAACAGCAAAAATGAAGAATGTAAATAAAAAGGGTCCATGATTCTCCACTTCATTCAGAACTTTTTTCAGGGGAGAAAAGAGTAATAGGTTCCATGTACCCTCAATGGGTTACAGATCCTCTAGAAAAACAGATTTGGAAAGTGAGTACAAGCTCCTTCACTATTTAATCCTGTTTATTAAAAAGGTAATAACTCCAAAAGAACAGATTAGTAAATGAAAGAATATATTTTTTAAAATGAAAGCTGTCAAGGGAGGGATTAGTGCAAATATTTCCTAGGTCAGTGAATACATACATTTAATTTTTTTTTCCTTTTTTAATGGGAGATTTTGTGCTCTCGTTCATCAAGGGCTTATTCCTGTAGGGAATTGAATGCCTGGAGTGATGTGCTTGTGCCTTGAGACCCCATCCTTACCTTGCTGGATTGTCCCTGGCCTGCGGTAGTCCAGTGCTACCCATGTGCTATTGGCAATAGAGAGGACGCAGTATAATCCAATTAAAGTACATCTTATGGGAGACAATGGTACCACAAGAGCCCCAGAGACAGAAAGCTAAAGCAGATCAAGATGCAGAGCAAGTTTATACATTGTCTTTACCTGCATCGCAGAGGCAGCCATCTGAGAGGAGAACTGGGTGCCTCATCCTTGCCAGGGACACTGGGCAAGGAGCTCTGCCTGGTGGGATCTTGTTTCCGTGGAGAGATTTCCACAGAGGAGAAGCACACAATAATGCTGAGCTCACTTCTGAGGACCTTAGAGTAGCCAAAAGAATTTTCAGCTACAAATAGTGTTGGCTGGAAATAAGTATCTGACCAGGAAGGTGAAACACTGCCCTGCCATCAGTTTCAGAAGGTGTCCTTTCTGCTGCCAGAGCAATGAATAAGTAGCACTGAGGGTGTTGAAAAATGTGTTCTGGTTAGTGAGCATGTCTTCCACATGTTGCATCACTAGCTAGCTTTTTTCTTGGCTAGAATGTTGGATTTTTGTATCACTGATTGTTTTCCTCGCAAAGGGGAAGTTACTTATCCCATTCTAACAGCTTAAAAACCAGTTGTAGAGGTATTGGTAAGATAGACCTGTCCCAGACATCGTCTTGGAGAGCTGTACCATGTCAGAAACCCTGGCTCACCAGTTTCTTCTGTTTAGTACAAATATGTTTTCTACTTTGCAACACTGAGCTCTGGGGAAGGGAGAACGTCCACCAGATTTACTTGAATTTCTTACCTCTGCTGCCCATTAAAGAAAGTTGTGTTCTGAGATTTCTTGTCCCATACAGGGTATGATGGTAGGGCCCAGAGCCCCTCTCCAGAGGGCTTGTTGGCAAACATTTGTAGTAGAAAGCCTTTGACAACTTGTTCCTACTGGTGGCCCTCCAGGATGTATCTCCAGAAGGATTACAGTTCACAGAATCACCAAATGTTAGGGCTTGGAAGGGACCTCGAAAGATCATCTAGTCCAATCCCCCTGCCAGAGTGGGAACACCCAGATGAGTTTACACAGGAAGGGGTCCAGGTGGGTTTTGAATGTCTCCAGAGAAGGAGACTCCACAACCTCCCTGGGCAGCCTGTTCCAGTGCTCTGGCACCCTCACTGGGAAGAAGTTTCTTCTCAAATTTAAGTGGAACCTCTTGTGTTCCAGTTTGCATCCACTGCCCCTTGTCCTGTCCTTAGTTGTCATTGAGAAGAGCCTGGCTCCATCCTTGTGATACTCAGCCTTTACATATTTATAAACATTAATAAGGTCATCCCTCAGTCTCCTCTTCTCCAAGCTAAAGAGCCCCAGCTCCCTCAGCCTTTCCTCATAAGGGAGATGCTCCACTCCCTTCATCATCTTCATGGCTCTGTGCTGGACTCTCTCCAGCAGTTCCCTGTCCTTCTTGAACTGAGGGGCCCAGAACTGGACACAATATTACACATGCAGTCTCACCAGTTCAAGGCTTATTGGTTTGCTCCAGGCTTTTACAGCTTCACGGACTGTTGCTGCAGTAGGTATAAAGGACGCAAATTAACCTGTAGGCTTAATATAATTTGTAATGACTCATATATTGTAGAAAATGACTCTGTCTAACAAAGGACAGCTTCAGCTGTGAACTCACATGAAAAGACAGCCAATTTTTGTTTTTATGAGGCGCTGTGCTGCTTCTAAGCCCTTGTAGACAGGACAAGGCTGTGGAAAGAGCTAGAGGGCTGAGGAGAGCTGAATGGATGTGAAAAGCAGCTGTGCTTTAAGCTCTTTCAGTCCTCATAGCTACGACTTCCACTCTGCAAAAATGCTGTAACCATGTGGGAAAGGGAAGAATGATCAAGCCACAGATGGGGGGGATTTAGAGCAGTCTCGCTTTGTGCTGTGCTGCTTTCCTCCTACGCAAACCAAATTCTTACTAAAAATGAAAATTAGTTAATAGTGCTTACAGTAGCATGCCTTGCCCCCTCTCTTATTTTGATTCCCAGGGTAGCGATTACAGGGCAGAATCCGGGGCCTCCCGGGGGCAGTAACCTGCTTGTGCTGCCAGTGCTGAGAAAGGGAGTCCTGGAAGGACCATGGAAGGGAGAACAAATCTGTGGGCGTCGAGCCAGGATTTCTGCAAATCCCTATCCTCTCTGCATTTCCTGACCTTGTCCCTGCCTATCTGCGTTCCCACCAGTCCTGGAGAGCGTAGGGTGTAGTACACAGGCCAACAGCTGCTCTCCAGATGCTGTGATGCTTTGGGATGGCTTTCTGCCTGCCTTCTTCTCCCCCATGCGCTTCTGTACACAAGAACAGTATAAGGGACGTTGTCAAATGGAGGCCTCCTCACCTGAGGACCTCTTCAGCTGGCAGTGGATGAAGTTCTCTGATACTTGCTGTGTGAGGAAATGGCTGCTGGTTACGTCTTGGAAACCTTGAGGCTATAGGGGAGAGACCTTCACTTGGTTTCAGAGCTTTTGGGGGATGATGGAATTAGGTCCATTTACATCAAAAAGTCCCCAGTCATCACTAGAGTAAAACTGTGCAACCATTTGAGTTTTAAACACAAGTGCAAATAAAGAGCTAGGTGTGAGCATCTGGATTTCCCTCTCCCATGCTGGATTTGTGCCCTGTGATTGCCTCTATGTTGTAACACTCAGCTACTTACCTCCCAAACCTGAATCTGTGTTGTGGCTGAGAAAAAGCAGGTTCCCAAGCCATCTTTAGGCACCGCTCAGGAAGAGAATGAGAAAGGTAGCAGCACAGGGGGATTACTTTTCTTCATTTTCTCTCTCCTTGCCTGGAACTCAAGTGCCTGCCTTCAGCTCCGTGTCTTTTGTCTTTTGCATTTTCAGACAATCTCCGTGTTTGAGGAACGGGCCCATATTCTTTACATGTCTTTGGAAAAGCTGAAATTCATTGATGATCCTGAAGTCTACCTGCGGAGATCTGTCCTCATCAACAATCTAATGAAGAGAATCCACGGAGAAATCATCATGCAGAACAACTGGTGCTTCTCCGCCTGCTCCTTCGGTGGCACCTCGCCACAAGAGTGGTTTGTGCCTCAGGACTGCCCATACAGAAAACGCCTTCGGATGGCGAAGGAGGAGTATGAGAAGCTCCACACGTGCTGCTTCTATCAAGAGTGTGGCAGTCACTATTTAAATCTACCCTACTCCGTTAACGCTAGCACAGAAAATACTTCCTCCTCTTCCTCCTCCTCCTCCCCCATTTCTTTGCCAAGCTGTTCCCAGCAGGTGGATTATGACATTGGCAGTGCCCCTTCTTACAGGAGTGATGACCATATCCCTGCTAATGAAATATTCATCGCTAATGCCAGGTCTCACGGTAATCAGGAAAAAGCAAAATTTAATGACGAGAAAGGAGGTAATGAACCTGAGCAAGAGAGCGTCGCCCTAAACTGTGAACCTCTAAGAGGCATCCATGCTCTTGAATGTAAAGGCAAATGTTATGACTATTTTGAGACTGGATGTAATGACAAGAGCAACATAAGTGAACCTTGGAAAAAATCCTTAAGGAAAAAGGAGTCTTTACCAAGTAATAAAATATGCTGCAGCAAAGGAAGTAAAATATGAGGCATCTTTCTTGCTCTGTTGAAGCATGCGCAGCACGTCCATTTGTCTATCAAGATAATTTTTATTTTGAATGGATTTTTTATAGTTTTCTACAAATGATACAATCGTGCCACAAACACTACGTGTAGTTTAAATGACTGGAGAGCAGATTGTGTAAGCGTCTCTGTGATCTGCATCAGCGGGCTATTTATAAATATGGAGACTTCATAAAGAATGCAGTTGTGTTAATGCTTAGCACTATAGTCTGTACAGCTATGGTGTAGCTTTCGCTATTGAAAATACCAATCAGCCAGATGGGGAAAACATATCGTTTTATATATCCCCGCCCCCAAGAAGTCTGCCATTAATTAAGAAGAACCTCTATTATGTTTACCAAGGAATTAGAAGTCTGGTAAACAAATTGATGCTACCAGCAAGGGTGATGTGCTCCCTGTAACTCAGTATTTGCTCTGACAAAGGACTGTCTTCATGGACTGGGAATAAACTATCCTTACATTTTGTACTGACACTTATGAATTCCTGGATTCAGCGTCTTGCTCAACTGACAAAATAGGACATAGCATAAAGAAATAACCTGTTTCTGGGATCTTAATCAGAAACCCAACATGCAGCTCGAGTACTTGCACGTTTTCACGTTGGCTGTAGTAACTGATGAGGCTTGTTATACAGGGCAGGTTTTTTTTTGGTGCCTTACATTTTGTCTTAATTTTTGCCAGTGTGAAAATTAAGTATAAATCAGTGATACAGCAGGGATTTAACCTAAACAGAGAAAAAAAAAAAACCACAAACCACAGGGTGGATCAATATTATTAGGAACCTTTAACCTTTGAAGTACTGAGTTCAACTTCCTATTCAAACATCTCTGTTCTTCCTTTTTGATGCTCAATTGCTTTTTGATTTGCCATCCTTAGGAAGGGATTTAAGAAACAATAGAGAGCTGTCTCTTGTAAACAAGCATTGGATGCTTGAGTGTTTCTATGGCAACTGTCTGTTGCTGGGGCTCTTTTTTTTCCTTCTTCGTATAATGAAGTTCATGAACCAGTGGCATGTTTTATACTTTATTCTGTTTCACATAAGTTCTCTCTTTTAGATTGCAAAAGCATGCGGGAGTTTTCTATGACTTTTGCTGTTGATTTAAAAAAGACAAGAAAGCAAAAAGCACAATGTTAATTGATAATGTGGCGATAAACATGATTTTATCTGAATGAATGTAAGGGGTTTAATTTTAAAACAGAACATTTTGGAGAAATGAGCTGAGATTTCAGTGGCTAAGGACAACATTTAGTCATCCCTAGGTAGACCATTTGCAAAAGCGTGCAGTTTAAGTGCCCAGAAGACATTAGTCGGCTTGGACTGAGAGTATTGAGTCTTAGATCCACCAAATTAATTAGTTCCCACAGTCCCCATAACAACTGGCAGGATGTGCTTGGCAAAATAGCCACATCCAAGCCATGGCTGACTCATAATAGCTGCCTGTTTCCCCAGCGGCCTGCATCCAAGTGACATCTTCTCCACTTGGTTCTTGTCCAAAGGCTGACATTCACCTCTGTGCCGGGGGAGCGGCCAGCTCGGCGCAGGGCACAAGGGTCCCCAGGGGGGGACACCGCCCTGGGCTGTCCCCGGTTTGGTGCTCTGGGTCAGAGACCTCCTGCTCTGGGTCTCCCAGGCTCAGCCTGAGTCCTCCTGGGCCATGGTTATTTTGGGTAGCGTGCACACCCCAGAGTCACATTTGCAACCTGGGTGGTTTTCGTGACTAAGGCCAGTAGTCACAGGGGAAAGCTTCCCGCACCACCCCCCCTTGCCAGCCAAAGTGACCATAAAGAGAATATCTAGGATGTAAATGAATGATAACCTTTATGTAGTCAGGCGAGTTGGAACTGACAAGTTGTTGTGAAGAATGACAAAGAAAGTATAAATCCCACCTGATTTCTCCAAGAAAGAAGCTTTTTTTATTAATAAAAATAATATTAAATATAGATCTCATTCATACAGTGTATGAGTAGGATCATCATTTAGACATTTGTCCACAAGGACCAATTTTTTAAAAAATCTGATTTTTCTTGTGTTACACCCAGATAGTCTAGTAATGTCTGCTCTTTTCCAATATTTGATAAACACTTGATGTTTTAAGCTTAAATATTAGATGCTTGTATACTAATGTGTTGTTGTAGTAAAGTGAAATTTCCTTGACATATATTTATTAAAATGACCAAAATTCATTTTAATTTTACATTTCCAATGGCTACTGGGTCCTTTCCCCCATGTTCCCCTCTCTCACTCATGGAAATGCCATTTAATCAAACTGCTCCCTGCTGAAGAGGTCACATTGCAGTTGACTGTGCACCTCAAGGTTAGTCCTGGATGTAGCTCAGCCTTCTCACAAGCCTTTAGGACAGTCTGAAGGTGCACTGAGGAGCAACAGACTTCTCTGTGGGTTTGCACGGACAGCCAAGGGTAATGCCAGGCCAGATGCTGCCAAGGCCACAGATCAGCAAACCCTTTGGTGGGGGATGAAAGCTTTTTGACCCTAAGAGGCTCCTTTGCCTTCAGGAGCAAGCCTGCACATATAACCCATTGCAGAGTCTTCTGAGTTGAATTTGCACCTGCTGAAGTGGTGGGTCAGCAGAGCTCTGTCTACTCTCCCCTCTCCAACAGCTTCTTCAATTCCAGGGACACCTAGAGATGAACCTGTTACAGCTCTGGGCAGTCTTATTGAGTGACATCGCGGTATGTAAGGGGTGAAATGTCATCTGATGAAGGTTGGCCTAAGGATAAGTGATCTTCTATGCCTTTCTCTGGACCCTGCCTCACAAAATAATAGCAAATACTGAAAGTAGATATATTGGACTCAGGAGTACACTGAGTTCTGTTTGCTTCAGAGGAGACAGAGGTGTTACATGTTAGAAAAGAGAGTTGGAAACACCCTTGTCCAATTGCCAGGAATGTAATAGACCTCGATAGGCTAGCCTGAATGGATCTCATGCTTTACATTTGGTTTGATTTATGGCATGTGAAGACTATAAACCTGATAGGCCCTTTCCCCGTTGCACACTCCAGTACTAAGGACATTTTGCTAGTATCACATATTTTTGAGAAATAGTTATTTTTCCAGGATTATCCTCATGCCTTTTATCTGTATGTCTCACGCGTACCTTCTAAATGAATGCTCCTGAACTTGACCTACCTGCCTGAAAGAACTGGGCAGAAGAGCTTCTCTTTAGGGAGATTGTTTTATTCCCTATCATAAGATACTTCTCTCCTAGAGTGCAAGACTATAAGATACTGTGCCTTTCACCAGGCTCATAACGGTACTTCAATAATATATGGAAAACAGCAACAGAAAAAGATGTTACTGTTGTCAGGTCTATTTTACTGTCACTAAGAACAGAAGTGTCATTTTACCTTCAGGATCGCTTTCCACCAGGTAATGCATTTCCCTTGGAAAAGCATAGTTCATTTGCATTGAAAAAATTATGTTCCTTTTTTAAAGCATGCAGCATAATATCAATGTGCTTCATATATACTTCTGGTAAAATTCTACTGTTTTTACTGGATTAGCTAATCTGTTGAAACAGCCTAATGTGGTTACTTAAGCACCCCCTGCACTCCAATAGCCTCAGCTAGCACCGATTTGCAATGCCAGCATAGCAGCCAGCTCTGCAGAGAAAACAAACGCAGGGTGAGACGCAGGAATGAAGTGCTTCTTTCAGTCCTGAAGCTGTTACACCCCAAAGCAAAGTTGCGGTAAGGAGATATTTTTCACATTTCATCTTCTTGCGCGCCCTTCATCCTCTTTTTACTGTCATTTTGGTGGAGACCACAATACACTGCTGGGGCGGTGCACTGGGTGCCACCACCCTTTGGGTTTGCACAGGGGAAGCGCGGAGCTGGCTCAGAAGGCGCAGTGTGATCTGAAGTGGAATGTCAGCAAATTAAGCAGGCTGCAGTGACTCTTGCTGCTTTGTGGCTTTCTGGAGGCCCGGGCCAGGTGTGACCCACCCAGATAAATGGCCTTTCCAGCTGCTCGTAGCTCAGATTGCCACTTTGGTAGGGATCTGGTGATTAAACAGCTCTGGCTGAAGCAGAGACATGAAGGTGATTTCTAGCCCACATTTGACTCGTGCCCTTTCATTGCCTTCTTGAGATAAAGGCTATACCCAGAGGTGTAGCAAATGCAATTGCTGCCTACTCATGCCAGGAACCTTGATAAAAGAAGTTTCTTAAGTTTTGTCATGAAAAGAGCCAGTTAGTCACATTATAGAAAGGTTTAAACTGCTGTGGGGTAAAGGATTTCATCTGGCATTTTATTCAGTGAATGCAGCTCTCACAGGGAAGCCTCTAAAAGAGACATAACCTTTTTCACTGCCTGTCCTCTGCTTTGCAGCCTGGAAGAAAGGGGCTGCCCTTGCTTTTGGAGGTAACCTTTTGGGCTCCTCAGTACTGGAACAAGTTTTTCTGCAGCTGCACAAAGCACCCCAGAGGCTTTTCCTGGCAGGGTGTGCAGAGCCTGCTAAAATATTGCAGCCGGGAAAGCACTGCGAAGGATCTTGCTGGAAATGTTGGGAGATGTGAATCTTCCACAAAGCATCCCATGTAACAGCCAAGCCGCTCAGTCACAACTACTTGGAATACACAGTAATTTCCTGTGTTTTTTCAATCTCACTTTAGCTCCTCTGACAGATGGGGAAAGATGACTAAACCGAGGGAGTTTACGAAAGTTCGTCTTGTGGTGTTTGCAAACTGTCTCTGTGAGGTCCATTTTCTCTAATGTAAACACAGCCATGGCAGGGTGCCGAGCGCTTTTGCAGCAGTTAATCCAGCTCAGCGTAAGGCTGCTAACGCGAGGTGTAGCTGGCTGGCGGG
The DNA here is from genome assembly GCF_036013475.1 of Columba livia. NCBI lineage: Eukaryota > Metazoa > Chordata > Aves > Columbiformes > Columbidae > Columba > Columba livia. The sequence goes on from NC_088604.1 coordinate 96,205,807, forward strand.
TCCATGCAGGGGAACCGAGCACAAACCAGCCCTGGGATGATGAGACCTTCACTCCTCTTGAGTCTCCATGGAGAGCATAAAACAAAGCAGCTGTGGCTGTAAGACCAGAATGAATTTGCCATTTCAGGGTCAGGGACTTGGCGTGTCAGGGGGCTTGGGGTCAGGTGTGGAAGGTTCGATTAAACTCCAGGGAAGTAATCATGTGTAAGTGGTTGCATTTGGGGCTATAGCTGGCCTGTTGTTGCTCTCCCTAGTCTTTAAGTCATAGCAAGGAAGTGAGCATGCCCTGGAGAATGTGGAGTTTCAGTTCCTCAGCTTTGCAAAAGTGGTGCAGACTGCAAGGTACACGAAGCTTTCTCACCAGATCCAGCTGAAAGGCCAGGTAGGCAAGTACATTAACTTCTCTCAGTCTCTGTGTTCGAGTTTCCCCCTCTGAGGAATGAGGGAGTGTGAGAAGTCACAGATGGGTGGTCTGTGTAGACTCAGAGGTATGCATGATGAGGAAAAAAAAAAAAAGCCAAAACCCAACAAAAACCCCCAGACAGGGAGATACTGAATTTGAAAAGTAACTTATCTTCTATGCCTAGTAATTCTTCTCAATTAATACAGCATTATTCTCCAATTTACTGCAGATAGCATCTAATCTGTCATAGTGGGATTGCAGAAAGGAGATAAATGGTCTGTCTTCTCAAGGTCAGTCCATTTAGTGCTGCCTTCTGCAGAGGTACTTTCCCCATTGAATACCCCACCAGGCTCATCCATCTGTGCTGTGGGCTGTGGCTGCCTCCTGAAACAACTAGCAGCTCTGGCCACTGCAAAGGAGGTGATGGGATGACAATGGTTGGTGGATGTGTCTCCTCCACGAGACACTGGCCGGTAGCTGTCATGGCTGCGTGTCTCCAGCAAGCTCAGAGGGACCACACAACATCGCTTCCACTGTTCCCTCATCACCTTGTGTTTCCCATATAGCATGAACTATGATGGGTGTCAAATGTTCCAGGAGTTTGCTGGCTGATGGTTCAGAGGCTTTTGCAGCCAGATGATGGGGAATCAGACCCTCAGCTGGTGTCAGATAAAGCTACACCATTGATTTTTGGAGAAGTTGTGCCTGGTGGTTTTGTCAGCTGACCATCCACAGCTGGTTATTGTTGGTTTTGTCTTTCCCCTCCTGCTGCCTCATTTTCTTAATCAGAACAAGTTTCAAATGGCAATTGCTCTCTTCCACCCAAAACAGTCTGGGACTGGCTACATATTTACCCCTTTGGTTAGGGAGAGCCTCTGCCACAGGAGTTGGAGTTGAGCAGCAGATTATTTTCAAATCTGGTTTTATTCCCTGACTCAAAAATTATTTCTGTTTCTAAGTGTATGTGTGAAATCTGTGCTCTATTCCTTTACCAACCTTAAAAACTCTTGTGAATTTTTATTTTTTTTGCCTCCATCCATTGCTCTTTCATGGTGAAATCCTCTGTACTTATTTCTGTGAGTAGGCCCCACTTACCAGCCACATCCTCTGAGCCATACAGCTGCCATGGGGTCATTTATTCCTTTGAATAAAATAGTGTGGTTTTGGCTCAAAATGCAATTGCCCTTTATATTACAAATCATCAGACAGTGCACGCACATTAAGTGTTGCTACCCTGTAAGTGTCATGTACTTTCAGTATTATGTTTTCCTTAAATTTGTCTTCTGTGAGTCTCAACAAGTATGACCAAAGTGACCTACATTTCTCAGTTCCTATCCATATTATCATTATTATTATTCTAAAAATACAGTTTGACTAATTTTTAAATCTTGAGCAGCTTACATTTTACTTGCAGAGACTGAATACATATTATTCCTTCTTTGACCCTTTCCTCTGTGTGACAGATTGGATTCTGGTTTACCAGCAGACTAATTAGTGTAATAGTGGCAAATTTCATTCTGTGTTTGCTGTGAGAAGTAAGGTGCACGGTATTAATTCAGTCCTGAAATGTACCTCCATTGCAGAATTGCACCAATACTGAAACTTTTAAATAGCCTGTGTAGTCATCACAGTCGTGAAGAAAATATTAAAATACGAGTAGGGCATAAGCTAGTGTCAGATCATTTTCCTTATTCTGCATGCAGGCTGAGACAAGGATTTTTATTGTATGAATTTATCCACCCGTTGAAAGCGTCCGTTTGCTAATTCTGAGGCTTAAAGATGACAGTGGAATGTCAGCTTTTGAGGTATTTCACTAGTGACCATTATAAATAAGAAATCCAACTAACAAGCTTGCCCTGCATTCCCAGTTGTCCTCTGAGTCTCTCAAGCTGCCAGTGGCCCCCACTAGTCCCTTTCCAGCTGCCAAAGCTCCCTTTTCCCTTTGAATATTTCCATGTGCTATCAATAAAATATCTTCCTAGGCTCTAGAAACACAGGGACAAGACAAACTCTCTTTTAACTGAGTGTCAACATAAATAATAGAAAAGGCAACCAGGCTGATAATTTTATTCTTTTAATTTTGAGTATATGAAGCCTTTAAAAAAAATATTATTTGGAAACTTAATTTTAATTTAAATAATGCAACCACAGCATTTTCTGGCTGTCATGAATCTGACACCCACACACTAAAAATCCTTCATGATCACATAGCACTACCCTGGTGGGTGCCAAAATCAGAACCTCAGCACAGCCTCTGAGGTTTGACTGGATGTTTTCCCACACTGCCTCGTTTTTCCCCTTTGCTCAGAAGTGCTGAGAAGATACGTGTGGAGGGGGAGGGGACCTGAGAGAAAAATGTAAATCATGGCAACCTGACTGTCAAGAGGGTATCACTTTTTAATTCCTAGCTTGTGTTCCCAGCAGCAGCGGAGCTACAATATTAAATTGTTTTGTTTTACCTCTAGGCTTGGTTTACAGGTGCCGGAAGAAATGCAGCCCCAGCCCCCCAAGCACAGAGGTAAGGGACCTTGCAGCAGAAAGCTCGCCTAGAGGTTTTGTTCCCCTTTGATAGGTCGGGCTGGCACTCATTGCGGGAGCAGCTGGGAAGAAATAATTAGCATAACAAAGAGCTATATTATAGTATTGCATTGTGCATTTTGAGCCTTCAGATACCTTGACACGTTCGGTTGTGTGATACATAAATCTGAATTCCAGGTAGAAATGGAAAAAAAAAACAACAACCAAAAACCAAAAAACAAAATGAAAATAAATAGATTGTCCCACCTATAAAATGAAAACAATTTGAATGCTTTAATTGCAAATATAGAAATCCTCAGTGTTTTGAGCATAGCAATGCTGCAAGTGCATTAATCTACAACCAGGTGCCAGTAGCCGTCGGCGTGACTGCCCAGTACACACAGTGAAGGACCACGGTTCTCCCTGGCTGGTGGGAGGGCCTGAGAGGACACAGGGCAAATTCTTCCCTTGGTGTGGGAGCTGAGTGACTGGGGTGCGTGGGGATCATGGGCTTGGGCCACCGCAGAGGAGCTGGGTGGACCCAGCCTCCCACTCAGCCACCTCCTGCCCCTGCGGACACAGAGGTGGAAGGGCCGTGCTCAGGCGGTGGGTTACCAAGGAGAAGGCTGTGGGTGCAAGCACTTTACGTTTTTCCCTGTTTTCATCGTTGTCCAACAACAAACCTGCACTGTGGGGGCACAGACGATTTTTACCGGTTTAGTTGTGCAGGAGGTTCCGAACCCCACAGAAAGCTGCTTTCCCTGCCGGGGTGCCGTCCCCTGGGTGCTCCCAGCATCATCTGCTCTTCTCCCACCTCAGCTCCTGCCCTTCTGTCTTGGCTCCTGCCCTGTGGCAGAGGTCAGACAGAGCCTCCTGCACCCTGTGGTGTTTGCAAAACCTTGTGCTTCCTTCTCCGGTGCCTGTGAAATAAGCTGCTTTGTGCCACTTACGTGCCTGTGCCCAATTGTGATCTGTTGCCTGCTCGCAGCAGCGTACCTCTCTGCTCCCTTTTTTCCCCTCCCTTTGTCTGTTTTTTTGGCTGAGGAAAATTACCCACCCCAGGAGTTAGAAGAAATGCAGAGAATGAAGTAGAAGGAGCAAAAATATGCCAGGGAAGGTTTTTCAGAGCTGATCCTCCCCTGGGTCCAACGTCTGTCAGATGCGCTTGCAGCATGGAGCTGCATCATGCTGTCAGAAAGAGGGATTTAAAAATCTAACCTGCATATGCAACTCTTTCTGCTGCTGCCTTGGATTAAGAGTCCCTGGCAGGGCAGGAGACTAAATCTCAGTTTAGGAGGGCAGCCCTGTAGGCAGTCAGTATTGCAGCGGGGAGCTGTGTAAGCTCTGTCGTCATCCATGGTGGTGGCCATTTCCGCAAAACCTGAATATACTTCAGCCAGATATTTGTATTCAGCACAATCCTCGTCAAGCAGGGAGATGCAAGTTGAGCAAAGAGCACAGCAGATCCTACAGCTCCGTCCTGGCTGTGCGTGCGATGGGAAAGCTGCTGAGCCTCTAACAGAGATAACTTGGGGGAAGAGCTGGAGGTAGGCTTTTGGGAAGGACAAAACCAGGACATTGCAGTAACATGTTATGGTTCTTAAATGGTTGTGGTAGTTTTAGGAAGCCATAACTTTCAAACTGTTACTAAATTCACAATGTTGTTTAGGTTTTATGCCTCTGATAGTTATAATAAAATTTATCAGAGAAACATATTTGTCAAACCTAATGAGACTTTTTACATTTAAAACACACTGACATTGTCTTGCGCTTTCCTTTACAAGTAACATCTAAAATAAGAGTTACAGTTGAAAGAGATTCATGAGGAAAAATTACATAGATCTATTCTTTTGTTTACTTTGTGCACTTGACAGCCCCTGTACACAGTCAGGTTCTTTGCTTTGCCTGTACAGTCTGTCAGTCAGTTTTCTGACATTTGTTTGAGCCTTCCACATAGCAGCAGAAAAGACGGAACTGGTTTTCATAAGGAAAATATGTCCATGAAAACACAAAAGGTGCCAATGGATTCAGTGGTAGGGAATGTTGTTGGGCTATGCTTTGCATTCATTCATTTCAGGGGGGGAAAAAAAACTCCAATGTTTAAACAGACTGTTTCTTTTTACAGCAGAGAATGCTTCTTTGCAGCCCGAGAGCACAAAATGCTACACAAGAGCACTGATGGAAATTTTAAAAAGCAAGAGCCGAAAAAGCAAGAACTTCAGGTAAGCTCCTGTCTGGTCTGGGAGCGTGGGGCAGTGCCAGCCCACGCACTCGCACTGCACTGCCACAGATACTGGGACAGTCATGTCTGGCCACAGTAAATGTGGTTGGTTTCCCCCCTGGGTGAAAAATCTCTTTCTTAGGATCTGCAATGACAATTACTTTGGGTCTTGAGGAGGGACCATCAGGTCTGCTCTCTCCGAGCCTGTTTCTAACATGGCTTCAGAAAATGCATTGTTCCTTTCTATAATAAACATATAGCTTCACCAACCATGACCATTGCCAGTGTCCGTTTTCTACAGCTCATGGTACTTTCTTTCATCCTAATTTCACTTTCATAAGAAGTGCGGTCAATTTAAGCAAAGCATACCAGACTTAGCAGAGGATGGGTGCATAATCCACTCTGCCGCACCTCCAGTGAGATCGGTAACTCTGCACAGGAGCAGAACCCTTGGTAAGACTCATTGGAAGGGATCTTCTGGGCTACATACCATAGCAGGACACCTGTGGAGTTGTTATTTCCTCCTCCTCCCAGAGCTGTACTGAGGAAACAGAAATCAAGCAGGATTGAGAAGTTTTGGGGGTCAATGAGAGCTGCTGGCTGCAGTGCTTTAAATGCTTGATGCTTGCCAGACCCACTGTGCTTCCTTTGGGCCAAAAGTATACTGCTGAGGTCTGTAAGACATAACCTTCCTCGAGAAACAGCAGAAGATTAGAAAGATCAGAGAGCTCTGTGTGTGAACTGTTGTAGCTGTACCTGTATGCAATTTCTGACATCTTTGAGGAATGGCAAATATTTTGAAGTGTTTGGTGACAGCCAAATCTGCACAGTATGAAGGACCTCCATGCCCCAGCCCTGTGCATGACTAAGTGGTCTTCTCCAGCTGTCCATTTATCCTTGCATTTGTCCTGGGTTTTGACTTCCCTGGGTCATGCAGATTCTGCTTGAAAGATCTGCTCATGTTTGAGTGAGACTTATTGGGAAGAAACAGCTGCTTTTATGGCCCTTGCATGGTTGTCTGGAGGAGAGCTGCTGTCCTGCTGGGGCTTCCAGAAGTATGGCTACATGGCACCCAAAGGCAACTGCTCTGATGGGAAGGTGCATCTTGGGTGCAGCCCTCCACTGTAGGTGACCCCATGGGTCAGCCCTCCTGCCCTGCTCTGCTTCTCTAAAAGTGTCTCTGATGTTGAGAGGCTGTTGAAGAGACGTGACCATGTGCCTTTGAACCTGGGAAACTGGAGGTGACTTGGTGGTGTCTGAACTACAGTCCTAACTCTTAATTTTCTTTTTGTTTTGCATGAGCACTGCTTTGAGTCAGATTCTTTCAAACTCCACGTAGTTGGACAAGAACTGCTGCCAGACCCTCTGCTTTGAAGCAGAAGAGAAACACCTCTATAATTTCCCTAGCCAGTGCCAGAACATGGAGGAAGTCTGCCGTGGTTCATGTCCCAATCCTGCTTTGGGGAATCACTCAGAGCTGTTCCTGTTTTGACAGAGCTCATTTACCTTTCCCTAACTGCTGTAATCTCTTAAGAGTGCAATTCAGGTTGTTAATATGAGCACCTTCATAAAGAATTTCCATATGCAAATTCCCAGTCTGAACTTTGCTACAACGAAGTCTGTGTTGCTGGAATATATTTCTCTGCACCCACAATAATCTTCTTTTTATCCTCTATGCACCATACCCTCCTCTACCTGCTCCGAGCTGCTTTCCGCAAGCTGGAAGTTGAGAGCGTGAGTCTAATTTCACCCTTCAGTAAGCAGGGAATTCAGAAAATTCAGAAGTGCTGGGATCAATGCTGGGTGCTCTGTGTAGCTGCTACACTGTTGTTTTCTCTGCAGGGGAATCTGAAGGATGCTCTCCGAGGTTGCTGCCGGCAGCAGCACCAGGCTGGGTTTGCCATGCCGGAGGGAGGCTGGGTGCAGCTTGTTGGAACACACGCATGTGTGTGTGCACATTCGCTGGGCTGTTTCCTGCAGCCCTGGCCTTGTTCAGTCTTGTCTCTGGGCTCTTGAAAGCCAGGGTCATTAGGGCTGTTCACTCTGGCATTTGTTCATCCCACATCCTTCTCTGTATTAGACAACGTCTACCTTACAATGTCTGATCCCGATCCAGCAGAAAATATTCCATTAACGTGATTTGAAGAGAGGAATGTATTTTTCCCGGCCTCAGCCTGTGAAGTTAGTTGCATGGTGCTGCTTTGTACATTACGACTGAATCAAAACTTCCTTTTACTGGCACCGGCTGCAGCGCTTTACGCCTAAACCGGGGACACAGAGGAAAAAAACCTACGGATCCAAGTCAGAGCAGGAACTGACCTCAGGCCATCCATCGGGCCTCAGGTCAAGTCTGTGTCTATCTCCTGTCATACTAAGCTGCTAAAACCAATTATCTCAAAAAAGGCTTTCTTGTATCTTTACATCTCATTAATTGATGGGTCCTGCTCTCTGTCATGCTGGCACGTCATGAAGAGTCAAAAGTGGGAGCGGGAAATTACATGATGAGTCAAACAACAGAAATTCAATGTCATCTGTTCAAAGAAAGGCTAGATTGGTTTAATGGAGGTTGGAAAAGGCATAGCATACATGGAAGTGTGCTGTTTACTCTCTGCTGATCTTGATCACGGGAAATTATGGCAAACAGAAAAGGAGGCGTGAATTTACAAAGTGACATAAGGGCAGAAAACAGCAACACAAAAGACACCAGTGGGAAAAAGGACTATTTAAGATGGCTCTTGGCTATAGAATGGAGCAAGATGAAATTAAATACCAAGAAAATATCAGCAAGATCTGCTTGAGTGTGGAACAGCCTCCAGAAAGAAACTGGGAGAGCCTTTGCTTAAGCCACTCAAAACTAGCCTGAACAAGGTGCTGGAAGAGATACACCACACAGAACAACTCTGCAACTGCCATAGGGCTGCAATGATCTAATAGTTCTTTCATACCTTTAATCTCTGTGATCCTGCAGTTAATCATCATACATTCATTGTGAAATCTCTGCTCAAACCATTTGTTAAGTCTCTATCTAACTAGTGAAATTGTATATTCTCTAGAAAGGACAAACCTACGAGTTTTAATCCAAAATTAAGCCAGCAGCAGGCTTGAAGCTGTGATTTTTGCAGGCAGAAATTTGTATCCAGGTCCAAATTTTGTATCTCAACAGTGGGTAGATCTGAAACTCAGCTTCTTTGTTTCTGCATTGTGCTGCTGTAGAAGCTGCTGCCAAGAGATTTAGTGAATCAGAGACAAGTTATTTTCCAGCGCTGTGGCAGTGACTAGCAACTACAAATAGCATTGAACCTCTTGAATGTAAGGGCATGAAGGGAGGCTGTTTTTTCCTTACACTATTTTTCCCTTGCATCCTCCCTCACCATTTCTTTACAAGCCCAGAGGTTGGGACTGGGGTGCAATGAAGACAGAGGTAGCCAGAAGAGAGTCCAGATCATCTGCATGATAAAGCTGCCTTCCTGGAGCTACAAGAAGCACTTCCTCCAGTTTGTGAGCTGCAAAGCATTGAGGTGGCAGGAGCAACTGCCATCTACAAATTTGGTTTTGTCTCTCTGAATGATTATTATAGACCTGTTAGCAACCCCCTGGCACTATGTAGGCTGGCACAGCAATTACTTTTGCAATTATTTCTGCATCGCCCTGCTGGGTGTAAACTTTAAGAATATCCCAGAAATAATATTGAGTTTTGGGTTGATGGGTTCCCAAGCAATGAACTGTCAGATGAGCTGTGGCCTGTTGTGCTTCCTGAGTTGTGGAGCAGGTGCAAAGGAAAGCAAGTAGCACCGGTGCCCTTCCTCTTGAGCAAAATCTCATTTCTGGATATTGTCTGTAAATCAGAGAACGTGGTGATGGCAAAAGGGCCACCAGCAGTGGGCTGGAAGGACACAGAGAGAGGGGAGAAATGTGCTGTAACTGAGTCACGAATTGAAATATATTTCTCTGAAATTTGCTGCCTCCCTCTGACTCCAGTCACGGACAAGCAGTTTCTCATTAGAATTTCGATCTCTCTCTTTTATTCCACCAGCAGTCCACATCATTCTTCCTTTGGTTTTCTTTAAGCTGGTCTTCTCCTTGATGGTGCTTTTCTTTATGTATGGACCAGTCCTTATGGAACTGCAGAAGCAGAGAGGCCTGCCCTGCTCTTACCTTAACTACAACTTTCTGAACATTTTTATTAATAATTCCCTTTTTCTTGCCATGTTACCTGAGGGTCCTAAAACAAATTGGGTAACTCTGACTTCCCTTGCACACTTAGTATTCCATGCTCACTCCATGAAGCGCAGATAAAAGAAGTCAGATTTTTGCATAAGAGTTGATACTTTTTTGTGTGCTTTCTGCAATGAATATGACAGGATATGGTTCAAGAATGCACTAATGTCTTGACAATTTTTGCATCCAGATTATGCACATTAGTAACATGAGCAGTTCCTGGGTATGAATAGATGAGCTGCTTACGGGATTTTTTGCTGTGTCAAGCATGGGAAGCAGGTGAAGCTGGAGGAACTGGAAGGAAGCAGTTTTGCTTACAAAGACTGTCATTCTGAGTTTGGATGTTCTTTTTTCACCCAGAAAAGTTTGCTAGTGGGTTTTGTATGTGAGTTTATTTTCTTCCCAGTGTTACTTTTGGGGTGCAAAGGGAAGGCTTGGAGGAGCTGAGGCAGTTGGGTCTTGGGAAACAGTGCAATGCTGGTAACTATCCACCCTCCCTTCTGCAGATCAGCTGATAAAAGGCTAGAAAGAAGCTCTGCAACAAAGAAGAAAGAAAGAAAAAAAATTAAGAACTTTGCCTTGCCTAGCCTTAATGATGGCCCAGAACACTTACTGGGGAGGCCAGATGACCCATTAAAAAAACACAATTCAGTTATGCCTTGGAATAGAGTAAACTGAGATCAGCAATAAAGCAGCTTTTGTACAAGCTGGGAGGATGCTGTAACATGCCAGGGTATTTTGCTAGTAGTGCCTTTCAGGGGCTGTGTTATGGCAAGTTACGTTTTGCCTGGGCTATGTCCAGAGATGAGTTTCCTTTTGCGTTTCTTCTCTTTCCATTAATAAATTTTCTGCTGCATTCAGCCACAGATGAGAAGCAGTTTATGTGCTTGCCTGGCATTCTTAAGCAGTGGAATTGGAAGTCAAGCTAAAGGAGTTGTAGGTAGAAAGGGCAGAGGAGTATGTTAATGCAGTAATGCTGTGTCTGCCAAGAGATACACTGCCTAGCAAAAGCTATGAGCTAGAAAATACCCCAATATTTTGTACTAGCTTTCTTAGCATCTTCAAAGAGGGATGTCTTTTCACCATCTTTCCAGTTGTGTTCTGGATTACTAAACTGTGTCTTTCCTGATTTATTTAATGATCCTTGCCTTCAGTGGACTTTTCTTGGACTGCTTCAGGAAAGATCCTGTCCTATTTTAGAATGCTGCCTTTGGGCAGGAGGTAGGGATAGCCTTGCCCTTGCACATAACTATTATAACTTCTCAACCCACAAATTCAACCTCAGGATGAGTGCATGTTGAAGTGGGGCTCTGTGTCCCGGGCATTCCTCAGACAATGGCCCAATTCATCAGGAAACATCATGAGCACCAGGTCTGGACCACAGTGTCAGGGTAGCTCTGTTCTCTTCTTGTCCTCCTCTTTCTTCTTTCTCTGCTGTGGTTCATCCAGTCTACGAATGTGGTAGCTTGACAGTGGACAGCTGCCAGGTGCCCATGCAGCTGCTTTATATTCCCCCTCCTTAACAGTTGGTCAGGGGAGAAAATAATATGAAGAAAAGCTCATGGGTCAAGATAAGGACAGGGAGCTCACTTGTCAATTACTGTTATAGGCAAGAGAGACTCAACTTGGGTAAAACAAATTTACTGCCAACTAAAATAGATTGGATAGTGAGGAAAAAAAAGATAAAATGGCACCTTTCCTCCCTCCTTTTCTTCATGTTCAGCTTCATTCCCAACTCCTCTACCTCCTGCAGGGGATTTGGCATAGGGGTTTTGGTCAGTCCATGATGGGTCCTCTCTGCCCCTCCTTCATCTTCACACTGTTCCCCTGCTCCAGCATGCGTCCTCTCCATGGGCTGCAGTCCTTCACGACCTTTGCTGTGGTGTCTCCTCAAGCTGCAGAGAGACAACCTGCTCCCCTATGGTCATCTCTAGGGGGGAATCTCTGCTCTGGCACCGACAGTACCTCCTCCTCCTTCTTCACTGCCCTGGGTGTCTGCAGGGCTCTTTCACACGCTTTTCTTCTGTGCCTGTGTGGTGTTCTGCCCTTTTGCACAAGCTTTCCCTGAGGCGCCACTATCTTGGCTGAGGGGCTCAGCTGTGACCTGTGGTGGGTCTGCCGGCAATGTCTGTGACCAGAGCCAGGCAGCCCCAGTCTTTCCTCACAAAGCTTACCCTGCAGCCTCCCGCTGCCAGCACTTGGTCAGGGACACCCAGTGCCATGACTTAAACTGAGATGGTCAGAAAGTTCCTTCTGAGGGGCTGAAGTCAGGTTTTTGCTCTCTGTAACCCAGCAGCAATGTGTTGTGGGTGCCTGGGGGCATCGGCCACTGCTCTCGGTGGGTGCTGCTGGCTGAGGGAGCTGTGGGTGGAGACACCAAGCATGGCATGTGCCACGGAGGACACTGCCAAGGAGGGCTTGTGGTGGAGACAGCCAGGTGTGTGGTGACAGGGTGTCTCTGGAGGGAGAGGTGTGTTTGAGGAGAGCTGTGGTGGGCTGTTGATGACATGAACCATGCGGCTGCAACTCCCTTGTGGCACTGGTGCTGCTCCATGGAGCGCACAGAGATGTGAATGCATGACTGTGTGCTATGCCACAACAAAATCATCGCTTTGGCCTCAGAATGCCTCTGTCTTGAATTTTTTTTGTGTTTTTGCATTTTAAGTCTTTATTACAGACTGGGGACCTTTGTTGCTTGTGTGTGTGTGTGTGTGTCTGGTTCTTCCTTTAGAAGGCACAACGTGCCACCAAGTAACTCCCTGTGGTGCAGCACTCGCAGTTGGCCAAACGTGGCCCATGCTGTTGCACCCTTTGGAAGGGTGATGCTTGGTGGGGATTTCTCAGAGCTGAGAGGAAAGTGGTGAGGGTGTTTTTTTCTCCTCTGGGCTGCAAAGATGGCAGCAAGAGAGAAGTTCTTGAACAGAAGTATTTCAGGGAAAGCTGGAGAGGAGGCATGTGCAGCTGGAGAAAGGCTGGGGCTGAGGCTTTTTGGATTTCCTGAAGCTGTGGGATGTGGGAAGCACCGTGGGTGACAGACTTGGACGGAGGCGAGGAAACAGCCCAGCATGCGGTGGGCACCGGCCCAGGAGGAGCGTCAGCCGCCCTTCTGTGGGAAGCAGTCCTCCCCTTGCCGAGCAGGCTCTGCCGCTCTGCAGGGCCTGTCCCGTCCTTCCAACGCCGCAGGGCAGTCTCCTGTCCCCTGTTTGCAGCCCAGCACAGCCTGGCCAGCCAAGCTGAGGGGCTCCTGGCCAGCCTGGAGTTGGCATGCACACCCGGGCAGTGCTGCTTGCTTGCCTGGCTGCAAGACCTGAAATCAGTGTTTGCCAGTGTGTCTTCTGACTGTGTTTTATCTAAGAAACCCAGAGCTTTGGCTCTTTTCTAATCAAGAATTCATCAAGACAACTGCAGTTGAGCATGCTTTAAAGTAGCAAGCTAATATGGGCTCATGTTGAAGTTTTACTTTTGCAGACGGTTATGTTTTGTAACAGATACCAGCATGAACCAAGCTCCTAGATCCAAATACCTCCCAGCTTTTAGATCTGTATGTTCAGAACACTTCTACTTAATCATTAGCAAACCAGAATATTAAATGGCATCAAAGTGTGGCCATGAGCTAGAGATTTTGTCGGTAAGGTTTAACCTTTGCAGTTTCAGAGCCAAAGCTTTGCATAAAGGAGAAATTCTAGGGTAAATGTAAATAACACACACGTCTGGAGGATTAGCTGTCTCTTGTCCAGAAATGCCACACCTTGTAATTAAAGAAGAGGCTGTTAGTATGTGACACAGGAATGCAGAGGGTGTGGACCATCTCAGATTTACAGGCTATCAAGTTTATGAAAGAGATGAAATGCTGTTTAGTGTTACAAAGGTGGTAAGACCTTTGTTCAGTGTTGCCCCAAAAATCTGGCAAGCGTCTAGTGGGAAAACACTTTGCAAGTAAGATCTTGCTAGAAAAAGAATCTGTAGGAAAAATTCAGTAGGGAAACTCCAATAGCTTCTGAAATGACTGCTTTTCTTCATGCACTGCAACATGATAATGGTGTCTCGGCTGAATGTGAATGTGTGTGTGCGAGTTGCCTACTGTGAACTGGAAAGTTTGACTGAATATTTTAATTTAACTTTAGAAGTATCCATTAAAATAAATTTGCGTGAGTGAACTTTAGTGCCAAAATAAGTGCAACAAAAGCATTTCAGCATGTAAAAAACAGTATCTGTGAAGAAGATCTGAATGTAAGCACAGGGCTGAGGAAATTATTTTGGTTGTGTCCTTTCCAGTGAATTGCTATACCTCAGGATATTTATAGCTGTGTAGAATAATGAATATTAACACTTGTCATCTCACATCCAAAGTGTCATGTTAAAAAAGGGATTTGAACTCTAAAGATTAATGCGGTGAAAATTATGACATTTGGCTCAATGAAAGAAAAGCTTTGAGTTAACCATAAAAGACCCAAATGGATCCAAACTCAAGGATAGCCTTTATGTATTTTTTTTTTTCTCTCCAGACCACCATGGTGACTCTATGCTCCATGCCTTTGTGTCCATGTCTCAGATCTGAGTAAGGCTGCCTCCAAGACTCCTCTACAGGTCAGTCATAACACTAGTCTCTAAATCTAGTGAGTTTAGCCTTGATTTTTGTACTCATAAATGGGCTAGAGAAGCCAACAGAATCAAATGCACTAACAGGGCACTAGAAAATTAATCAGAGACATCCTCTTGCACAGCCGTGCTCACTAGAAGTTTGCATCAGGTCTCCTGCAATGAAGGCAAACTAGAGACTTGATTACCTGACTCTCCTGCCTGGTTAATATGTTGTTTTTTTCATTCTTTTGCATGGGCAAGCGTTTAACTTTTCTGAAAGAATCGCAGAAATCCCCCCCTCTCAAGGCAATTTGACTTCTAATGGGAAAAAGAAACATAAGCTACAGTGCTCTGAGTGAAAGGGAAAGCAGCTGATTCAGATATCTGGAGTCTGGAGGGCACCATTATAATTCAAAGCTTGACCTCCAGTTGGATGGTGTTTCCTTTCCATGCTAGGACTGGATTTGGTTGTGTCATTACAGATGCACCATTGTGAGGCCAGATTTTGCCCAGCTGCTCCATGGGTACACAAAGAGCTGAGAAAGCTGCAGGGAGCCTCTTCGTTGTGTGTTCCTGGACAGCAGCCAACCCACCATCAAAGGTTGCTCATTCCTTGAAAAAGCACAGGGCTCACTTCCCACCCCCCCAGCAATGCCACTATTGAAAGGTGTCTGAAGAGAGATGGGAAGGGTATTTCCAGTGTCCCAGTTTATGGGACAGAGTGTACAAGGTGGGCTGGACAGGTAAATCTGAAGTGACAGAGAAGATAAGCAATGCCTAAATGGAAGGGTACAGAAAACCGTCTCTCAGGGACAAGATGTAAGACATGATAGAGCTTTTAATGGGCAGGCTGTCATCAAATTTTCTGTAGTCTTTAGCAGTGTACTTCAGTATGCCTCTGATTGATTTTTACATGCATTTGCAAAAACTCCTGAAACTGATCTGTACGCTGGTCTGCCTCTGACCAGCACAATTCTTTGTGTGTGTGTGTTAGTTTGCATCAAATACAGTCTAATTCTTATGTAAAAATTCCATGGGAAAATCCAGGAATGACTGCATAACTGATTTGGTATGGCACTGGGCTTTAATTGTTTTCAGATTTCAGCTTTCAAGGCCAAGAAACCAAAACCCTAAATAATGTTTCATTTCTATCCCTTTGCAAACTGACTCTCTGTGGAACACACAACTGTAGCACTCCACGCTGTATATAGAAAAGCACTTTCAGTGTCCTGCAGATGTCTGCTCAGTAGCTTCCATATGGCAAATTACTTGTTATTGGACCAGACTCGGCTCATGCTTGTGCAATTCTGTTGCAGTTGGCGAGGAGGTAAGGCAATCACAGCTCGATCTGTCCCGTTGGGTCAAATAAAGTCTCTGCACACTCGAGTAGGGGTTTCAAGCTGAATAATGTTGCTGGAACAATTTCCAGCCCTCACTCACACTGGTGCAGCCTTTCAGAGCACTTGGAAGGCTCATGGGTCTAGTAATAGGTGAAGAGTTCTCTGCCACCTGAGTGCTGGGTGTGGGTGGAAACTCTGGGATATTCCTGGCACCTGAGAAGCCTTTATTGGCCCAATCCAATAAACTGGTGGTCTTAGTGAGGCCAAAGACCAGATAATTATAGAAACAGAATCTTCTTCCAGAAACTGTTCTCTCTGTCAAGGCTGAAATATTTTGGCAGGGGCCGCTTCCTCAGTGCCTCTCAGTGCTGTATTTTTTGTGGCTTAAGAGAATGCTGCATTCACTCGGGGTTTTGAGCCACCAAAGTCCATTCTGTTTTCTATTTATAATATTTTCCATGTTGAGTTTTTTTTTTTGGTGAGACTTCTGTGTGTATGTCTGAAACAAAGACCAAAATTTGAATTTAGACTCTGCAGCCCAGTCTTGCCAGTACTGGTGTCTGTGCAGCCTGGCTTTGTGCCCACATGGTTTCGTGTTATGTTAGTGGCACTACAATATGAGGAGGATATGTTTTATGATGGTGTTGAGTGATAGCTGGAAATTGTTTCTTACATTCGAAACTTCATTTTGAGATATTTTTGATGAAAATGTGCTGGTTTCAGCTGAGTTGCACCTGCCTAGATCAGGTTGGGTCCAGCCAAACCAACGTAAGCTCATGAGAGCCCACCTGAGGATACCTAAGCTTTAAAGATCCCTCTTCTTATTTAATCAAAAACTTTGCAATAAATAAAAGTTTTTTCTAACTAGAAAAGCTGAGTTTGACCTGAAGTTTTCAGATAGGTGCTGCAGTTAACGAATAGTTCAAGCAAGGCATTGGGGCACTGGAAAAATAAGGAAGAAATTCAGTGGTCTTAACTTGTCTGCTTTTGCAATAAAAACAGTAGGGACACATAAATAAGAAACTTTGCTCTTTCGGCTACCTTGTTTTGGCTTGAAATTTGCAAATCATATTTGTAGCTCCGCTTATTTGGAAACAGCAGGAAACTCCAGTCTAGTTACAAAGAGACACTCGCCATCTGCAGTCTAGCAGTACTTGCCAACTATATGTTTGGGACACAGCAGTCTAGGCTAAAGTGGTATCATCTGACCCTAATATATCTGTTTCTCAGTTTATGGTGTTCTAAGCATGTCAACAGAGCAGCTCTCAAACACGGCACATTTTGAAACGAGTAAATTATAGCACTAATCTAATGGCTGATTTTGTTTTTCTGACCTACTTAATTAGAAAAGTGTCTAAAAATGGAAATGCTGTTTGGCTTAATGTGAAGACAGAGCTGGCTTCCCCCCCCACCAACATCTGTGTCCAGAAAGGAAGAAAAATCCTGTTTTGACTGGCCTTCCTCCACTAGTCTTTTAATTTTTTTTTTTTTTATTTCTTGTCTAAAGCAAAGTAAGTTACATAAACATTCCACCTCTTTCCATAAATTGGCTGCAGTTTCTGAACAATAGAGTTACTGTGAAGAGAAGAAAACCACAGACACACCCCGCAACTGTTGGTCACACAGCCAAAGAGAACTAAAGACACATTCTTTGAAAGTACCAAAAAGGAAATCCATGGTCTTAAGGCAAGACCTTTTATGTTATGTTTGGAAATGTTTCTCATTTCTCTCTTTCTTCCCCCACCCCCGCTTCTTCTTTAGCTTTCTTAGTTCAACATGTTTGAGGGAGTGAAATGGCTCTAGACAGAACTTTATTCTTTGTGGAGATGTGTTGATAGTATTTGTCAGTACTCACTAACCTGAGACTGGATAGTGAAAGAAAACTGAAAAGTGGGATTTTAGAAAGAGGAAAGAAAACTTGTTACTAATAATGCCTTTGAGGCTTCCTCGGTATGAAAAACACTTCACTTGAAAGAAGAGAGAGGCTAAGACAGAAATCTCTGTTTAAAGCTGATGGTTGCCAGTTGTAAAAGTAATAATTCTCTTCAGAGAACAATAAATCTGTAGAAACAATTGTTCGCCTCTCTGAAGCATCTCAACACACTTTCCAAAAGGGAATTCACACCCATGGCAGCCTGTGTTCCCCAGCTGGGCAGGCTGCGGCACCAGGAGGTTAGGCGGTCCTGTCAGAGTCACGCTACAGCAATAAATACACCCTGAATTACTCTCCTTCACTCTATCCACCAGCCTGCACAGCCTCCTAAACACAGAATACCAAGCGGTTTGGCTCTGTCTGTCGATATTCCCTCTTGGAGGCTCTGGGATTATGATCTCTGAAAGGCAAAGTTGCCGCCGATCTTACTGGGAGTTAAGCAAGCGTAAAGTCAGCAGAATCCTGCAGGCACCAGGAGCGCACAACAAAGCCGTGCCCATAAATCAGCGACGAGGTCTCTACTGGCCTCCTGCTCACTGGTATGTGCTGCGGGTATCGCAGCAGCCCTGCACGCAGCTGTAAAACCCAGCTGCTCTCCAGCCAGCCGTAGGGGCCGGCAGAGCTCACTGCTCGCCCATCGCAGCAGCCCACGCTCAGGTGTCCCCCTGGCAGAGCCACCCCACTGTCCTGGGGGCTACCGGGGCTCCCCACTGTGTGCCCGCCCTGCCGTCACAGCCCTTTGCGCCTCCATCTCTTGCTCCGGAGCAAGTCACAAGAAATATTCAAATTATCTGTGAGGAGTGTGCTTGCGTTTCTGAGTGCATCTCTCTGTAAGTTAGTAAACATGCTTTGTCCAGGAAAGCAGCAGAAGCAAGTAAATGTTATACCATGTAAGGAAGAAAACAATGAAAATAGCTGTTTTGTCAGAGTAAAGGCAGAAAGTACGTTCATTTTTCTTAAAAAAAAAAAATAATTCAGAATAAACCTCAAATGCAAGGAAATAAAGAAAAGGCTTCTGAAAACTGAAGATGAATTTTTTAGAACCTCTCATGGTTCTCTGAAATTTTATTTTGCAGTTGCAACTTGCAGTTGTTTCCATCATGGCATTACTGAGACTTTTAGACAGGGTCCAGCCCCTCTAAGATATACAGTGTACATAAGCTGCTTCCAGGCCTCCAGCTTGAGGCACAACACAAATGAAGGAGGAGAAAAATGAAGAATTATAATCACTTGCATGCTATTAAGCCCGGATATAGCCAGAAGCTAATCTGGTTTTAGACCCCACAGTGGCTGGTAGGTGCAGTACACAGCCTGTGGACTGAAAAAGGTTAATTCTTTTCCTTTTGCCTGCCAAATCATTTCTCTACTCCACCCTTGGTGTCCAGTTTTCCAATCCCTGAGTCAGTGTCTGAAGTCAAAACAACCAGCTGGGCCTCACTAAACCTTTCACTGTGGGAAAGCTCAGCTCAAAATGGCTGCATTGTTTCTCTGTAATCTTATCCTCAGTGTTTAATATCCTCAGCAATTCACAGAATTTTCAGGATTGTGTTTTGGCCCTATGGGAAATGCTGACCTAAATGGTGTGAAGTTTTTGCTCTTATGTTATAAGGGAAAATATTCTGAAAAAGTAAGCTACCCATTTACTATCTCTGTTGATGTATTTTGCCTACTACTTTGAGCAGAAAGCTGCAGGATTGAACTATATACACGTGTTTTTTTTTTCAGATTAATTCCTTAACCAGAATCTGATGACCTGCTAAGATGAAAGACATGGCACTGGAAATGTACCTGTCATAAAGAATGTGTCATAGTGACATCTGCTAATGGAGAATAGTTTGTCCAAAGATTTTCAAACTGCCTTACAAAATTACTCATGGGAAAAGCATGCGGTATCTATTAATGTCTAAAGATCCTTATATAGGAAAAGGAAAAAAAAAATGATTAAGAGTAGGATTACAGGGCACTGGGTGAATCTGAGAATGAGAAGACATATTAATTTGGGGGACGTTGTGTTGTAGCAGCATTTTCAAAGTTTTTAGTATTAAGTACAACAAACAAAAGCCATTTTTGAAATAAACACAGGAGGATCTCCAGATGTAAATAAATAGAAAAAGTGGCACTTCAAGATGAGCAGTGCGTTAGATTTTGAAGGCTGGGAGGAAGTTGCTGTATTTGCTGTGTGTTGGGCAAACAAGCGTGCCTCCCGCTGCAGCGTCTGCTTGAGTGGTGCCAGCCGGTCTCACGGGTGCATAGTTGGAGCAGGTGTCAAGGCAGGTCTTGCGGGCTGACCTCAGCTTTGGAAAAAAAGCAAAAACAGAGGAGTATCCTGTTAGTACGGTCATATTCTCAGCTGTGAGCTGAAGGCAAAAAATCCTCCTTTTGGTGACGAGGTTTAAGTATCAGGCCAATATTGTGACAAGGTCTTTGATGTCAGCTGCATGGTGAGGACCTGTTCATGTACCTGTTGTACAAATTGGGATGGCAGTGGTCAGGCAGGCTGGGAAGCAGAAGCAAGACTTTTCACAGCCATGGCAGATGGTTTGGTTGGTTTAAACCATTTGATTCCCTCATTCAAAACATGATGTTGATGCAGTGTCTGTCATCATTGGCTTATAATGATGTAAGAAAATAATCTACTGGAGAAACTCTGAAAGCTCTGGAGTTTCCTGGCCATTACAAATCGGTAAGTGCTGCAGGAGACTGAGCCTTACAGCAGACAGCTGCAGCCTTCTGCTGCCGGACCTTGACCCCAGTCCATGCCTGTTTCCATGCTGTTCCACAACTTTGCTCATGTGGTCTTCTTTTAGAGGTGAGCATTTTTAGTTTATGGGGCATGTAGATGTCTTTTATTTAACAGTGCTCATTTTTAAGCTAGTTGTGGGAATGGGAGCCTACACCTTGATATATTTGATGACTAGGTATTGTTCTGTGTGCTCACTTGGAGGATTAGGCAAGAAGCATCACTGATGCACAGTGTACATACTCGTGTGCAAATTAGGTTTCTGCTGTTAAACATATGACTGTGAAAGATTTGGTTCACCCTTTTAGGGTTATTTTTCCCTTTAGGGAAAGGAATCCATTTTAGAAAACATACATATCAGATGTACAGTTCAAGTTTCCACTTTTACTTAGTTTGCATGAAAAATCACCCCTGACTTATTCCGCTGCAATTCAGTGTTTGCACAGTTGTCTTCCCCATTGCTTGTGACGTGATCCCTCCTCACCAGTGTGGAATTCAAAAGATCAGTTGTGTTACAATTGCATAAAAAAAGACTGTTGCGATTGTGACCACAGCAAATTATAACAAAAGATCTGTTGCTAATCTAGACAAGAATGTCAAAGCCCTTCGACAGTGATTTGCTTTGGCGTTGTCCATGGCACTGTCCCTGGGCTCCGCATGAGGAACATGCAGGTGCGGTGCAGGCAATACTTGGGCTTTTGGATTTCTCAGGAACAGTCTGCCAGACAGATCACAGGGATTGTGCAACTGAGAATTCAAACTGATTAGACATGTGTTTTTAAGTGAAATTGGAAATGAGGAGATCAGTGAAGACAGATGCTGCATTATGTATAAAAATCTGCAACTCGGTTAAACTGTTTCACATGACAATACGTGCTTATAGTGATCTTAATAGAGGGCAACTTTCCCTTCTGTTGACTTTTCCTACTTTTCCTGTTATTTGTACTGTAATAGCCTTGAGCCTTCTTACTGTCCAAATCCAAGCAGGTGTCATAACAAGGCCTAATAGTTCATAACAAGGCTCTATCAGCTAGTGTAATCCTTAAATCTAAGTAGCTCACCATAAAATCTTGTCTACTGGCACAGCTGACACAAAGTCACAAGCTCAAGGGCATGATCCACCATGGGGATATGTGAGGTAACTGGGCACACTGCACGGAATAGGAAGGACATTGTGTGATGACCTTAGGACCATCATGCTACTGAGAGACATACTTGAGATCATTGCTTATAGTCAAAGCAGATTGGCATTTGTACTGCTTTACAGCTTCTAATTCTAAAAAACCCCACACCTTTCCTAGCGTAAAGTTGCAGCCTGGTAGAAAAATATTCACGTAGTTACAAGCAAACATCCCTACCTTTAAAAAAATTGCTGTATGTATAATAGACTGTGGGCCAGTTTTATGTGGCTACCTGAAATCCTGACACCAAAGGTGCAAGAGATGTACTCCCAAGAGAATCAGAAACTTTTCTTTTAGTTAAGTTACACAGAAATATCCTTACATAGTTCACAATTCCATTTAATCTTTATTCCATTTCCTTGTTAGTTGGACCAGGCAAGTGTGTGATACCCTCAGCTGTACTGTGGTCTGCTTGTATTCCTTCCTATGTTAATTTTTCTCCCAGGTATGTTATTTTCGTTAGAGTTTATACTTGTGCTTGTTTAGCTTTAGCAAGAAACGTCAGCTCTTTCTACTTGAAGTCCCCAGTCATGCACTTCTGCTGTTTTTCCTCAGACCAAAACATAATCTTTATAAACCTTGCTACTTTCTACAGCAACAAAAACATGTTGTATTTTCCAGTAAAATGTCTCAGGTGCCAAGCACAACCCAACTGGCAGTCTGAAGAATCTGTCTCCCAAAAAGGTTGGCGAATATGTGCAAACATGAGCTGTTTTTCTAAAGGCACTTGCCAGAGCCCTTCTGACACACGAAGCTTAGAAAAATATTTGGCATCAAGCCCTTCTTCCAGAATTTCTCCGTTTGTAGACAGTGGAAAATGCTGCCTTTTCATGTATTCAGATCTTCTGGGTCAGTGCATAAGCAAAGCCTTCTATCTTTAGTTCAGCAATGGCTGGCAAATGCACCCTCTCTTTTAGCTTTTACTCACGATGCAATTATTTGTTCAGTTGGTCCGTGTCAGTCTCCTATCTTCTCCATTGATGTAAGAGGATACTTCCTAGGGCAGTAGCCATAGGATGGATGAGATCTTTTGGCTTTTTTCTTTACCCTGGGAGGAGTATGGTCCCTTGCACCTCCAACTTGCCCGTCCCCCTTTGACAAGGGATTTATGACATTCCACAGGAGAGATCATATACCTCTGCATAAAAAACGTATGCCACATGCTGTGAACAGGTTCAAAGACTGAGATGAGGATTTCTGAAAGCCAAGTAGACATGAAGATTCATGGAGATGCGGGAAGAAATGAACTAAGCTTACTCTTTTGTGCAACTAAGCTGTCTCAGCAGTATGGCTGTCTCTGTGTCTTGGTGTCTCTGTTCCTTCCCATCTGGCTTGCAGGTCTTCCTCTAGACTTCCTGTAAAATTTCATCACTTACCTGTTATACACTTTATCACGCTTAGTGGGCTTTTCCTGTATTGCAAAGTGCAAATTTATTAAATAAGCATGGTACAAATTCTGAAGCTGGTCACGGTATGTCCACAGTAAGCTGGTAAGCAAGTCAGTAGAGCAACCTAAATCCATGAGAAGTCATCTCTAAATGTGCTTTCCAGGCATATCTCAGTTCTGAACTACAACAGATACCACTTGTTTTTATAACTCCTTCATGAACAATGCAGTGTTGGTCACTGTTAGAAGCCACGGACCCAGCATGTAGACTCGCTGATTAGACTAAGACTAGGTAAAACCCAAATAGTATTTGTGAGTTTTTCCTAGTTTCATCTTTTGTTCCTCACATTTAAGTTATTACAGAAGTTAGGACGAAAAGCCTGACTGGTTTATTTCTGCAGAAGTCAGGGTGCAAGATCAATAATATTTTATGTCTGAAATCTTTACACAAAGCAACACCTTTCTAGCAGCTCATCACATTTTGTTTGCATAATTTCCTTATCCTGGCAGAAAGAGGTGACCAAGAAATGCAAAGAAAAAAATATTTTGGGGTTAAGTTCCAATTAACAATTTCCTAAACAAGCCATTTATAACTGAAGCTACTTTATAGTTACTGTAAGTCATATCTGTTTTTACATTCCACATGCACTGGGGGCAATTTATTCCATTGCTTAAGTGTCAATCAGTTTTTAATTACAATCACTTGAATCTTAACAACATTTGTAGGGTCAAGTGATGCTGCAAATATTTCATCAAAATCCTTGATGTTGTAACTGTCCAGCTACTATATAAATAGGTCAAGGTCCGAAGGCTTTGCTGCATCACTACCCAACTAACAAAACCAAGGACATTTTTCTGTACAGAAGGTAAATCTTCATACCTACTCATACCAGCTAATAAGGAAGGCTCCCTTATCAAAAGGCTCCCTTATCAATTAGACTCTCAGGGATTCTTTTTTTTTTTTTTTTTTTTTTTTTAATTGTTGCAATTGCCCATTGCCTCAAATGCTCAACTCTAGACTAGATGGAGGCCAGGTCTGCTAACATTATGTTGTGTTCATCACAGTGATTTATTACACAGGCAGGTAGCAGTGTACTCTTGTAGGCAAATCCTACAAACTTGTCCCATGAGCATATTTTCTGGGTAACAGCAGAAATAATTACTCAAAGTCAGAGTTATTGCTGTGTGCGTTCTGACTGATAGTTTATTAAATGAATAGAAAGTGGTGTGGTTTTTTTCTTTTGTTTTTGTGTGTGTGGTTTTGTTGTGTTTTTTTTTTTCACTTGTGGCTGATAATGAAATGCAGTGTCATGCTGAAGGGTCTCTTCATAGCTATGTAGAATCATATGAAGTTGCGAGGCACAGTCCTTCCCTCCTTCTGATTTACACATGCCTATCATTTCCGGCAGCTGTTTGTCTCATTTGTTCCTACAAATCTACAAGGATGGGAACTGCAGACTCCTTTGGTAACTTGTGCCGGTACTAAGCTACCTCTTTAGCAACTGCCTTCTCCCCACTGCTCTGAAACAGGTTTGGCTCTTCAACTTGTTTGCTCTCCAGACATAGCAGGACACTGGTGACTCATCTTAAAGCATGCAGATAATACGTGCTTCTCAGGGAAGAACGTATTTGGATGGACAATCTGTAAAACTGATGTTTCTTCTTTTTTCAATTAAACCGTTTGGCAAAAATAGATATTAACTTTGTTTTCCTGTTAAAAAAAAAGCTGTTTAGGAACTCTGTGGGAACTGATCCCACCCAGCTCATGGTGACCAGCTGGTTGTCAATGACTCTAAGTTCTCCATGGGCCAACTTATTTTTCATATACTTGTGTGCTTGTGCTCTCTTGCAAAGAGGTCGCAGACGAGTTTTGTCCTTTGTCCCTCCCATGTGTTGGGGCTGGGCCGTGCTTCTCCCAGGGGTGAGCGGACCTTGTGTAGTTATGGACAGGATAGCCCTCCCAGACAAAAGAATCCTTTGCAATTCATAACAGGAACATTAAATAGAGCATAAGAGAAAAAGCAGCAAAAAGAAAGACAAGCTCTGTGTGCCTGCCATTTTGTTTAGTAACAAACAGGGACTGGCTGTTTCACACAGCTCAGCTGGAATCTGTGTTTCTCATCTGTTTCCCATAGTAGTTCCCTGTCAACTACCAGATCCTTAAAAAGAAAGTAGCTTTTGTCCTTTTGTTTCAATTTCAGGGTCCTTTGTTATATTCTGAGTGTGAAAATGTGGATTTTTGGCTTTTACCTGGAAACACAAATGAAACCAAAACTTTTCCAGAAATTAAACAACCACAACTAGAGGATGTCTGGAATTTTTTTAAAATGGTTTTCGTACATGGATTGTTGTATGACCATATTTTAAAAGTACTGTCTTTTAATAAGCTCACTTATTTTTTATATGGAAGGGATACTCAAAACTGTCAGTAGGCTGAAATTCACTCATATTTTGACACAACTGGCTGAAGTAAAACTCAGGTTCCTGCAAAATACCATTTTCCCTGGAGACGTCTCTCTGTCACTGGCAGCTAAATAAGCAAGAGACAAAACGAGTGCTTCAAATAAGCTTGTTTGGGGGTTCTCTCCACAGGCAACGTGAAATACAATGGGCTTGGGAATTTCGCATTAATTCCTCTTAGAATAAACATGATAAAACCATGGGCCATTTAGCAAAGTAGGAATTTCCCAAAGTACAAATACACTTCATGATGTCCTCCAGCAAAACTGAAAGCCACAGGAGAGGGAGAAGCAGCGTGGTTGGTGGCAAGGAACCGGGCAATGTGCGGCCTCCCTTGTCCCACGCAGCTGTGCTGGAGTGGCGGCCCAGGGTGAGGGTGCCCAGCGGCCCCCAGCAGAGCCATCCTGTCCTGGTCTTGTTAAAAACAAGTTTCTCTTTTAGTGAATTTCCCTGTCAGCTGAAGTGTTCTTACTAACTGCTTTCCTGAAAGCCAGATACATGTTTTGGTAGACATAGCAATGGTATGCAAGGTCGCTGGACTAATAAGGATGGATGCACACCCCACGAGAGGGGCAATGAGAAGTAGTGAACTGAAACTGACCAACTAAGTATTCCATCCCATTCACGTGATACTTCATATAAAAGTGGGAGGTCACGAGGATCTCGTCCCTTTTCCTTATGGCCGACATTAGGAGAGGACCTTGCGAGTCGTCCCTGCGAACTGAGGCCTATTGACAGACTGAATCCAGTTCCGGTTGGCTGCAGAGTCCAGTCCAGGACTTCAGGTGCTGGCCCTACATCTGCAGGAGCAGTTGCCAGGACTTCCAAGATTGGTTTTGTATATTTTGTATTATTTTCTCTATTTTTATTAGTAGCATTAGTAAAACTTTCATGATTTTTCCAACTCTCTTCTCTCTGTCCTTCTTTCCCTCCCAATCGCCTGTCCTTAGTGGGAAGTGGGGAGAGGGAGGGGCTGAGGGGGAAAAGGGGGCAGAGGAGGTTAACAATACATCTGCCATGGTTTTATTGTCACCCTGCAATCAAATCTTGATGCATCCCCAGCGCCACCAAGATGGGGCTTTGGGGTGATATATCAGCCACAACAGTTGCATCTCAAGGCAATGCAAGGGGTGGTCCACTGAAATGTGTATGTGGAACTTGGATGTCATTGCAAGCGGCATCTCCCACAGTACTCGCAGACTGCGGTGGAGGTGGTGGGGGCATGTTGGGCTGCTTGACATTACTCCTGACCACCCCTGGCCAGGATGACTGCAAGCAGGGGAGAGAGAGGGAAGGAACCTTGTGTCCTTCTGGGCACTGAGCCTGTGGCAGGAACAAAAGGGCAGGGATGCATTTGGCAGCACCCAGAAGGGACAGTGTAGCGAGGGGCCTCCATGGCAGCACTGCCGAGTGACGCTGCCCAAGGGGCCGTGCCATGCTGGGGTAGAGTCCTCTCTGGAAACTGGAATGGAAAAATGAGAGAGGAAGGAAAAAGAGAGATTTTTGGTACAAAATGGAGAGAATCTAGGTTGAGAGGGTGTCTCCTGTGAAAACGGGTAGTGTAACGAGAGAGGAGGGAGTCACTTTAACTGAAGAAGCAGCTGCAACAAGGGTGTGATGAAAGACAGTAAATCCAAACCAGAGGTCTTTCTGGCAAACCTCAATCCTCTTCAGGCATCTGATCTTTTTTCTTTGCAGACCTGAGCACTTAAGGGCCTTCTGTAAAGAAAGAGCCATTTCCATTTTTCTGGAGATGAGTAGACTGTTCAGTATTTGCAGGGAAAGAGACCTCTCAAAACACTTATGGTGGTGTCTGTTTGCTCACTTGTTTTTCCCAGCAGGGTTACAGTTCCCATTGTTACATGCTGCATTTAGGGTTTGTGATCTATGGCAGTTGTACAGTTTTACTCCAGCAGAATTTTATTCAAATATCAGATGGTATTTTAACTTAATGGACGTGTTCAAAATCCTTGAAGTATTTTTCCCCCTTCTCTTACATTGACATTGCCATGCACATGTGTATCCTGTGTATCTCGCCATGTATAAGCTTTTCCTGTTCCTTCATGTGAATGCTGATGATATGCTATGATTGCATGTTCTGATAAGAGACTGGAATAATAAAACCACATTTTTTGTTTTTCTTTCTTTCTTAGAAAGAACCACACTCTGTTAGGAAAGATGTTGAGAGCTTATTCTTTACTGCGGCTAGTCCTTCCAGGCATTTATGTTACAATATTGTCAGTTCTTGGATGACATTCCCTTCAGTCAAGCTACAAGCTTGCCTTTCTAAATTTATAGCTTGCTCAGTGAATACGGTCTCTGGTAGCAATCCACCAGCTGGCAAGTCTGTTAGAGGTGTGATGTTATCGGCAGTTCAGTTTCATGATTTTCCATGTGCTGCAATACTGTACAAGAAAAGCAAGACAGCAGGGGAAGCATGCACGTTAGGGAGGATAAGAGCATAGCAGAAAGCTGCTTGATTCTCAAACAAGTGGGAATTCCATATGATAACATGGGATTACAGTGGATTTGCAACCAGGACACTGGCTTTTACTAAGTCGGTGGATCAAAGCTTTTTCTCCGCATTGTCAGCTGGTTGAGTGATGTTTGCCTGCTCCATTTCAGGTGGGAGGCTGGAAGTCGGTGTAGAACATTGCCTGCAAAATCTTGTACAGTGACAGTGACTGCAAATCATGGGGCTAAAGGAAGAGGACTGTACGCATGCTCTTTTTCTGCTGTCAGGTAGAGAGGGGCTCTGTGGAGACAGCATAGAGCTGGGAGGCATGGCATGTGTATGCCGGGTCCTGCTCCTAGCTCCATACTGCTGTTTTTGGGGGTGTAGCTATACCATGAGGCCTCATATTAAAGCACAGACTGTTAATATTCGTGTCATAGTGCTCTGAGGTACTCATCCAGAAGGGAGATGTCATTAGAGCACCCTGTCCTCCACCCAGTCTGGCTAGCATTTATGGGGAAATCTTCACCATCAACCCTGTACAAGAAGCTCCCTGCACCTTTTCATTCTCCATTTCCCAGGACAGAATAGTCATTTTAATCCCATTTCTTAACTCTGGAAAGTCAAACTAAATTAACAATACAAAACTAAAATACAGAATTGCATTCTTGCCAAGCTGTGCCTTTAATTTCAGAGCTGTATGCTGTGGCAGACTGTGACTGCTTTTTTGTCAAAAAACTTAGATTTAGGAGACTAAATAGTGAGTATGGATCCAGTGTAGCAAGGACCTAGAGGCCAGTGGCATTGATGTCACATTCACTTTGCCTCTATATGAAAATGAAATGAAAGTTTCACAAAGGCAGAAAAGTGAAGGACTGAACTGGCGAATGAAACCAGGATGAAAGGCAGTTGAACATTTTCTCATATTTGCTGTAAATCCCATTGGGTAAAAGATGGGCCATATTCTCTCCCCTTTGATCCTAAGAACAGCTGTAGTGAGTCAGACCAGAGGTTTGCCTGTTCCAATGTCTCGTGTGTGATATGGTCTACTAGCAGAGCCCTGGGTAAAAAGTTTAAATACCAGGCAAGCATAGAGTCTTGTTTCTCTACAGTGCACTTTTCCAGTTTCAGGTAGTCTGCAGGTAGGGGTTTCATCAACCAGAAATTGTATCCACATCTCCATGCTGAATAGGTTTTCATGGCATTTTGCAGGGCACAAAGTCGCTTCATTCACAGAGCTGTCTTTGCTCTTGAGGACAGGACATGAACAGGCTGTAGAAATACAAATGACCGGTCCACCAAGAGCTGGTATTTATCAGCTCTGTATTGTGGAAATGAGTTTCACTTCTTCAGTGTTACACGACTCCTACAGATGCAAGAAGAGAATTGGGCCATTTTAGTCTATTGTATATTGCTTAACGGGCAATGCCTGTGCACACAGCAAAAGCTTCAGATTTAGCATATGCTGTCAAAAGCTATTAGCCTCCACCTGTTAATCACTTTTTTTTTTTTTCAGAAACTAAATTAAAATGAAAAGCTCCTGAAGACTTCATAGGAAGTTTGCAATTCATATGAAAAGGGGATGAAGTGCACTTTAGATCACTTTCTAAATGGCAGCTTGTGGCATTTCTCCTGACCAAGGATTCAATGGAAGAAAAAAATATGCAAAGGAAACAACACTGCAGGAGTATCCAGGGTACTGAGTATGCATGTACAAAACATCTTGCCAGAAGTATATCTGCTTAGTCCATTTACCCATTCTAAAGGGAAAAACTCTAACCAATTTGGGTAGAATAGTCAAATAATTCCATCAAACCAAATAAAAGGAGAAACAACATTTTGTATTCCTTAATTATGCTAACTTTCCTTTTGGCTGCATGCTATACATAATTCTGCACGTGCTCCCCCCACAAAAAAATGAGGTAATCCTACCTGCACCCCAAAGCCCCCCACATTCTGCTGTGGGTCTTTTTCCAAATCATAAACTCTTCAGGTGACTCTTAGGGGACTGCTCATACACTGTTATTATCACAGTACAGGAGCTTACTCTGCTTGTACCCTTGCCAATTTCCCAGAGATTTCCTTTCAAATCAGATTGTGTGATCAGATCCCATTAAAAATCCTCAGCCTCTATATAAGCATAAGCACTGTTCAGGTTTGAAATATAATTCGGTCCTTTATAGAAAAGCAGAATTTTCAGAAGAAATGTGATGCTATGGTCTAATGATTTAGGTTCACTGTTTTTGTAAAACATAAAAAAATTGGCAGTATCCTCTCTTTGGTAATCCTTTCTCGGAAAAACTAAGCTTCTTAATAAATCTTGGTAGCCATGGATGGAAATCCACCAACTGCAACAGTGTTTATTGACCTCTCCAAAGTGTTAGATTTAATTAGACTTTCATTACTACAACTGTATATAAATTAGTCCAGTCAGCTCTTTTCTGTGTTTTCACCTATGAGGTTCTCAGCTTCTTTAGCCTTGACTCGTTCTTCAGTTTAAAGGACATGTTCGTGCTACAGTCCGCAGTGTGTTGTGGAAATACCTCAGCTGACTCAGATACTGGAATCAGTTTAATTGCAGTGGCCTGGAGATGAGCAGAGGGCTTACCTCACTTCTTGGCAGGCTAATCTGCAGTTTGACTATGCTTGTTTAAAGCCAACTTGCCCATTACCCAGGAGGAAGAAATTTTTTACAATGAAGATGGTAAAACACTGGCCCGGGTTGCCCAGAGAGGTGGTGGATGCGCCATCCCTGGAGACATTCAAGGCTGGGCTGGACAGGGCCCTGAGCAACCTGATCTAGTTGAAGATGTCCTTGCTCATTGCAGGAGGTTGGACTAGATGAGCTTTGAAGGTCCCTTCCAACCCAAACTATTCTATGGTTCTATGATTCTATGATCTCTGCATTAGGCTACAGCTGTAGTGCAGATGCACACCTCAGAGGTTTTGTGGTGCTCGAGCCTTTGCTCATGTGTTTGTTCAGTAAGCTCACTGAGGGAGCATCTTGCACCAAAGGAAATATGACTGGGGTCTTCACTGTATACTTTTCTGCTTTCTTCTGTGCTTTCAGTGTCAAAACAAAGGTGGCTGTAGCCAAGCCCAGGAGGTTGTCTGGTTTTCTCCATCTATATTGTTAGAGTAGTGCAGCTATTGGAAACATGGCTACAACACTGAGGAAATCTTTGTTTATCCAGTTTCAGTCCTACAGTGGACATGTATCTTTCCCTACAAAGGGGAGTATGGAGTGGGAATCATCAGAGAAAAAATACCTGATGTCACACCAAATACAGGTATTCAAACCTTTAGTTGCATCGACATGCTTATTATGAACACTTATCAATCAAATTGCTTATGGTGCTTTTTCAGGATATTTGCTCCCTTAGTAACACTGACCAAAGTTGTAAAAATACATTTCCATGTTTAAAAATACTGGCTATTGCCCACACATAGCCACACATAGCCCACGTATATAAAAGTACTCATTAATGTATATTGCTCAGAATGGTGATCATATAATCAGCCCAGTCGGAAAAGGCCCTCAAGATCATCAAGTCCAACCATAACCTAAGGTTAGCACAATGTAGAAGTCCATTTGACATCTCTTTCCCCAGAAGACCATACTCTGAGAACTACTGGGATGTAAGTTCAAAAACCCTCAGAAATTTCTCACAGATCAACCATATGAATGTGTACGTACAGTGTAGATCCCTGTGAGCCTTACAGCCTCCCTCAATGCTCCTAACACACCCTGAGACACTCATTTAGATTTTCCTACCTTCTTTCTTGGAGGCTTGTATTAGTGAATTAAATCTGCTGGTATTTGGAATATCATTTTTTCACACAAGACATTAGGAAAAAGTCCTTTAAGATGGCATTGTATGTCTGGAAGAGGTTACCCAGAGAGGTGCTGAAATCTGCTTCCGTGAAACTTTTCAAGACTTGACTAGACAAAGCCGTGGCTCTGCTAAAATACTGCCTTCCTTTCCACTGGTGTCTTCTGTTTTCCTATGCAAAATACTTTGCTTTTTCCTCAATGTTTATATACTTGACCAATGCAGTAATTTAGTCTAATCTTCATTACTCAGACTATAGAAGTTCACCAGGAAAGCTGTCTCATAGTTGACTGATGGTGTACACTGTAAAGAAACAATTCAGTCTTGCTTTAAGGATTTCGGGTGGTAGTGCATGCCCCAGTAATGTGGAGAGTTGACCCAACAGATAACTATCCTTAGAGCCGCTAATTTGCGGTTTGTTACCTGAATTTTTCAGCTTTCAACTTTTGTGAATTTGTTTCTCCAATATCTGATATAATCTTCCTCTGCAATGTTTACAAACAGAATTAAGACATTGTTTAGTGCATATAATTCCATTCATTTCTTATTATAACAGTCTTAATTTTTTTGCCAGATGATTTTAAGTTTGGTACAGGATTCAGGGCTCTGTTATGATCTGTATTGATGCAGGCCTGCAGAAAGATAACTAAGAGACATTGCTTCTGTCTACCACTCTGGTACAAAGTAGTAGGGCAGAATTCTTGAAAAAAAACATATATATGTACATATATGTATCTTAAACAGCTGTGCACTCAGCAGGGTTTGCAGGGTACATTCTTCAGAAAAAAACATCAGTTTAGTTCATTTTGTTCTACTCAGATTGAGCAAGATTAAATTGTACTCCTTATCTATTGGCATTCCCTTTTAGACCAAAAACTCTTCATAGCAGGGAGTATGACTCTTGTTTACTTAGGAAATCACTTGCTGTCCTTCCAGGTCTTACAAGATAGACACTAAGTGTAGATTGCAGAGGAAAATCTTCAGAATGATATAGAAAACCATTATTGATTATTATAGATTAGTAAAATTATGCAATAAAAGTGACAGTAAACATTTCAGAATGATAAATGGATTTTTTCATCCCCTGTTTGCTCAACCAATTCAGAAGGGGGATCTTTTTTGTGGCATTTCTTAATCTGCCTCGACCAAAATGTATGTAAACATAATTCCTGATGCGATTTGAGTGATATTGCCAAGTATTACTGTTGTGAGGTCTATCATGGCCACATCTGAAAACTGGTCAGCCGCACAGCAGATTCACCCCTAGATTTCTAAAGCTAGCCTTAGGTTTGTTGAGTGTACCTCATACATTTGTTCACCTAAGCTAAAGTGCAGGTCAAAACCAAGGCTACAATAAACCTTTTAAGAAACCTTTTAAGATCCCATGAGCCACAACAAGCACTTAGACTGACAGGAATCAGCTGTGCCATGAGAAATACTGTGGTGCTGAGGGGGTAAGGACAAATCCACACATGGATGTGATACTTTAGTGGGAATAACACATAAGTTTTCAGAAGATCCCAGCGTTGTGTTGCTGTACCATGATGAAATAATGAAAGCTCGATGTAATGCTTCTGATTAGCTTTTTCACTGGTTAAGCGTGCTGTCATTTGATACTCTGATGGAGAGATTTTTGGAGGGGAAGGGTTGAGCCCTGTGAAACCTCAAAGCACTTTCTTTCCATTGTGGGTAGCTCAGTTAAGCTCTTATTAAACTCAGCTTTTTCTTATTTTGTAATTCACCTCCAGACATTTGCTTTTGCTCCAAAAACAATATTAGCTGTAGATGTTTGTCTGTGTTTGTGGTGTGGGCTGTTTCATTGCTTTTTGTTGTCTGGATTACTGTTTTCTACAGTCAGGTATCAATTAAATATTTGGTCTTTCTTTGGCTATAAAGTAGGTTGCTAGTCATCAGACTGACAGTTTTGAATTCAGGTTTTAACTGAGGTTTACTAGTGAAAAATATGTATATACGTTTAGATACACGGGAAGTAACGTGTTCCTGTTATAACTTTTGTTTACATAGAATGATCCATAAGCTGTAAAAGGTTTCTGGCATTGAAAACAAACTTAGTTGAAGTGAATTCCCTTCAGTATCCACCAGAATGTGCTTCACTTTTCCTGGAAAAAGTCCTTTTCAAGTTAGCTGCTCAAAATGTAGCAAGTGGTGAAATGCAGATAGCAAACTGGGCGTTTGAGTTCATGCTTCTTACAGCAGTGTTCTGGAAAGTGTTTGTGCTTAGGCTTTTAATAAACTCCCTCTAGAGATCAATTACCGTGATTTGTCTAGTTACCATGGATAAGAGGTTTTGGGGGGTTGTTGTTGAAATGCTGTGTTAAACTGTACAAGGATGCTTTTACTCAGGCGAATGAAAAGAGAACGGGAGACAGAACATAGCATCTCTAAGGAAAAATAATAATTGAAATAGTCTTAGTAAAAGGACTCAGCAACATTATCAGGTCTTGTAAGACGGTTTTGTCTGTGTGGTTTAGGCTTGTTCACAGGTAGCCCAGAATGTAGGTCAGCAAGAGGAGACTTGTAGGAAGGAGGATAAGCACCGATAAGTTAATACTCTTGACAAAGTTTTCTCACTATAAGGTTTCAGTATAATCAAAACCAGGTTAGCATTTGAGGAAAAGCTCCATGAAATGGAGTAATGGAATTAGCTTTTATGTTTTTCCAGGAACCTAAACCACATTTCCTGTCACAACTGTATATTATTAATACAAGGCATCTGCTAAACTGGAGCTGCACTAAAATGTGCACAAATATCGCGTCTGGTTGAAATAATTTACTTTTTGACATTTGCGGTGAAAAACTAAAGCAAGATGCTGCCTCAGCCCATCATAAAAAAAAGAGAGTATGATTTGGAATACAGCAAGTTTTCAGCATGGGCTCGCAGATAGATAATATAGTTCTGTTAACGTAGCAGCCAGGACTGTTACTGCCTGCATTTTTATGTCTTGCTTCCCTTTCATTTTGTATTCTGTGGTTGCAGCAATTAGTTTCCAGTCACAGAGGGAAATGAGCAGCTATCTTGAAACTCACTTTCCCAGCCCCTGTCCTTTAGAACTGGGAGTAGAAAGTTGTTTGTTTTCTGATTTTGGGGGAGGAGGGGGGTGGAGGATGTGAGACAAAAGTCATCTTTTCTTACATCGTAACCAGCCTCTGCAAGCTTAAAGCAAAGGGCCCAAAGTCTGATAATGAAGTAATTTCCCAGGAGACTAATGCCCTACCCAGACATTTTTCCACATTAATACCCGCTCTGAAAAAAAATAAAAATAAAAAAATCTGTTACCGCATTTGGTTATAGATTACTTCAACATATACCAAGGATGACAGAGGCTTGTTTGGGAGCCAGACAAGCCTGGAAGTCTGGCACTGAGTCCTGGGATATGAACCAGGACAACGAGACTCAGAAATTCCTGTGCAGCTTCCCTAGCCCTTTCCCAAAGGCCTGCGTGGAAGGGCTCTGGATAGTGTCACAGGTCTTCTGTGTGCTGCATATGTCACGTTAGCCTCATCAGGGTGATAAACAGTGGGAGAGGCTATCTGAAATCCCACCTGAGTTCACTAGATGGCTTACCAGAGGCCCCTGAGACCAGCATAAACTTTGCACAAACGTAGCTGTAAGCTGAGATAGCATGAGAGCCCTGGCGTGGAGATTGGATCCCTTGCAGAGCCGATCAGCTGGTTTTCCAGCCCTCAACAACTGGTTTTATGCTGACACGAACCATCACTTGGTGATGCTTGACCACCTTAGCCCTGGGCTTCACTCTGTCCCTTCTCCTGAACAGTTCCTCCTGTTCCCACAGACCATGCCCTGAAAAAATCCCTCAGCACTTTCAAGGATTTGCTCTTAATGAAATACAAAACCATACTGAAATGAGCAATGTGAGGAGTCCCTCGTCTGCTTCCATCATTAGTCTTTTTTCATCCTTGATCTGATGTGATCCCTTGGCAGTGTTATGTCTAATTTAGGGATTCTGAGATTAAGGGACAAACCTGTTAGTTAGTTCATGTCTGTAGTGCTGTGCAGGTTTATACCGGCTGAGTATCTGAATTTGTGTGCTAAATACCCTTTTGCAGATTATTCAGGTGACATTTCACATATGGAGGGAGTAACGTGCCTATCCAGCCATACAGCTGGTTTGAGCTCTGTGTATTTTGGCTGTGAAATAACAATGATATCCAGAACCCAATAGCTAAGGAGGATTTTTATAACCTAGTTTTCAGAAGCAGATCTGGGGATCTGAAAACCAAGCTGGGTGTTTTAAGGTTCGTGCATCTACCAGGATAAAGATTTTGCAATTAGAATTAAATAATAATTTCGTTGGTTGGTGAACCAAAACCAAATCCTGCTCACCCAGTTCAGACTGTGAAAAGAAAAAACAGTTTGGAGTTTACTCTCCAATGGGACTAATTATTCTCTATATTTCACCCACCACATTATAATCCTCCTCAGGGAAAAGAAATAAATGTTCTCATTGAATTCTGAAACAGGCATTTTTTTCTGACAAGTTGCTCTTCCTTTGAAGAGGCTAATATCCGATGATGGAAATCATAAAGAATAAATAAAAAAGCTTTGTAAAGAATGATGTACTTAAAATTACACCGTCAAAGAGCTTTTCATAATAATTAAAAAAAAAAAATCACAATGTTTGTGATGAAAACACTATTGAAACTGCAATCTGCTTACTCACCTGGTGGTATTTTCATGTTCTTACTTAACGAACACACTCTGTGTTTTGTTATTGTAAAGCTGCCTGGGAGACCTGAGCTGGTAGCATTGACTCTTTCTTCAAAGACTGAAGTCTCAATTGAGTAAATCAGTCCTATTCAGCAAACCACTTGAGCAAGCTCTTGAGTGCCATTAATTTGAATGATTTTTTTGACCTGGAGATGAAAGGGTCCCCAGTAGCTGCACAAGGCTTTGCTCTCATTTTCTGCAGTAGGATGAGGTGTTTTGG
Organism: Columba livia; assembly: GCF_036013475.1. Taxonomy (NCBI): domain Eukaryota; kingdom Metazoa; phylum Chordata; class Aves; order Columbiformes; family Columbidae; genus Columba; species Columba livia. The sequence continues at coordinate 96,242,046 of NC_088604.1, forward strand.
GTATAGTCTGTGTATTGGGGAGAAACTGGCTGGGAGTGCTCTCTCTCCTCAGTAGCTGTATACCCACAGTGCCCATTTCCCTGTGAGAGCAATGTGGGTTGATATGCGAGGGAGAATGGACTGCCAGGTGAACAAGAGTTACCTCTTGTAGAGGACAGAGAGCAGTTTAACACAGTCAAAACCAAACTGCTCTGGTACTACGTCCTTTGAAAAGTAAACTCCCTTAAAAAACCAGACATGGTCAAATGAGGCTCCTGTGGACCATTACGAGCCTGGGCTTTTAAAGAGTAATTTCATCATTCCTGGAAGCCCATCATATAAGTGTGCCTGATGAAACACACCTCTTGGCTGCCAGGTGAAGAAACAATTTTTCCTTAGTTAGGGAGCGTCTGTCCAAATGAAGAAAAGCAGCTCCACACTTAGCAGATCTATTTTTATATGTGAACCAGTGTAATTTGGACCTGTGTGATGTTCCTACCTGAACATGTGAAAAAAACCTTCCCTTTCATACATAGGAAAAAGTTGTCTGAGTTGGGAAGTAATTTGTCTGAAGTAGGGAATGATTATGTACTGCTCCAGGCCTGTTTGCCTGCTGGAGTGTTCCTGAGCAGCAGAAAGTGTCCCAGAGAAGACAATATACAGTTTCAGTGGTACTGCGCTTGTAGGCTGAAACCAGTTATGTGAGGGCAGCTCTAAGACTAAATGGTGCTTGTCCCAGTTTGATTGAAGTCCTCTAAACAACATATCAGTGTTTTAAACATGCTTCCATGCTCTGGTGGCTCCTGCTACCTGCTCTCCCTCAGCTGCAGGACTTCTTGAACCTGGTTCTACCCCTGGCCTCGGAGTTTGTCTCTGTGGGTACCAGATCTGGATCCACGGACTGCTGCTGTGCCCTCTGTGAGCTGTTCTGTGTTACAGCTACTCTTATCCATCAGAACTGGAATCATTGCTTTTCCTATTGATCTACATTCTTTTTCAGGCTTAGCCTAATTTTCTAATCCAGCTACTATCTAGTGGAAGTAGGTATTAGAGACTCTGGCAGTTTAAGATCCTCTGATTCAGATACTTGAATGGCTACATGGCCAACACATGCTGTCAGCCAACTCCTAAAACAGGGTTAGAAAAGAGCTGCATTACCCTGAGAAAGTGGCATTATCCTGTCCTAAATTTGAAAACTATGCTGTACCTATTCTGTGGCCTGTTAACAAAAAATACGCTGCAGCCCATACCAATGAAATATGTATCCCACAGCTAAGTCCACACAATTTTTTCTTAACACACAAGTTCAGACACGGTTTTCAAGCGTGATGAATAGAGAACAATGTCCTGTTTGTGTGGGTGTGTGCACTGTTAAGCAGGCGAGGTTTGAGTGACTACAGATTTTTGAATAGGAATCAAAAAAGGTCATTTGGAAATGGACAATGTTTGCTCCTGCACAGTTTGTGACTAAACATCTGGGATTCACAGAGGACACTAGAAAAAGGTACTAGTAGTAAACAGGATTTTGCTTGTTTCTTCCACAGAAAGAGCAACACCAAGAATAAAAACTGTAACAGAGTAGAAAATGATCAAAATTTGTGCTGTGTGCACTTAAGTGTTTTTAACAATTATGTTCTTTGTTGGTTTATTATTTTTTTCTTTCTTCCCCCCACCCCCACTCAGGGCCTCAAAAATTGACTAGTTCTAATGAAAGAGAAAAGATGCTGATGTTATACAGTAGTGGAAAACAAACCAATTTGTTGAAAATTACTGTTGAAAAGTGTTCTTCGCTAATAGGTTACATTTATTCTCTTGAAACATTGTGCAAATTTTTAAATTCTTCTGAGGCTGTGGTGAATGTTTTTCATCTTTACAATAATGTTTTGAGGAATCACAGATAGCAGGCATCTCAGAAGGGGAACATAAGTACCCTCCCGAAGCAGTTTTTACCATCATCTCATACTTCTCTACCTATTTTCTCCCCTCTTCAGAAAATACAAAAAAAAAATTACTTGCTTTCAAGCTATAATAACTTAGCAATTTCTTCATTTATGCCCTTCAAGAAGGTATATATCATACTTACAGTTGTTTCAACTACCTCTTTTCTCTTGATTCCCCCCGTTTCAGAAAATGGACATAAATGAGAGTAGCTATTGATGTGAGGAATACTGATGCATTATTTTAACATATTTTTTCCCTGTAAACATTCATTAGTTGAAAAAGAACGCTTTTCTCAAAGCACTTCCCAGCACATTGTGTAAAACACAATTACCCAAATAGACTACTCCAAGAGCCGGCATCGCCCAGGCGTTAATAACCCGGTCGCTGAAGGCTTGTTGGCTTTCATACCAGAGTCGTCCTCCCAGCTTCTCTCAGTTGGGGAAAGCAAATGTGCCTTGCAGCATGCCCTGAAGGATGATAAAGCCAGACCATTATTGGCAATAATTAGTCTTTCGAGGGGAAGCATGAAGTATTATTCTGAGGACAAGACAAAATCTGAAACTCCCAGTCCTGGCTCGGACTATGATTCTCTCCAAGGCTTTGGGTAAATCACTTGATCTCTTCACCTCCGTTTCTTTATCTGTAAAATGGTGATAATATCACTTTGTTTTGCTGAGTAATTTTATAAGATGTTGGAAAATTAATGCTTGGGAAACACTTTGGTGATAAAAAATGCATCTAAGTGTGAGATTTAATACAAACAGCTCATAAGAATGGTGTTCCGCACTCTATTACAAAGTAATTGGGACAAATGAAATGCTGAAGTCATAATGCAGGACCTACAGCTGTATTTATAAAGCAACCCACAACAGAATTTCCTTCGAAAAATCTATGGAAAGTTGAAACCAAAAATGCTCCCCACTGTTTCCTTGTGGTAAGAACGTTGCAATAGAAATGGTGAAGAGAGATATTGTTCAGAATATTTTAGACAAAATGTCCACAGAGTGTTTCAGCTGAGAACAAACTGGCAACTCAGTGGAGAGTGATCCTGGGCAGGCCTGCAGCAGTCCTGCAGCTCAAGTGTCTTCCCTTCGTGTTGTAAGCAGCCACAGATCAGGTGGCAGCAAGTCTGGAGCAGAACGAAGCAGACCACGTGAGTAGCTAAAAATGACATTAGAAGGCAGAGTTTTCTCAAAGACCACATGTTAAAATGAAAAGAAATTGTAACCACGAGTGGAATGGAAGACCTTTATTTTTCAGCCTTGTTCTTTACGTATGGGCTGCAATTCTGAATGGTGAGGCTAACTGAGCCAGGTCTTGTCTGAGCCTTCCTCTAGAAACTCCCTTCTGGAGAAAAGGCTGTGTGTGAACAGTCAGTTGAATGATGGGCTCCTTCCAAAGAAGGACCTGTTCTTCTTCTGTTCTAAAACAGAAATTGGGTAAACTGGAGCTACCTGACTGAACACCGCTGCTTAAAAACCCTCAATGACAGTGGTGCTGAAATGCTCTAGCATTTCCTTGTTTGACCCAAAATATCTTCAGGCACCTGGAGCTCTGTTTTATTTCTTGTGCAGACTCATTGTGTCCCAGGGAGTGCTGTGAAATCTTATAGGGGGTCTCTGAGTTCGGTGACAGTCCCACTGTGCTGCCCAAGGGCTACTTGGAGTACAATTGCCCCAGAAGCCAGAGCAGGTCCCGCTCTCCACACCCTCAAGGCAGCCATCATCACTTTCAGTTTAATATATAAATGGTTAGGCTTCTTTGGTACAACCAAAAGCTCAGAGAAACCTTAGGATGTGAGAGTGATAGAAATTGCATTCTCTTCAGTATCAGAATTTCCACCTGTCTCTGTAACAGAAGGGAGCTTGTGAAAAACAGTGTGGTGGGGAAAGAGAGGTCTTCACTTTTCCACAGAAGGGCTGTCACCTGACAAAAAAATAATGCAGGGTATCTGGGGTAAAAGAGAAAAAGATGCAAGTGTGGTGCTGTACTTAGTATCTAGAACACTCACAAGGGGAAGGATTTTTCTGTTTTTCGGTCTCCCATACCACTGTCTTTGTATTTTGCACTAAATCTCCATTGACTCAATTGTGTAAACCACTATCTAGAGACAGTGACTCTCAGTTGTCTCCTCCAGGCAGTCTGGAGGATGATCTGTCTTGGAGGGCTTGCATTGTTTGGATGGGCTGGTCTTTAGTTCATTTTCCATGTCGAGGTGCTGTTTTAAAGAGGTGAATCTTCTTCTCATTTTCCAGTAAAAAGCTATCAACTCAGGCAGGAATATTATGGCAGTTCATGGTAGATGTGAGGTTTGAAACCTATTCCAAACCTACAGCAGTCAATGAAGACACTGTGTACTGAAAGCAGCACCTTGTCCTGCGGCAGCAATTTGATGTATTTGCAAATCATGTTGCAGTTATAAGCCACAGTTGGCAGTGACCCACTTTTTTATTGTACACAATGTTATTCAGTTGATTTGTGCTAGTCACAGAGCAAAATTTTGGCATTTGAAATAGTTGTAAATATTTATGAGTTAAATGCAATTTTTGCTAATATTTTAGCACCATTATATGAAGAGATTATCTGCAAAGGGTGAGATGTTGCTGGCATTTTTCACAGGCACCAAAAGAGCTTTTGAATACTTTTCCTTATTGAAAGGCATCATCTCAAGAACAACCTAAAAATGCTTTAAGTATGACAGAGCACTTCTTATCACATATATATTTATGGCCTTTTACATAAACACAGAAGCAAAATAGAAGATGTCTGCATCATGAAGTCAGGTTTTTTTATTACTTGGGAGCCCATCTTGGAGTACTACTCTCTCTTCAAGGAAAGGTGAAACAAAAAATGGAGAAAATTAGTGGACAGTCAATGCACAAAGCAAGAAGGCATCTCAGATCAAACATAAAAAAGCCTTATTTTCTGAAATATCCTGACCAGTAATGTAATGTCATCCATGCATTTAGGTAGGAAACCAGCTATAAGCTTTTTATTTACTGTTCAATGTGCAGGCAGGTGCGGACTGATCTAAGTGTGCATATGTATAAAGGGAATGGGACCCTGCAGCCATAAGGCCACAGATGCACCAAGTAGCCAAGGAACATGCATGACTGTGGCCATGAATATACTCGCATTGACTTCAGTATTCAGTGACATTTTAATATTGATATTGTGGTAGAGTTTAGGAGGAATATTGGCCATTAAGGCATCGTTGACTAAGGCACCACACACTCATGGAACAAAAAGGCAGTCCCTGAAGAGAGGGAAGCCCAAATAATAAGGGAATTATTCACATTGCTCATGAAACTAAGATGAAGTAAAATCCATTCACAAAAGACAACAGAATGTCTCCAGTCTACTTAGAAACATTTCTAAGCCGTGATATTTCTTCAAGAAAGTTGACATAAAAGACTGAGGTCTATATCTTTACCTGATTCCTATGAGGGAGAAGTTTCTGAATCTTCTGGCGGTTGTGTCTGAACAGCTGGAGACTGGACAGGGCTGTGCTGGCTCCATTTGTGATGTGAACAGTCAACTCCACTGAGTCCTCTTATTTCACAGACCTTAAAAACATAGAAGAAAAATATTCTGCCAGATAGAAATAATCAAGCTAGAATGTATTCCCAGCCTTTCACAAGGATATGGGAAATAATAGGAAATAAGGGATAAATCAGTAAAATACAGGTGGTTGCGGTAGCTGAAATGATCCTTCACTGGCTGTTCATATAGCAAAACGATGTGAAGAGATGGAGAGTTTAAAAAATTTGCTCAGTAGGCAGAGAGAGAGACCATTCTCTCTGAATATTTTTGTCAACTATCATATAGTAACCTGAGATGTATTTTTTTGCTACATTTATTCCATTCACTGAGTTGATTAAAAAGGCAATGTTTTCAGGAATATAGCTATGGATTAAGTTTAGATATGCACAGACAGAAGTAATTTCTTATGCCACTGAAAAAGATGTGTATAATGTAGTATAATAGAATGAGATTTGCATCTGATTTACAACCTCATATAACTAAATTTAAAACACCTTTTGGCTCATTTACATTTTGTCAGCTACTTGCCCTGTTGGAGGTCAGGTGGGAGTCTTGCCATCATTTGTAATAATGTAAACTACAATGGAGTAAACTGGCTGTGATCTGGCCTTTTTTTTTTTTTTTTCCTGAATTTCATTCTGCTATTACTTTAAAATGGTAAGAAAATTAATGCCTAAAGTAGAGACTTTTTTTTTTAAGAATCCCTGCTCCTGTGTCTGGACTGGACCATCTATTCTGCCCAAGGATGACCAAGATATCAAAATACTAAGGTGTTTAAATACCCCGATAGCGGATTATCACTTCCTCACTAGGAATCACAGGAGGTTTCAGTATGATGGCTAAGGTATGTAGGAGTTGACTCACCATCCCCGTAACTCCCATCATTTCACACTTACAGCTACGCAAATTCTAAGGAGTATTGTGGGAAAAAGAAAAATAACCCCTTTGTGTTTAATAGCTGACTACTTAGAAACTGAGGCTCAAGCATGATTATCTAAGACTCAGGTGGGATAAAGGTAGTTGCACCTCATCCCAGCTGTGCTAACGCTACACAAGTGTACTCTACATTCATGGTGAGAGCAAGGCGGTATGACTTTGCTTACAACACTGCTTTCATTGAAGGGAAAACCGGGTAATCAGTAAAAAAGTCCATTAGAAGGCTTTTACCAGGAGCCATGGTTTTCAGGGCTTTAGTTAAGCAAAGCAGGTAGTGTGCTGACAAGGAAGTCTCTGAGATGTTCAGCATAATTCCAACTGTGAGCTGCTTAGTTGCAATACTGTATTAATTTACTGTATCTTTTACAAAAGTAATTTTATGAATCCCCAGTCAGACGCATGATGGTAATTTTCCAGCCTCAAAGCATGAAACAAGTTCTCAAAGATGCGAAGGATTCATTAAAAAGAAGCCAGGAAAATTATTGTATCTGCATGCACAGAAATACTGACATTGCAATTGCAAGGATCTCTCTATAAACAATGTCTACATAGATATGGGTAAAGGTGATGGGAAAAACAAACAAAACACAAAAACCAAAAACCAACAAGAAATAGTTGGCACTTCACGAGAGCCAGTTTCAGGGTTGGGAGACAGAGGAGAAAGGAACCTGTAAAGATGTGGCTATCTGCAATGCTGACCAACTTAGTGTAACATTCACTTTTCATTAAGCCAAGACAAACAAGACAAAAAGGGCAAACTTGCAGGTTGTCTCCAAGAGTCCATAACTCCATGCCTGAGATCTCTGAGGGAGGGTTCACGTTAGCCTCAGTTGTGTCATGTTTAACTTGGCCGTGGCAAGACTCACTTGGCTTTCTTCAGAAATACCACACCTTTTATATTTCTGACTGTTCCTATTTTAATACAGCTGTTTTGCTATGTGGAGATTTCTTGTCATACTTGTGATTTCTTCTAAATATACACGGCTCATCCTCCTGTCTACTGCTGAACTTCTAATCTGCAGACTCTCAGCATGTGCTGATCATGTCTCATCATTCAGATATTGCAAGCAGGGGGCATTACTGTGTGATTTCCAGAAGGTGAATCAAAACAAGAGGCTTGGTTCAATGCTGTAAGATATTGACCTGTGAGGGAAAGTTCTAGGTCACTGCTTGTAATTCCCAGGGGGACTTTACATTCGGAAAAGCAGTGAGAAGCCCTACACTTTAGCCTGCCTGAGGACTTCACTGCTGGATTCATGAATGCTCATTTTGACTTCTTAACTGCATGCAAAACAAATTAGAAGTTGAAAAAAGAAAAAAAAAGAGTTTCCTCAAAATCATGAGCTTTGGTTCACTTTCCCAGCTGCGAAATGCCTCAGCTGCTCGCCTCATTGCCTTTTGCACCCCCCACCCTGCCTCACACCGTGGCCATGACGAGGCCCTAGAAATTAGGAGTTCTGTAGTGAGCTCACCTCAGAAGAACTTGCACAGAACAGCCCTTTTAAAGGGTGTCCTGCTATCTCCATCCTTGATTCTGGAATTATTTGCCTAAGTTTCTGATGATCACATCTATAGCTGATCACATGAAAAAGGGAGACTCCCACCAAATGGAATTCGAACTTCACTGTCAAAATCCAACACTTCCAACTCAGATGCTATAACAGCTTTATAAAAGATGGAAATAAAAAATGGGGACATGAACATCTGCTAGAGATGGACTCTCTTCTAGTGATGCTTGAACTGATGTACAAGAGGCTGGCACTGCACCCACCACTGGATACTGAGGCTGTGGTGGGGACTGGATGCCTTCCTGCTGGGTCCTAGTACTGAAGACAGACATGGACTTCTTTGGCAACTTGTTGCCTGTGCCCTCTGTTGCCATTCTGACAGTATCATAGAATCACAGAATGTGAGGGATTGGAAGGGACCTCAAAAGATCATCTAGTCCAATCCCCCTGCCAGAGTGGGAACACCCAGATGAGGTTACACAGGAAGGGGTCCAGGCAGGTTTTGAATGTCTCCAGAGAAGGAGACTCCACAACCCCCATGGGCAGCCTGTTACAGTGTTCTGTCACCCTCACTGAGAAAAAGTTTCTTCTCATATTTAAGTGGAACCTCCTGTGTTCCAGTTTCTACCCATTGCCCCTTGTCCTATCATTGGTTGTCAACCTTTACATATTTATAAACATTAATAAGGTCAACCCTCAGTCTCCTCCAAGCTAAAGAGCCCCAGCTCCCTCAGCCTTTCCTCATAAGGGAGATGCTCCACTCCCTTCATCATCTTTGTGGCTCTGTGCTGCACTCTCTCCAGCAGTTCCCTGTCCTTCTTGAACTGAGGGGCCCAGAACTGGACACAATATTCCAGATGTGGTCTCACCAGGGCAGAGTAGAGGGGAAGGAGAACCTCTCTCGACCGACTAACCAACCCCCTTGTAATACACCCCAGGATGCCATTGGCCTTCCTGGCCACAAGGGCACAGTGCTGGCTCATGGTCATCCTGCTGTCCACCAGGACCCCCAGGTCCATTTCCCCTACACTGCTCTCTAATAGGTCATTCCTCAGCCTATACTGGAACCTGGAGTTGTTTCTGCCCAGATGTAAGACTCTACACTTGCCCTTGTTATATTTAAGTGAAACCTCCTGTGCTGAGTTTGTACCCATTGCTTTTTGTCTCATCACTGGTTGTCACTGAGGAGAGCCTGGCTCCATCCTTGTGACACTCACCCTTTACATATTTATAAACATTAATGAGGTCACCCCTCAGTCTTCTCCAAGCTAAACAGACCCAGCTCCTTCAGCCTTTCCTCATACGGGAGATGTTCCACTCCCTTAATCATCTTCATGGCTGCAAACCTTCAAGCAGAAGTGATGCTCTGAATTTGTCCCAGAGAAACACCTCTACCATCACAAATCATCATTCTGCCCAAGGTGGATTGTTTTGTTCGGCCTCGGATAAACTTTCCTCAGCATCACACCAATTGCCAAAGGACAGATGCCTTGAAGAGGCTGCTGAGCCTGTGTGGCTGCTGGGACACAGAGCAAGAGATGTTTAAAAAACTTTGCCTCCTTGCTGATCAAATTAGAACTGGGGTTTTCTGCTGCCGCCTTTCTAGGGTTTTTACTCTTGGATTCCTCTGCTGCCTGTCAGTGACTACAGCAGCATCAGGACTTGCTTTTTATTCATGGCATCTAAAATGTTGAGGACCATCTCAATGCATAGGTGTTCATGCCAAAGACGTTCGGCAGCTTAGCTTAGTTTTGCAAAGTCATTCATTGAGATTCTTGTCATGTTTACTATATAAAATCCTTTGAATAAGGGTGGGGGAAAAAAAATAAATAATAGTGTCATGTAGAAGTCCAGGCAGTGAGATCTTCCAGCTGGGGCTGTTGTCAGAGTTCTTCAGCATTCCTGCTCCATCGACTTGATGGTCACAGAGCATACATGAGCTCCTGGATGTCACCACATTACTAATGACAAAGACATCCTTTTCAGTGTAACCTGATGTAAAAGCTGTAATTTGTTACACCTCTTCCCTTTCCGAAGCTGCAGTACCGCTCCTGCAAGCACACTGTTTGTGTTCTGCAGCCACCTAGAGGGCCTGCTGCCTGTGCTGACTTCACGCTCTTGACCAGAAACCACAAAACAGCAGGAAAATACAAGCTCTGCTGACCCTTAGTGGCCGTAACTCCCCTGCAGTGCTGTGGAAAAGTTTCTACAAATTCAGGACTGCTGTTCTGGTGCTGTTACGCAGGTTATCGTTACATTTTTTTAAAGGGGAAGGGCTGAGGGCAAAAGTTGGGGAAGCACTGTCAGCAGAGAAGAGGATCTAGGCGTCACAGAGGAGAATGTACCTGACTTTGAGATTTTTATGGCAATTCCACAGAGCATACGCAACATCTTGCATCTAGGGGGTATATAAAAATTGGCTCTGTAAACCAAAGATGAGCCATTCCCTGGCACAGAGAGACAGAAAGTAAAACTGGAGGCAAAAAGGCAAAATTATTAGGGACCACCATGCGGCTTTGGCAAAGGCAGACATGATTTTTGGAGATACCAGGAGATGCTTTTCTGGTTCAGATAGGGAAGATTTAATCCCTTGTACTGGTGAGACTTAACCTGGAGTATCAGAGACAAGTTTGGCTTTTAAAGATCAGGAAACAGGGATTTTAATATGCAAAGAAGGCCTTAAGGTGATCAAGAGAACTGAAACCCCATTTATTAGAGAAACTCTAAAATCCAGCAAGATGACATGAAAAAGAATATGGAACATTTCTCCCATTAAAAAAACACATCACTGATGTCAACACCAAACAGGGATAAAAGTCACATCGTGTGAGAATAGAGGAGTAAAAATTGCACAGACTTTATGGGCTGGGAAGTCAATGCAATACTAAGAGCAGTGAGGCTCATCAGCTGTGTCTGAAGGGTCAAGAGGAGGAAGCCTTTGCTAAAGCACAGGTTGATCCATGAGGTGGTTGTCAGCACCAGCACTTCCAGTCCCACATTCGTGCTTTGGTGGTACTCTTCAGACCTGCTAACTTGTCAAGCTGTGTCATGATGACTGCAAAAAGTGTCCCTGCCTCGGTGTACCTTGCACTGCAGGAGGGGGTGGAGGGGAAAAGTCTCTAAGAGGTTGTCACAGACATCCTTTTCATCTGATTGCAACCCTTCATTTTTACTTCAGTATTAATTTATATCACATCTTGTGGAACAACTTGTTGAAGATGTCTGTGTTTTCACCCTTCCTTGCAGCACCTGTCTCCCAGTGCCATCCCTGTGGCTTGGTGTCACGGAGGCACCCCAAAGTCAGTTTTAGGCGAACAACAAGTTCCAAAACAGACTTTATTCTGGCCAGAAAATTGCAGCCAGTAAACAGTCTAGAAAGAGGGTTTATGCAATTAGTTAGCACTCTGACAACATAAAGTACAGGTTCAGATATCAGTTGAGGAGATTATTGGGGTGCAGCAAAATAAGAATAATGAGGACCCACAGCGTGCATGCACACACACACAAGAAACAAACCAGACCCTCTGATTCCAGGGTGCCCGCAAGAAATAATCACTCTCTCAGGTTAGGGAAGGACTCACACTCACCTGGTTAGACAAGGACTTATTCGAGGGTATATCCAGTAAATTACCACTCACCCAAATGGGGACGTGAGGCACTCTCAGTCCCAGGAAGTCTTCTTAGATGGCATCCTAGTCTAAGGGGAGAGCTCCAGTTCACAGACCTACTGCTCCGAGAAGACCACTACAAAGGGAGCCTTCGGCAGGAGCCCCGTTTTATAGTCTGGTCAGATCTGGCTGTGGGCATTACAACATGGTGCAGAAGCTTCTCAGCTACTCTGGGCACCTCCTCTGCTAATGACCCCGTTAACCACTCAGGGTCCCATTAAGGTGCTAAAAGAGCCATGAACTGCCCCATTGAAGGCTCCAGATCTCAGGGGGGATGTGCAACTGCCATACTTGTTCCAGTTCCTGTGAAGCACTGGAGCTGGTGCCATTTTCCCATAGCACCTTTATACAAGTGATGCTCTCTTATGGTCCCTCAGCTGTGAGGGTGCCTGCATCTGCAGTCAGGTCCTGATAAATGCTATGGGGAACACAGACCAGAACGACAACTTCTTACCCAAATGGCTCGTGTGTTTGACATAAGCCAACTGCCGGGTTCTCAGCAGACCTAAGCAATCCTGCACGGCACATTTCATTCTCACAGACAACAGCGTTTCTTATTTAGTGAGGAGAGACTGAGAGAGCTGCGTCTGTTCAGCCTGGAGAAGAGAAGGCTGAGAGGGGATCTCATCAACATTTATAAATATCTCCAGGGTGGGTACCATTCAATATATTCATCAACAACTTGGATGACGGAATAGAGCGCTCTGTCAGCAAATTTGCTGATGACACCAAGCTGGGAGGAGTGGCTGACACGCCAGAAGGCTGTGCTGCCATCCAGAGACATGGAGCATTGGGCGGGGAAAAATTTAATGAAATATAACAAGGGCAAGTGTGGAGTCTTGCATCTGGACAGGAATAACCCCAGGTTCCAGGATAAGTTGGGGAATGACCTGTTAGAGAGCAGTGTAGGGGAAAGGGACCTGGGGGTCCTGGTGGACAGCAGGATGACCATGAGCCAGCACTGTGCCCTTGTGGCCAGGAAGGCCAATGGCATCCTGGGGGTGTATTAGAAGGGGGGTGGCTAGTAGATCGAGAGAGGTTCTCCTTCCCCTCTACTCTGCCCTGGTGAGACCACACCTGGAATATTGTGTCCAGTTCTGGGCCCCTCAGTTCCAGAAGGACAGGGAACTGCTGGAGAGGGTCCAGTGCAGGGCAACAAAGATGATGAAGGGAGTGGAGCATCTTCCTTATGAGGAAAGGCTGAGGGAGCTGGGGCTCTTTAGCCTGGAGGAGGCTGAAGGGTGACATCATTAACGTTTATAAATATGTAAAGGTGAGTGAGGATGGAGCCAGGCTCTTCTCGGTGACAACCAATGATAGGACAAGGGGCAATGGGTATAAACTGGAACACAGGAGGTTCCACTTAAATATGAGGAGAAACTTCTTCACAGTGAGGGTGACAGAGCACTGGCACAGGCTGCCCAGGGGTGTAGTGGAGTCTCCTTCTCTGGAGACATTCAAAACCCACCTGGATGCATTCCTGTGTGATCTGCTCTGGGTGAACCTGCTTTAGCAGGTGGGTTGGTCTACATGATCTCCAGAGGACACTTCCAACCCCGACCATTCTGTGATTCTGTGAAACGAGTTCTGCCGCAGCCGGCGGGGCGGCGGGAGCGGTCCGTCCCTGTCTAACTCGCACCTCCATGCAAAGCCGCCGGGCCCTGCCGGCGGGCAGTCGCGCTGCTACCGGCGCAGCGCGCCAGGTTCGCTCCCCCGCGGCCGGGAGCGCTGCAGCGCCGCCCAGCGGCCCGGAGAGGGCGCGCAGGGGCGTCGAGCTCTGCCCCGCCCCGCCTAGCGAGGGGGTGGCCGCAGCGCATTAGGGGCGGGCGGGCGGAGCCACGCGTGCTGTGGATCCGTCCCGCCGGAGCCGTGTGCCGCTGGGCTCCGCCTGCCCGCCGTGGGGCTGGAGTCTCAGCGCGGCGCGCCTGGGGACGTGGTTGCTGCTCCTCCCGCTCCCGGTGGCGAAGCCCTCCTCAGGTAAGAGCGGCGCGCGGTCCGCTCTCCTTCTTCCTCTCTCTACTCCCGCGTCGGCAAGAGCAGCCCGGGTCCGGCCCTGGCTCTCGTCCTGCCCCTAGGGCTCCGCCGGACCTGGGCCGTGCCAAGCCTTCAGCACTGGGCCCTCCGCAGCCGTCGCAGCTGGGCAGGGCTCGTCTCCCGTCCCCTGCCCTCCTGTCCCCTGCCGGCGGAGCCCGGGCCCCTCTGTGCCCCGAGCCCGGCCCGCTGCAGGGCAGCAGCAGCGCGGTCGGTGGCCGCTGCTCGTCCCGCCGGCGTCGGGTTGCTGCTGGGTCCGGTGCGTCTTTTCCCGCCGCCCGTATGTCTTCCACGGGGAAACCTCTCCCGTCCTCTTTCCGTGCAGGGAGGCGGCCGGCGGGGTTAGTGGGGGAGCAGCTCCCGGGCCGATGCTGCTGCCGCGCTGGGAGATGCGTCTCTACGGGCTCCTCGCCGTGGGCTCTCACCTCTACGGTTTCTACGAAGCACACCAGGTGTCTCAAAGTAAGTTTGCAACGGAGATGTGCTCCCTTCTGCAGCAAATCCTGCCCGTGGCTGGTGAGGCTACTCAGCTTGAGTTGTCCTCTCTGGGTTGGTTTCTGCTTTGTTCCTCTGCAAGGACCACCTATGTTCTTCCTGGCTGTGAACTAGTCCTGTGTGAGCAAGAGGTGGTCATGTAGTAGCTGGGGTGAGAGCTTTGTCCCAAGGCTTTTCTGCCTCAGGTGCTGGGAAGGCCCTTGGCAGTGGTGTCCTGGCACTTGGTTATTGGGGAACTTGTGAGGGAGACCTTTGAAGCTCAGCTACTCAGATGGGGGAAGTTTAGTGAAGTTGTATCTGAATTGTTTTTGAGTGCTCACACCTGCAGCTCCTTGGAGGTGGGTGGTTCTGAAACAGCTGTGCCTCCTGATGGTGCTTGCCGGGGATTGAACCTGGAGAGGCTTCAGGGCAGGTGGGTGCTTCCCTGCCTGGAGCTCTGGGTTGTCTGTGCAGCTTTGAGGTTGGTTTGTTTCCAAACACACACCTGTGTTTTGTGTAGCCTCTCGTTATCTGCTATGGTGGGTTGGTTTTGGTTCAGTGTGGCTGCATAGTGCAGAGGAGGGGTGAGGTTTTGAACAACTTAAAGACAATTTGTAAATGGAAAAAAGTTGTTTTCTGGCACACTAATATTTTAAGGGAAATAAAGGGAGTATTATCTAATAAAAGTAAAGCTAGTTAGAGAGCCTTGGGAAATGTGTATTGTATCTTGTTGGGTTTAATTAGTAAGGTGTTCTACAGTAGTGACCCTAGCTGGCTTTATTGATGGAACAACAGAAGTGCCAGAAAGACACTTGCAGGGCAGTGAGGAAAGTGCTGTGTAAATGGGTACAGGGCTGTGCACCTGTGTGTACAGTGTATCTTCTGTAGAGATGGCAAAAATCTGCATGGGAAGGGGCTCTGAGCAGCTTTGCCCTGCTCTGGCTGTACTGGTCACTGTCAGGTCTGTGTGTCCTTACTGTTCCAGTGAGAGAAACCAGACAGCCCTGAAAAAGAGGAAATAGGAATTAGTGCAGCTCCTGTGTGGTAAAAGGTTGATCCCTGTCTGCTCTTGCAAGGGGGGAATCAAAGCATAAGTTCTGGGTGGGTCAGTGGCTTTGCCTTTGCTGCAAGGCAGAGCTGTGACCTGGTCAGGTAGGTTGCCTGGGGAGCGGTGACATGGTGTCGTGCCCTTTCCTGGCTCCAAGTGTCCCCGTTGGCAGAGGCAACACAAGAATGTGTTGTTCTTGAGCAGCAGAAGCCACATCTCTGGCTTTCCCAGCTCTGGCTGCTGTGTCCTTAGCAAAGGTTTGCTTTCTCTGCAGAGTATGAAGCTGTGTTGGATAGAAGGTTTGGGCTGGAACCAGGGACTCTCTTTCGAGGCCTCAAAAAGGTAGGATGAGTGACTAATACTAGCATCGTTTATTTTGTGTCTCTATCCCCTTTGATCTCCTGAGCTTCTGATCTAGCTTCAGTGGTTTGTAGTAACTTTGCATATTTGGATACTCATGGTTAAGTTTGGTCTGTTTCTAACGAGGAAGAGGGACTTCCCAGGTGTGCCTAGATCTGAGAATCATAACCAAGGTTTTGTTTCTCTTATTGATCCCTGGCCTAAGTGTATCTCCTTTGTTATATCACTTAATAACCCGCTGTTTTTCTGTTTGGCCTTAAAAGCTATGATTGCCCTTGATTGTTTCCTGCAGCCCTTTTTTCGTGTCACTGGCTGGTTTGGATAATACTTAACATCAGTGAATGTGTTTTCTTCTTTGTTAGCTTGTAGTACAGAATAGAGGATAACAGATTTTAGGGGCATAAGGGCTTAAATAAACATGATTGGTCTTAAAAAAAAAAAAAAATCTAAGAAAACTAGAGCCCCTCTGCTTCAAACCAAAAAATGACCGAACACGTCCCACCTTGCTTGCGTTTGACCTCACATCCTTTTGAAGAAGTGCAGCTAATGCATGCAGCCAATATTGAGAACGATCTACACAAGACCAGGAATGCATGTCTGTGGAAGTATTATGGTGTTGAGGCCCACTGTCACTGATGGTAAGGGACCCTTGACATGTGTTTTTGAGAAAGTCATAAAGCAGTTGTAGACATGAACTATTAGTGGGGCTCTGTGTGAGACAAGGGGCTACCAGCTGATCCCTCTTACCTCACTTAGGTAAAAACCTACTTAGGCTTTGTTGAAACAAGGAATGAAGCTTCTCTTCCAGCAAGGTGTCTTTTCACCCAAGAATTCCTTAGGAGAGGTGAGGGGCATGTGCATGGAAAGCTGTGCTGTGCTTCTCTGTTGCCTGTCTTAAAAGGCTGATGGAAAGTGGAAAAAAAAAATCTTGGTTAAACGTTGAGTTAAATATAATCTGAAACTCTGTGAGTGTTTTTCTGTCTGAAGTGAAAAAATACAATCTAAAGTTAAAAGGATCAGGGCAAGTGGAGGTGTGAATTTGCTGGGTTTGAAGAGATGGTCAGGAACAGTAGTAGCAGCTTAATTTGTTGTTTCCTAAGAAGCTTCTCAACAGTGAATAAAAGCAAGGATGTGTTGGACTGAGGAGCCCTGAGAAGTGGGACTCTTGTTCCTGGTTGCATCTCTGTGTAGTCACTAGCCTGTTTCCCATGTCCTGGTGCAGAGGGATGTGTGGTTGCCTCGCTACCCACTTTATGGTTAGAGAACTCCCATGGCATTTGTGGGGAAAGGTAGTGATTGCTGCTTGGTCAGGTTTGGTGCTAGCATGTGGTCTAGGAGTCATGATGCCGTCTAAAACTCTTTTTCTGAATTTCACACCACTGCAAGTCAAAAAGGAGCTGTCAGAGCTCACCTCTGTGAGTGATAAGACTGTATTGCTGAAGCCATATTTTCCCCAGATGCTGATTTCTGTGGTGTTGGGTAAGAGACCTAGTGTGTTACGGAGACATTTCCTTATATTGTAAGGATGTGCTTTTGTGACCATTTCCCTTGATGCTCCAGGATCCCATTGACTTTGAGTGGAGCTACTGGATCGAATGGGGAAAGGAACGTATACTGTGGCTTCTGGCTGGTCACCTGCTGGTATCACAAGTGTCCAGGCTCTTGGTAGAGAAGGTATGTATGGATTTTCTTCACAGCAGGGAGTCTATGGGGTTTCAGCTTACTCTGGGCATGGGAAACTCAGCACTGAAGCTACTGAGTATGAGAAACTGTTCTGTGGGGTGAATTGTGTGAGTGGCTGTGTAATGATGCACAGGTGAGAGCAAAGACATAAGTTGCCTTAGGTCTGTCTTTGGACACTTCGGCCTCAAACTCTTGAAAGCGTGTGCTTTGTTGTGCCATTAACCAGTGTCCTGTACACAAAAGGCAGGTATAGTTATTTCTTTCCAGTACTGTAAAGTGATGACTGCTTGGGTTTTGGCATGACTGCATGATTGTGGGAAATGACTAGCATGTTTTATCACATCTGCTAGTTTGGGGAAGGAAAGGAGAAAGTTATGTTCTCTGCCAGATCAAGGAGGCTGTGAGTTTCACACACGCTGCTACAGAAACCCCTTCCTTTCTATCTTTATGGATACAGTTGGGTTTCCCTGTATTTTTTCATATGTGTTCTTAATCTTTTTGGCTACACTTGTTTCTACTACAGACCCTGTGTACCGTAGCAGAGATATGCATTGGTTTTCTTCTCTAGAAATAATAATCTAAAAATTGTTCATTTTTCTTTTTCTCACAGTATAAACCATGGTGCTTGATGGTTTATGGAATGGCTGCCTGCTGGTTGTTACTGGGAATCAAGGGCTTTGCTGTAATTTTGTTACATGCAGTGATTTCATTTGCTGTGGCTCAGTTTCGGCTGTCACTCCTGACATGGTTATCCTCCCTTATCCTGCTGTCCACATTACGCATACCAGCTGTGGAAGAAGCCAAGGTAATGTGGGAAGGACTAATTAAGCATCAGATGAATTATGGTGCTGTTTGTCTGTTATAGCACCTGTCTTGATGACAGAGTGCTATCCCTTCAGTTGATGTAAGCAGAGGATGGCTCAAAACCTTAAGCAGTAGAGCTGCAGTGACATGTGCTAGAGCTTCTACAGTTAGCAAAGTTGTATTTCTCAGCTGATGCATTGAGACCAAAGTATGTACCGTAATGTGTAAGAGGTATGACACACCAGGTGTGACAATACTTTACTAGTGTTCTAGTAAACACATTTTTTGTTCTTTGGAGCTAGAATTGTACCAGCCTAAGGTGCTGTTCTTTGGGTTTGTATCCAGGAGTTGTTTAATTGAGCCTGATTGTATTTTATTGGTGACTGCAGGCTTCTGTGTGGAAAGGGAGACTATAGCACTTGATATGTACAAGACAAGTTGCTTGCTCACAATGGGTTGATGCAAGCTCTGTTTTGCTCTTTCTCTAATGGCTTTTGCTGGGCAGTACAGACTTGGGAGAAACTGCTGTGCAGTTGTAAGGAAATGTCTGAGTAAATACAACAAGGACTAAGGGGAAAAACTGGGCATATGTTTTAAGGCTTGTTGTTCTGATCACAGGGGAAGTGCGGAGGGGAGATGAGTGGGTAGGGTCTCTTTGTGTGGTGTAGACAGCTTTGTGTCTTGCTGAGAGGAGGAAAAGGCCTGCTGCAATACAAATGCAAAAAGAAAAAAAAAAGGCAAACTATGCTGACATTTCCAAGTTTTTTTGTGATGTGTGTGTTGTTGGAAACAGGAGTGACAGAGTGTCAAAAACTTGATAAAGGCTCAGTAACATTTTTCCAGTCTCGGGCTTGCTTATTTCTTTCAGATCTGAACTGCAGCCTTGGCTTCAGCCCTAGCAGTCCCTTGGCTGTCAGTAGGATTGCCAGCTGGTTTGGATATTGTATTACTGGACCAAACCTGAGGGAGATAATGGCATTCCTGTAAGAAAAGCTCTTCTGCTGTCACAGTTTTTCACAGCTTAATATGTTTCTGAAATCAAACTATTGTCTCTTTATGCTGGCTACAGTACCTCTGGAGACCCTTTATTCATCAACAGCCAGTGCTTGTTGTGCATGCATTAAGTAGGGCTGTTCACTTTAGATGCTTGTTCCAGCTGCTGTTTGCTTTAGTTTCTTCCTGCTACCAGTGATCCTGAAAATTAGGATTTGGGTGGACATTGCTGTCCTGCCGCATAGAAAACACAGCTTTGCACTGTTGTGTTCTGGCTTTTTGTCTTGCAGAGAAAGTGGTATGACACTGAAAATGAGTATTATCTGCTGCTCTTCACGCTGTCTGTTCGTGGTCTCTTCTGCACTAGCTTCAGCCTGGAGTACTGCTGGCATGGACCTGCCCAGAAGTCATCCCACTCATTCCTGTGGATGCTGGCATATGTGTTTTATTATCCCACGTTCCACAATGGACCTCTTATGAATTTTGATGAATTCAGTAAGCAGGTAATGGTGGTTTTAAGATCACAGAGTTATAAATTTTCAGTGCATCTGCACCTCAGGTGAATTGGGTGAAGATCTATTGAAGTGCATGGTGATCTCCTTTCAGCTGCCGAATCTAGACACAGACCCTGTACTTTGGGAACAGATAAAGCATGATAGGTTGATTTCTACCTCCTTCCCACCCCCATCTTGAGAGATTTTTTTTTTAATACCAATCATGAGAAAATGTTAGGTAGACAATTTCATCTAATTTTCCTTGAGATGCTCTTTTAACCTTGTGTTTTTGTAATGTAGTTTACAAGTAAGCCTGAGATTTAATTTTTTTCTGCTTACCTACTTGACAAAAACTGATACAGATGAGACTTTGAAACAGATGGTGTTCCTAATGTTGGTCTGTATCTATCATCCTTTTCTCTGTAAGCATTGAAGTATGCTGCATGGAAAAGGGAAGGCTGTAGTTAGAAACCAGTCTTGAGTATTTATGTTTGTATGCCAGTCGTGTCATAATACTGAACTTGCATAAGGCTGGTAACTAACACTGAGAATATATTTAGTCAAAATAAAATTTCAAAATAAGTCTTTATATGTAGTGCTTGGGTGGAGAGAGTTTGATTAGGTTCCAGTGTTGGAGAAAGTGGAAAGAAAGCAAAACAGGTTTTGAAGGCTGGATCATTAATCTTCTCTATCAGGCTCTGATCTCTCTTCCTTCTGAAATAAAGATTTTTCCCTCAATGAAGTACTTTGAAAAATAAACCACAAACCTACAGAAAAGGATTTTTCATTCCTGCATATTTTGACTTCAGTAAAAGCATCTAGAACTGATTCTATAATATTTTTCCTACTTAATGGTGATGCAAAGTATGTCAGTTTTTACTTAGTCCATGGAGTTTAAGAATTTTTTGGGTCTCTAAAGCAATCTCTTTTTTTGTCTGACATCATGTTCATCCCTTCAACCAGGGAGCCACTGACATGTTGTTACATTTGGAGCGGGCTCATAATTTTAGCATGTAGCTGCTGAGCTGAATTTTTGTTTTCTTCCATCAGATGGAATAATGTAACATTTTCAGCAGCACCTGCCTATTAACTCTGAAACATATTTCAGAGTCACAGAAAGCTGCTGGTTTGTGTTAGGAATTCCTGCATACTCCAGTTTCCCTCATGTTGGTGTGAGAACAGCTGATGATTTAATTGAAACACTTCAGACTTCAGCAAGCTGAGCAGCTGCTTTAATGTGAAAGACATACCTATCGTACTGCATGTGTTTTTCTAGTGCCTTGCAGGCTGCTTTTCTGGCCTGCTTCTACATGATTGGGAAACCCCCAGATTTCCATGCTTTGTTGCTTTCCTTATTTCTTGCACACTTGAGTAAGAAGCATAATCACCACCCGTAGTATCTATAGCTAATATTATTGGGATAAAGCAGGCAAACGGACATTTAAAACCATAAACCTGCTCTTTCGGTTTATATAATTTTCTGATCAAGCCACAGCAAATAGACTGGGCTTTATGGAAGTGAAAAGTGAGATTCTGGTAGACCCCTGAATGACAAGTCATAAGCTCATTTGTCTTCAGTAGCTTTGGAGGAGGCAAGGCTGAATGTTGTTATCCTGAGCTTGGATGTTGTAGGAGAAGTCCATATAGACTTGCATAGAAACTGAGGTAACTTTAACTGTTTGTTTTGTAGCTTCTGTAGTGTGTTCAACTATATTTTTGTACCTGTAGTAGGAGGAGAGTTTGGTTTTTTGTTTAAGGAATGTTTCAGAAGACTGGTGAAGCACCATGTTGAGAGCAGCTTGGGGGTAGCTGGTAGGAAAGTGAGGGGTCTTGCTTTGAAACTGAGCTCATTGGATATGGCTCAGCCAAGACCCCCTGTATTCTTGGTGTGAGGACAAAAAAAAAAAGATTGAGAATAGGATGCCTGTATTTGCAGTAAGTTCTCATTTAAATATGCACAGATGTCTTTGGTTAAAGCAATAAAGATGGGCCAAACTGAATAACCTTAATGTGTTTCTCGTTGGTGTTTGCTGAAGTGCATTGTCAGAGCTCTTACCTGAGTCAGAGGATGTTGCTTTGACAGGTGAGGCTGGAGAAGGGTTTTGAAGCTTGCACTGCCCAGCAGTTGATTCAATGTGTGCAACAGAAACAGTGTCTATTTCTGCTATCAGAAAAGACCACCTGCAGAACCCCTTCACTGAAGCTGAGACGAGTGCTCCTGCTGAGCACACTGGAAAGCAGGAGTCCTGGACTTGGAGAAACTGCTGTATGGCCTAAAGAGCATAATACAAATGCTGGCAGTTGGCATCTCTTGCCAGGCAAAAATAAGAGACTGTGACACTTAATCAATGGCCTTGTTGAATTCTTGGGCTGAAGCACATCATAGAGTTCTAGTCATGGGTTTGAATGCCTGTTGTGCAAAACCCTATGATGGTAGTCTCCAAGCTTTCATCTAATAGGTAGAAATGAATGTTCAAAATGAGTGTCCTGCTTCATTTGTAAGTGAGCAGAGCTGAACTGCATGTTAGCTGTGCTGTGTGCTGGCAATTAGGGGGTTTGTCTGTGCAGGTGGGTTGATTGCTATTCTTGTTACATGTGTTTTTGTTGGCCAGTTAGAGACTGGAGGAGATGTTGTGCACATGTGCAATGATAGATGTACAAAATATGACTACATTTTTAGACAATTCTATGTTTCTGTTATTAGATCATATTCTCTTTTACTGTGGAAAGAAGGTAAAATAATAGTATACCAATGTGTTTACTATAGTTAGCAGTGTTTGGGATGTCTTGAAGCCTGTCAACTGCAAACCTTGTCTTATCTGATATTTAACACGCACTTAACTGCCATTTGCTTAGCATGTCATGTAGGTCTTGCTGACCTTGGCAATGCTACAGGAGAAAGATGAAGAATTGTCCTCAAATCTCACGCAGCTGGTAGAGCTGGAGGTATTTTGAGAGTGAGCAGTCATTGTGTTTGTTAGGACTCCTGCTTGGAAAAGCTTCTCCTTTGTAGCTGTAGTTTCTTTAAACATTTTTTATTATCTCTAGAGGTTGATCAAGTTACAGGAATTAAAGAAAAGTATCTCATGTTTGGATTTTGTTCAGGTTAACAGCATTTGCCTGGCCTATTCTACAACACTTTGGTGCATTGTATGTTCACATTTGGCTTCTTGTTGATTTCTCCTGCTTGCCAAGATTGAGAATGGACAGACCAGTCTCCCTTGAGTATGTCAGAAATTTCCAAATAGTGTAGTCAAATGGACCCTTAGTAATAATAATGAATAGCAAGTGAAATTGTAAAAAGTTCTCAGGAAGAGTATTTGAGTAAAACAGTCAGGTATGTACCATATAACCTCTTTGGATCTTTTCTTTAGATGAGGAGACAAGAAACCTTCAGTTTGAAGACCAATCTCGGCATCTTAATTGTGGGGATAATTCGTATTATTTTTTGGTGGTGCCTTGCTGAGCTGATGATTCACCTCATGTATATCCATGCTCTCTACAGCAGTGTTCCACCTTTGGAAGCTGCGTCATACTGGGCCTTGGGTGAGTATGGAAACAATAGCAGAAATCTTCCTTCTCCCTCCACTTCAGGAACCCCAGTCCACTTCTCTTTTATGTCCATCTGTAGGTAGTTGTGAATAGTACGTTATGGCCAGTTGCTGTCAGAAGGGTAGCGTACAAACTTAATATAACAAGTAGATCCCATAGGAAGCTCACAGTTTAATTTATTGAGCTGCTTCCTAAGTTAAACTATTCTGTATTTTTTTCAATATAAAGTGTGTCTCAACTTTGGTTTAAAGTGGCTTCCCCCTAATAAAGTTATAGAAGCTTAAAACAAAAAGGTTTGTTTTAGTAGGAGGAGAGGAGATGTTAAGAATTAAAGTGCGTATTGATCTCCCTCTGATGTTTCTAGTTTGTGTTCATGTTGAAAGTTAAAATGACAGTACTCAGGAAAAGAAGAGAGGGAAGGAATTACAAAGTGACCTGAAAGTAGCAGTCAGTGCCATTCACTTCTGTATTCCTGCTTGACTTCCCCTTCTTCTGCCCCTTCCAGCCTTCTGCTATTTCATTAAAATGCTTAACTATGGGGAAAAAGTGAGTGCTGGCGAATGTAGCATAAAACAGCAAGGGCTTTGGCTGCTGGTATGTGGGTAGACATAGGCTAATCTGTAAGCGACTGGTGTATGTGGTCGGTTTGATTTTTCCACTGTCCTGCTATGTGTATCACCAGGTAGGAGAAATGCAAGCAGAGAAATCCCAGGCCCTTAAAACTGGGTTCTGAAAAAGCCAATTGCTGGATTGAAGGAGAGGCCTATTACTGTACCAGCAAGTAACAGGAATTGATACACACACACTGGTATGGTCCTGTCAAGCGTTCATTTGAGATCATGGATGATGAGCACTGTATGTGTTGGAGGACACTGGTGTATTGGACTCTGGTCAGTAGAGGGCAATGTGTATGCTCTGTATGCTTATATATGTATATGCACATATATGCACTTAATATATATTTTGAAATATCACTTTTATATATTAAAAAGAGTGAGAGCAGAAAGTGAGAGGTTTGCCTCTGTGGTTTGTTCTACCTCTCCTCACTCAGTCACTGTTTACAAAGTGGATTCTGAGTTTTCATCTGTTCTAAATGTCAGTTCATTGATGAATTAAACCTGTTAGCTTCTGGTGTTGACTGTATGTCTGACAAAACGCTTTGATGTGTTACTGAGCATGTGGAACCTCATACGTGCGCCCCATTGAATAAGGCAGGCAAGGCTATGGAGTTGAGGACAAAATATTCCAGCTTTGGTGTTACTGGCGGGTTTTTCCCTCACTTACGACTACCAATGGTGATTTTAAAAAAAGAGGAGGGGGAGGTGGAAAAACTTACTCTCCGGACAACAGCCAAGTAGGCTGTATATTTATTTGATGAATCAAGTGTTATATCTGAAGAATTAAAATGCATTTTGAACAGATAAAATGCCTTGAAGCAACAGGTGATGAAAGCCAGTGTTAAAGCAGCTTGCACTGTAAAGCTGCCTGATTAAAATATGATCATTTGAATTTAAACAAGTCCTCTGTGGAGAGGTGTTCAAAGTATAACCCTACTGTCATTGAGCTTTGTCTTTTTAGTAATGAAAGCAATGTTTAAATATTATAGTGCAAATGAGATTGAGGCAGAAGTTTGTCACTTCTTAAAATGTTTTGTCTGCAGGTTTTATCACAATGATTATACTGGTCTCCTTAGAGCCAAACAAGTGACAGGGCCACTGTTGTGACTTTCTTTAGGGAGCCACTGATATATGAGTAAGAGTACTGGTGATATTTTTCTATTGATCTTTATGGATCTTACTGTGCCTCTACACCAGTTCTTGTACAGAGCCAAACACTCCCCCCAGTTATTTTGCATTATTTGTTTCACCAGTTTCATCAGATAATAGTCTTGACACCAAGGAAGGAGCTTGTTGTTGACTTGGGAGGATTAACCACATGGTATAGTAACCTTTCTGCGCTGCTGAGGTTATTTGTTCATTTTGTGTTTCCCATTTAACTACAGCAGCTTCAAAGCAGCACGAAGCATCTACTTGTATTGTGATGCCTGGCTGCCTCGACAGCCTGGTAAACTTAGGGGAAAGGATGTGAGGCTGTTTTGCGATCAGCTGTAATCAGCCCTAATTGGGGAGGCTATAACTGCTTCTCCATTTTTCTTCTGGATTGTTTTTGAGCAATGAGCAATAAATTCCAGCAGTGCAGGTAAAGACAAACGTGCTAAGAGATTTGACATCTTAAGGGCCAGGATGATGGGCAGTGTACACCTCAGAAGTGTGAAGGTACATAGTGTTCCCTGTTGCTTTGTGTGGTGTTCCTGTGAGGTGAGACTGCACAGAAATGAAAAAAAAAATAATTAAACCCAACCGAAACAAACAAAAAAGCCTAAACCAAACCCTGAGTTGCAGTGCTTGTTTAAAAATGCCAGTGTACAACATTAATAAATGTGCATGGCTATAAATGACAAGGCAGAAGTGCTGAAGTTACATTACTGGGTACACACAGGTATTAACTAAAGAAAAATAGTACCTGGGAGAATGTGCTACCAAGCAGTAAGAGAAGTATTTTCCCATGTGTGGAAGGAATTAGGCAAATGAGTTTCTAGAAGCAGCAATATACCAAATGGTGCATGCGTGGTTTTGATGCCAGTGTATTTTACTGTTAAAGATGCAAGCTGCATCCGGTATCACTCTTTGTGTTCATTAGCTACTGTTAGTACACTTTGTGAATTGTATAGTGTTTCTTTTTAAAACTTTTTAAAATGTAAAAACTTGTGTCCTTTTGCAACTAAACCGAAGATCTTCTTAGGTCAAATGTTCAGGTTCCTTTCTCCATGCCCTTTACAAGCCAGTGCCTGCATCACTGTCACAGCACTCTTGGCATATAGGTTATGTTAACCTCATTCCTTCCAGTTCACTTGCAAATGCCTAGTTTGTGTGTTCTACTCTTCTGAACGTGAACATGTCACAGCTGATGTAGAGTTTCTCATTTTCTAGAGGAAGCCACATTCTGTCCCAGATAACCCAGCTGGGCTGTGTGTTTCTCATGACGTGTTACCACAGTGTTTCAAAGGCTTGGAGGGCATTGCAGCCTTGCTTACCCTTCGCTTGTTGAATATCCTCTAGTTCCTTTATTGGCTATGCAATCTGGGTAGATGAGGCCTGTCTCTTGGATAAACAATGATGTGGCACATGCTCTGCTCTGTTGTTGTACTATGGATGGAAGAACTGTTGTCCTTTCCAACATGTTCTTTGAGGCTTTTGCAGCTGAATGACAGGTACACTGACTTTATGTAGTAACAGGGAGCTCAACAGCACTAGTTTAAAGATCTTAAATAACTGCTCTATTTTTTTCTTCACTGTGACAACATAAGCATATCAATGGTAGCATTCACTCTGTTGGGGTACAGTCATTATATAGAAACTGGAATGGATGATGAGTGTTGCTAATTTGTGTGTTGTCTGATTCTGAAAATGCAGAAGTTAAATGCTGCCTATATTTTCCTTATGAGGCTTCACATTTAGCCTGCAGCACCATTTACTTATCTCTGCCCATCTGAGGAGAGCTTCATGTCAGTCTGACAAGGTATAAGGAATGATGAAAGCCAGAATTTTGCATGAGAATGTGTTGTCTAATACCATCGGTGCACTGGATTAATCCAGGATACTAATAGGTATTGAAACTGTGAAAATATATTTGACTAGGAATCTGTATATACATGCTTTGTCAGAGGTGTGTGTCTGATCCATACATCTCGTATGTACGTCTCTGCATGCATGATACAAAGCTGTGAGTGTTCTGTGGGTTTGATTTATTGGTCTTGGCATGTGCCATTTGCTTGTCCTGGTGAAGCATGCACAAGTTAGTGTGAATTAGCTATCGCTGTTTTAATTATTAACTAGGCTCTAGTACTCCAAAAGGGTATTTATTTTCATGTCAGCAGTATGTAAGTCAATCTGGAATGATATGATCTGTTCAAAGGTGGAGAGCAACCTGGTTTAATCTGTAGCTGGTGATTTCATGTTTTGATTTGTTAAAATAAATGTTGTGAAAGTGCCTGTTTGAAAGTGAGACCTTCAGAGTAGTCTGCATGAGTTGGATGTAGGATGCTGGTTTTGATGTGGTATGGTTCTTTTTCTAATAAACGTATACATAAGAAATGGATTTCCAAGTTCATTTTAAGAAGCAGGTAGTGGTTTGCTATTGAAATTAGGTTGTCTGTGCATCTGTCTGTTTGCTGGAAGGACCATTCAGCCAGCCAGCCACAGTCCAGGAGGTTCCTCCAGTGTGTTGATGATAACTTCCTCATGCAGATGGTGGAGGAGCCGACTAGGAGAGGTGCACTGCTGGACCTCATCCTCACTAACAAGGAGGGTCTGGTCGAAGCAGTGAAGGTTGAGGGCTGCCTGGGTTGCAGTGACCACGAGATGGTGGAGTTCAGCATCTTGTGTGGCAGGAACAGAATAGCAAGTAGCTGTTAGAGGATGTAGGAAGGCAGCTAGGATAGCCAAGGCCTCCTTAGAATTACAGCTGGCGAGAGGGGCCAAGGACAGCAAAAAGAACTTTTTCAAATACATAGCAGATAAAACTAATACCAGAGGCAATGTAGGCCCATTGATGAATGGGGTCGGTGCCCTGGTGGCAGAAGATACAGAGAAGGCAGAATTACTGAATGCCTTCTTTGTCTCTGTCTACTCTGCCAGAGGCTGTCCTGGGGAGCCCTGCACCCCTGAGACCCCGGATGAAGCCAGGTCAATGGAGGAGTTTGCTTTAGTCGACGAGGACTGGGTTAGGGAGCAATGAAATAGTCTGGACATCCATAAATCCATGGGTCCAGATGGGATACATCCACGGGTGCTGAGGGAGCTGTCTGAAGTCGTTGCTGGACCACTCTCCATCATCTTTGCCAAGTCTTGGGAAACAGGGGAGGTGCCCGAGGATTGGAGGAAAGCAGATGTCACTCCAGTCTTCAAAAAGGGCAAGAAGGAGGACCTGGGTAATTATAGACCGGTCAGCCTCACCTCTGTCCCTGGGAAAGTAATGGAACAGCTTATCCTTGGTGCCATCTCAAGGCATATCAAGGATAAGAGGGTTATTAGGGGCAGTCAACATGGCTTCACCAAGGGTAAGTCATGCTTGACCAACCTCATAGCCTTTTATGAGAATGTAACAAGGTGGATGGATGATGGCAAAGCGGTGGATGTGGTCTACCTTGACTTCAGTAAAGCCTTTGACACAGTCTCCCACAGCATCCTCACAGATAAGTTGAGGAGGTGTGGTCTAGACAATAGAGTAGTGAGGTGGGTTGCAAAGTGGCTTAAGGAGAGAAGCCAGAGAGTGGTAGTCAATGGTGCACAGTCTAGTTGGAGGCCAGTATCTAGCGGAGTGCCTCAGGGGTCAGTACTGGTCAGTACTGAATATATTATTCAATATATTCATTAACGATTTAGACGAGGGAATAGAGTGTACTATCAGCAAGTTTCCTGATGACACCAAGCTGGGAGGAGTGGCTGACATGCCAGAAGGCTGTGCTGCCATCCAGTGGGACCTGGACAGACTGGAGAGTTGGGTGGGGAATAACCTAATGAAATTTAATTTAACAAGGGAAAGTGTAGAGTCCTGCATCTGGGCGGGAACAACCCCAGGTTCCAGTATAGGTTTGAAAATTACATATTAGAGAGCAGTGTAGGGGAAAGCGACCTGGGGGTCCTGGTGGACAACAGGATGACCATGAGCCAGCACTGTGCCCTTGTGGCCAGGAAGGCCAATGGCATCCTGGGGTGTATTAGAAGGGGGGTGGTTAGTAGATCGAGAGAGGTCCTCCTTCCCCTCTACTCCGCCCTGGTGAGACCACACCTGGAATATTGTGTCCAGTTCTGGGCCCCTCAGTTCCAGAAGGACAGGGAACTGCTGGAGAGAGTCCAGTGCAGGGCAACAAAGATGATTAAGGGAGTGGAGCACCTCCCTTATGAAGAAAGGCTGAGGGAGCTGGGTCTCTTTAGTTTGGAGAAGAGGAGACTGAGGGGTGACCTTATAAATGTTTATAAAGGGTGAGTGCCATGAGGATGGAGCCAGGCTCTTCTCGGTGGCAAACAATGATAGGACAAGGAGTAATGGGATCAAGCTGGAACGCAAGAGGTTCCACTTAAATTTGAGAAAAAACTTCTTCTCAGTGAGGGTGACAGACACTGGAACAGGCTGCCCAGGGAGGTTGTGGAGTCTCCTTCTCTGGAGACATTCAAAACCTGCCTGGACATGTTCCTGTGCGACCTCACCTAGGCGTTCCTGCTCCAGCAGGGGGATTGGACTAGATGATCTTTTGAGGTGCCTTCCAATCCCAAACATACTGTGATACTGTAATGAAATACTAAGAGTAATTTGACTTTTTTTTTCCATTCTGTAAGGTAATAAGGCAAATCTGATGAGTACTTGTTATCTTTACGTCTGTTTTGAAAACTGGAAATGCGAACATTAATCAGAAAAATTAGTAAGACTTTATTCTCTGAAATATTGAGTTGTTCACTGCTTTATAGAAAGAAGTGGGGAGAGGGAAGTAAATTTTTAATAAGCTTTCCCGCAGGCTAAACTTCCAGTTTAGTATTGGCAATTAACCTACTTTTATGACTGCTTTTTTTTTTTTTACTCATGTTGTGGCTTAACCCCAGCTGGCAACTGAACACCACACAACTGCTTGCTCACTCTCCTGGTGGGACTGGAAGGGTAGAAGTGAGAACTCGTGGGTTGAGATGGAGTATATTAGGAAAAACAAAAGCCATGTGCACAAGCAAAGCAAAACAAGGGATTAATTCACTGCTTCCCATGGGCAGGCAGGTGCTCAGCCATCTCCAGGACAGCCAGGCTCCATTGTGTGTTATGGTTACTTGGGAAGACAAACACCATTGCTCCAAACACCCTGCCCTTCTTCCTTCACTCAGCTTTTGATTGCTGAGCATGTTAGTTAACAGTAATAACAACTTAGATGTATGTTGTTAGAGATGGTGAAAATGCCCCCTTTTTTCTTGAAACTTGCGTATTATAACTGTATCTGAGAATGCGTAATCTTTTGGATTTAAAATCAAATATATTGAGCTTTTTCTTTTTTTGGGGGTGGGGGGGGGGAGTTTCAAGAGGATGGTAGTCTGTGTCTCTAAATCTGTCTTTCTATCATGCACAGCCAAAGGATTTTGAATTTTACCAGTGCACATACAGCTGTGATCTTCATAATCAGTTAGTGTGGGTATCAGCATTCAGCTCTCCAATGAAATTTGTCAGAAAGGAAATGAGAAACTGAATGAGAAGGGAATTAAAGCAGAAAGTTGGCTGTATAGATGATTTAGCAGTAATCTAATGTGTAGCTAATTGGCTCGTATTCAGATTGTGCTTCTGGTTGTTTGTTTTTCTCTGGGGAAGAATGTTACTGAATACTAGATGACTGCTTCCCTTGAAGAAAAATACCATAAGCTTCATGTCTAGGTATTTTGTTCTAACATCACTTTTTATCTTGTGTGGCACAACTATGCCTTATATCATGCACGTGGAACGTGATATTAAAACTAAAAATGTTGGATTGTAGCAGCAACATTCTGGCCCTGTGTAGGCCAGCAGGAGTTCTGCAATTTACATTATTAGTGTCAGAACTTCACCCTAGGTTGTTACATATTAGATGAATTTTTAATGTTTAACCTTTCATTGTCATCCATAATATACGATGATTTAGATTTTCAGAGACGTGTGCTGCTGGAGTTAGGTTGAAAACTTTGTCTCCAATGAAAGTCTACTGGGAGACTTTAAAAATACATTAAATATATAAAGTACTGCAGTCAAATCACAAGTAAGTTAATATCAGTGAGGGGAAGCAAAACACTGGAAAAGAACATGATGTAACAATTGTGGGTTTTATATATATATATATATATTTTTTATATATACATCTGCTTTGAAGTTATAATAATTTTATTTTCCCTTGCTTGGGATTAGATTGTGTTTGTATCAACTGTTGGTCAGATGGAAAAGTTCACTAAATTCAGTGGAACTTTTAGAAGGAGTAAACTCTCACCAGTTTCTGTGAAGGTGTTGGTCTCTGCTCTTCACTGATTTTTTTTTTTCCTTACGATTAGTGGCCAAATACCATGTAAAATATTATTTTGAATAATCTTGCTTTATTTGTAATGCAGTCTAAAATTTTTACTTGTATCAGTAATAACTCTGAAAATAGTTGATATGATTTTCATCTCATAGCTGTGCTAGGTGCCAAAATTTCTCCTTTGTAAATCAGGCAGCTAGAGCGTCTTAAGGGAGGCCTTTGTCCCATGGGTTTGAAAACTGAAATATGCCTTAAGCATTATGTCAAGTGGATTTCCAGACTTTCCATGCCTTGGCTGCAGCAGGAGGGATCTTGGAGTGTTTTGGGGAACACACATAATCTGACAGTACATGGAATGTTTGTGGAGCTATTGAAATAAGCTGCAAAGATAACCATTGTTTATACCTGTTCTGCAGGAACAAGTGAGGAGTGGTTGGTTGGGTTTTTTTCAAAGATAAAAAAGAATATTGTCTCTGTGGTGAATGCTCATCACTTACATCAGTATGTTCTGATTTTTTAGCTCAATGTAAGTCAGTGTTTGCTTTTCATAGCAGTTAATACCCGCAGTCCAAAGATATTTTGAAGTGGAACTACAGATAATAACTTATGCCTTTACATTGGAATGATGGTATTATTTTGTGTGTGTGCCTAAGGTCATAATTGCATGAGCTTGTGTCCTATAGCTGTTAAAAAAAGTTGGTATTGTGTATCACATCAGCTGATGTGCTTGCTTTAGTTCTTTGAATAATGGCTGTTTGGAAGTAATCAGTATTAACAGGTTTTAAAAGTATTTCAGGATTTGTTTAAGGTATGATATTTTTATTTTTTTCTTTTAGGTGGCCTGGCTTTAGCTCAAGTGCTATTTTTTTATGTGAAATACCTGGTTCTATATGGCATTCCTGCCCTCCTCCTCCAAATGGATGGACTGAAGCCTCCACCTCTGCCTTGCTGTGTGAGCCTCATGCACAGTTTCACTAAAATGTGGAGGTCAGTCATTATTGCTTCTCAGACAGCTTATTACTGATATGTGACAGTGAGAGTATGAGAACATGTATGTATGTGTTCATGCTTACGTTTGCTTTTGTGTCCCTGTGCTTTTTCTTTCACCCCTGTGATTTGTCTTTTGTTCTTTCTAAATGAATTTCAGTTTGGTTGCCTTTTTTCACACTGCAGAGGGTAGCGGCAAGTGCCCCTTTCAGCGTTTTTATCCTCTTAAATATTAGAATTAGACTCAGCCTACTCAGCTTCACTAAACAGCAATAATTTTTTCCAGATATCTGTTAAATGGCTCATTTTTCAGTCTTGGTATAAAACCCACATTTCAACTAGATATCACTCTAGAGAAGGGAAATAAATGCTTGATTAATCACCCTGCAAAGAAACCTGTAGTTATAAAACTTTAATATGTAGAGTCATGCAGTGAAGTCTTTAACACATTAAAAATACTTCGAAAAACGGTGACTTTTTATAATGTACGATGACTTTCTCAAACAGTACAATATTTCACAAAAAAATATCATTTTGAATCTTACAGTTGCCTTAAATCAGTGATCACTGAAGTATTTTCCCTAAGAACTCTCTCCCAGGTGGATTCTGCTTGATGTTCAGCCTGCATGTAACACTGGATTCACTTTTCCCTTCCCTTGTTTTCCTCTCCACTATCTCTAGTTCCCCCAGTCTGTGGAATGCTGTGCCCCAGACTTCTAGAAGCTTGACATAAAATGATTTAGACTTGTGAGCTTTTTAGTGCGGAGCTTAACACAATGGTGCTTACCCCATTTGATCTCTGACTGCTTTGCAGTATTAATAAAGCTTTTTTATTTTATTCATAAAAACAGCAAGCCTGGTATTATCAGAGCTTCATTTTAATTTCAGTTTTGGCTTGGCGCTAGTTGTAACAAGAAAGCTTTATAGTTTATACTAGTTGGCAACTGTAGATAAGTGGTATTCAAAAAAGTGCAGCGGAAATAGAGTACAGAAAACAAATGAACTGTTAAAAATTATTTGAGCTACTAGCAAATGCCTCTGTTTAAAATATCTTCTGGAGCTTGAACTGAACTTATGACCTACAGAGTTAATATAGAAATCTGTGGCTTTTACCAGGTACTCTCCTGAGAACAGAATCTCCACTCCCAGCTATTATTCCAGGGAATCTGTGTATTGCTCCAGAGGTGCCAAATAGAATCATAAAATCTTTTTGGCAGGAAAAAACCTTTAAGGTCATCAAGTCCAACTGTTAACCTAGCACTGTCAAGTTCACTGCTAAACCGTGTTCCTAGGAACATCATTTACATCTCTTTTAAACAGCTCCAGGGATGGTGACTCAACCACTTTCCTGGGCACCCTGTTCCAATGCCTGACGACCCTTTCCATGAACTCCTGTGTCGAACAGATGTTTGTGGTAACAAATGATGGAAAGGTACTTTGCCTGTGAAGATGTGCGGTGTATCACAGTAGAAAATTGGGTATTGTTTAAAAAAAAAATTCATAACAGTAATAAGAAAATTGAAACTAGTTTCTAAGCGTAAAGTTTCATTATTTTTTACAGAAGAAAAAATGAACTGCTGATTTTTACCATTTGCCCAAGTATTTAATTCATATATGTATCAAACATTCAGTGCAGAATAATAATAAAATTATCTTACAGATGGGATTTGTTTGTTTGCTTTGAAGGTTTTAAAAAAAATTAGTTTATATATAGAGATGATTTGATGTACAACTCTCTGGATAGTAGAATTTCCTACAGCTGCTAGTGAATTATGTCAATCTCAATTATCTAAGAAATCTCACATAGCTTGCTGTCTGAATCCCCGAATTATGATGACCCTATGCCTTTACAGTGAAACTCTTCAATCACTACTACCCAGAGGCTTTGCAGTCTTTTTATGTGTTTTGGTATGTTATATAGGAACGCCTATGTTAAAAGTGAAAATAGCCTTTGTTTCTAAACTGTATGACTGTCTGAACAGGAGAGGATGTGTGGAAATAGTGGGTTTAGCATAAAAGCTAGCAAAAAAAATGGTGAAAGGGAACAGCTTGTGTTGTGAAGCATTATGAACAGTGACACCGTTTCCTTGAAGTGCTAAATACTTTCTTTGTAGTAACGCAAATATGCTACTGAGGTGTCTTCCACCACCACCTGGTGTCCTTTGAGCACAGCAACAAAGATTTTGATCAGATGCATCCAGGCCAGTGTCCATTATAATTGATGTATACTGACTTAATTCGCAATGTGATACAGCAGGTGGAAGAGCTTTCAATGAGGAGGGTAAGAAAGATATTGCAGCTTGTCTAAAATTTCTCTAGAACTGAAAAGTGAAGCAGGTATTAGAAAAACAAATTGGGTATTCTGCCTCCCTATTTATGGTACTAAACTATAAACCAAATTGTGTCCATTCAAACTTAGAAATAAAAGGCTTTAATTAAAAAGGAGTTATCAAGTTTATAGTAGATTCTGCCAAATTTGCATTTTATTTAATCAAGGCAGTTGCTTGAGTTGAAAAATTAGCAATGTTGTTTACTGTCTCAAGACAAATACAGGTTTCAAGACAAATACTCTGGTTTCATTTTACAAGGATATCGTTATCTTGCTAAATATGCAGCTGCATAGCTAATAAATGCATGATAAATTTATTACTATTCAAAAGCTTGATTATAGCTGTGAAAAAGATTTTGAGCTCCTGACTTCCAGATGGGGCAGCAGTTCAGTGACACGTCAGCTTAGAGTTTTCAATGCCTGCTTTATGTTAAGTCATGAGGAATTGAAACTTGTTTTTTCTGACTGAGGTTAAAAGCATGGTAATGTCTCATTTGAGAGCAACCGATGTTGTTGGAAGCTTACAAGTGCTTTTAAAGAACTGGTCAAGGCTGATAGCTGCCACACAGCTTCTCAGGTGGGAGGCGAATTGTGTAGTACAACTGGAAAAAGTGCTGCTGCTGAGACTTGCACATTTGTTCAATATGGAAAAATACCCTAGTGGGGAGTAAGGGTATGGAAACTACCAAAACAATAGGTAGCACGTATATAAATCCTATATCAATTTTGAACACGTCAGTGAATGACTTTGGCAATGTATTCCACAAGAAAAATTGTCAGTTTGTAAATTAGGTTATTTAGCACAGATGATGTTCATGGAAAAAAAACCCCGTTGTGCTGCCATTTTTATGTTTCTGTTCTATGTTACTGAGTGTGGCAAGGGTTCATCAGCAAAGATGTTGAGTACATTGATTAGATGTGTTTTGACATGCTGTGGGAACAGCGTGGTGTAAGAAACCAGTTATGTCTCGTCACAGACTGGTAAGAGATGTGCAGAAACATAACTCCCCTGCCTTTACACCTTAGAACCTCCACATTCCTGGGTATCTTATCCCAAAATAATTTGGAGACAAGGTTGTTGGGGAGAAATTGTGTTAAAACTTTGTGTGTTTAATACAGGTTAGCCTCAGCAAGGGTAGGGGTTTTTCAGGAAGGCAATAAGGAATAGTGTTTGAAAGGTAGATTTCAAATGAAATGGAATGTCATCTGAACTAAAGAAAAAGGAGTTTAAGACATGCTGCCAGATAAAAATAAAGTAATGCAATACTGGAAAAAGATCTGGCTGCTTTCATCTGCTGTGCTTTAAAGTTTCAGATTCTACCTTGTACATAACACTGCAACTCTTGACCACACAGGAGTCTGACGTAAGTCACCCCCCATTTTTTTTGCATGCTAACAAGTAGACCAGGAGGGCTGTATTTGGTGTGCACAGACACACATGCACACTTTTATATGAACATGTGTTAAGTTCATCCCATAGATGTTCTGGTGACATCCAAAAATGGTGTCTGGGTTAGAATTTGAAAGAAACTGGCTGCTGTTCAGTCTGGTTTACCTGCCTCATTATTGCAAAAGCATTTATTGCCTTGTACAGAAAAAGGTGGGCTATATGCAGTGTCTCAGTGAATTGCTCCAGATTATGGATTAGAATTTTTCTGTAGGCTGATCACATCTCTGCTGCAACCATGCCACAGAAAATGGATCTACAAATGAAAATATAATCTGCTCTGCATCTGTTTCTTCCTTATCCTGATACCGTTTGTCTACCTTCATTGTTGTTCTTGAAACCTTCCCCACTCAGGAAACAGTTCCTTGTGTGTGTCTGTTGGAAAGGACCACACAGAGCCTTTTCCCTTCCTTTTGGGTTCTTTTCCGGGAAAAGAACAAGTCCCACACTGGTGCTATGTGTGAGTGTGAGCACAAGGGATCACTGTCTCCCCATGCAGTAATTTTGGAATGGTGAATAGAAAGCAAAAACTTACCATCTCTTATTTCTGGCTTAAGCACTTGGTAGTATTTACATCTAATTGCTGTTATTAGATTGTGGTGAGGATTGGAATAGATCTTTAAACAAGAAAAATGGATTTTCTGACCTGTAGGGGGAAAAAAGTAATTATCAAAGTCTGTCACCTGTGCTTCTCACTCTCTCAGCCCAGTTTATCGTGTATTTTCCTTCTCTGGGCTTCTGGTTTTTGTATTGGAATATTTGGGAGTTGAGTTTTAAAACTTATCACAGAACCACAGAATGTTGGGGATTGGAAAGGACCTTTAAAGATCATCTAGTCCCATCCCCCTGCCAGAGCAGGAAGATGAGTAGGCTGCTGGAAGGCTTTACGTTATATCATTAAAGAAATTTAAATAAGATCAGAAATGGTGTTTCTCTCAGTTTGTTTTGGAAGCTTGCCTCCTTAAATTCCCAAATAGCTAATGTTTGGCACAAGGTAACACAAACATAGGTGGAGCTGTGCTGTGGCCTTGTGTATTGAGGATGACATCCCTGCATCTGGGCTCAGAAAAAGGTGCCTTTACAAGTTTAGAGGCTTGTACTTTAACAAATTCTCATGTAAGACTCTTGTTTTCTCTTTGAGTGTTGTAGTGCTCTTTTGCTGTGGTGCTTCTGAATAAGTTGATGGATGGTCTGAAGTTTGAGATGGCAGATTTTCTCCTTAAATTTCTCATTCCCATGAGTTTAGTTATCTGATGATACGCTAGTAATAAAAGCAAATCGCTGCTGTGCAACCTTTCATTTGGAGCTAATTACAGGGGAAAAAGGACAGATGCTGAATGATGGATCGTGGGTATCCTCAGGAGTCAGTTTTGTTACAGATCCTTTGCAAATTTGCATGAGGGAAGGAGAGGCAGGCAGCAAAAAGGAGCTCCACATCTCTGTGGCATTGCAAAGAAAGGGATTCAGTCTAAATCACCCAGAGTCTGGTGGAAATTTGGATGGCTCATCCAGACGTGTGGCTCAGCCCTGCTGCACACCTTGCTGTGGCAGGGTTGGCAGTGGCAGCATCAGCTGCTTCCCAGAGCTCCAGGAGGATCTTCCCTGGGATCTGTGCCTGGGCAGAGAGTGCTGGGCCAAACCTACTTGTGCTAGGGACAGAGAATCTTACTTTAAGTGGTGTAAGTGGCCTTATAGCAGTCAGCTGCAAGAGGATCAGGTATTTTGAGGCAATTGGTTTTGTATTTATCCTATAGGTGTAGACAGCTATGTTTCTGAAAGCTTCCTACTCCATGCCTCTGACTGGACTCACCCAGTAGCTGGAACTGAGAGACGAGAAAAGCTAAAACAGGCTTATACGTATTTCCCTTCCCTCTGGAGATCAGAAATGTCACTTCTGGTGTATTTCCAGCCTTTGATGTTTTCAAAGAAAAAGTTGTCTAGTGTGTTTTACAGTGTATCAGGTAAAACAAAAATGTTTTTAATGATCTAGCTTCTCATTGTTTTTAATTTTAAAAAAAAAGTTACTGGTGCAACATTTCTATTAGATTTAAAAATTAAAATGTACTTTTTCCCCACCCTGTTTTAAGATTTTTTTTTTTTAAATGTGAAAAAGGATTATTTAAAAGGATAGTTGGATTAAATAGAATTACACCCAAAGTGTTGAAATGGCCTAGCACTCATGAGTAAGGGGAAGTTTTATTGAAATCTTAAGAACAGGAGAAATCAATATTGCTGCAGTGTGTGAAAGTCCAAATACATCAATGCCTGTAAGCCATGTTAAGCCTTCTTTTGCAAACCTGAAGTCATAAAATATGGTTTGTGTGTCCTGTCTGGACAAGTACACTAAATTGGGTCCCAAATTGGTAGTAACAATAAAATATTTAAGAACAGGTTTGTCATGGAAAGCTTGCGTTTACATGTATTTGTGGATGATGGACTTTAAAGAGCTTAAAGAATATTAGTCTTCATTGTTTAGAAGCTTTTTATGTGATCTTTGAAGATGATGGGTGAGTCTTGGAAAGGAAAGGTCTCTTTTCTCCCTTCTGTTGGTACGTAAAGACTAAAGGTGAACATAAGGCAAGACTCCCTCTGTCATTCCCTCTGACAGCCCTGTGGTACTTGTAGGTGTGCTGCTGTGTGAAATACCCACCTGCTGTGCACAGTACCAACTGGAATCAGGTGAGGAGAGCCCTCCTTAGAAAGGCTATGGAATTATATATAACCTTTAAACATGGCACCTGCTTGCCACTATCTGAATACTTAAGCTGCTTGCCCAAAAGTTGGGCGTTTAATTGCAGAATTAGTGTGCATTTTTTAGTGGTGGAATAACTTGTTTTGAAGTTGAGAAAGAACACTTTTCCTGATTTACTTGTTGTATTTTTACATTAGCTGGCTTGATGCTTACAGCAGGGCATTGATCTGTGACACATTGTTTTTAACTAGTGTGTCACCTGAATATGTGAAAGACTTTAGTTCTGGACTGGTTAGTCATTCTCTCACCAATAGAGACAAAAGATTTAATTGCTTTTGACGTCAGCCAAATTAGTGCATGCTACAGTTCTTATCTACTGTACAGCTTAATTTACTGGTTATATTAAAGCTTTAAAAAGCTCCTTAAATTTCTTCAGTAGAGAAAAAAGAAAATCTATTATTTGTCTCTTTGGAGTGTAAAACGAGGCAATAATGAAGCACCCTAATCCTTCTTGGATTGCATAAATTGCATAATTACTGGAAATCTATTTGCGTGGTGACTGCTTTGTTACTGTAATTTAAAATTGCTGGGCTTTTTTAACAAGCTAAGCCCACCTACTGCTGATCACCCATGAAGCCCATTCTTCACAGTATTTGACATGAGCTCTGCATAGATACAAACTATTTTACTGCTGCTCACATTTGGCAAACAACACTCTGCCTGCTCACAGCCACTGCAGAATATGAGTAATGGCTATTAATAAACTTCATTGTTTTGTTTGCAGTAAGGATAGGGATCTCCTAGTAATTGGGCAGTTGTGCTGCTTTGCATGTCTTCCTTGAGGAAAACCGAAGAACAACTTACCCTGTGGGAGTTTGCCACTAATGGGCATCAGGTTTCATCCGCTTTCCATGAGTCTACCATGAGCTTTTGAAGAATTAGAGGAGGTATAAAATTAAAGTAATATTTCTTCTGAAAGGTTCTGGGGGAGATTAAGAGAGTACAAATGAGAGTTGTGCTTTTTAAGAAAGTGTTTGCTGAACTGTATCACCAAGATCCAATATGAGAGATATGTGAGAAGCAGAACTCATTTATTGTCTTAAAGTCTCCTAAGTAGGCAGACCTGTGTGTAATCTTAAGTGTAGAGTATCAATGACTGATGCCTCTTTGAAGTTCTGCTTGTCTTTCTGGCCAGGAGATTGCAGGGGTGAGTGGAAGTCACCACACAGAATCGTTAAAACTTTCCTCAGGCTTTTGGATATAATACAAGTTGTGTGTTGAAGTTGAAATGAAACAACAAAACATATTAGATCATTAATCCAATTTGTAGGCTGGAGGCCACTAGCAGTTTGTGAAGACTTTTCATGTGGTCCACAGAAGAACTTTCTCCTTATGGCCATCTTATTGTAGATTATTTTTGCTGTGCAGGTCTCCAGCCTTAACTCCAAGCTAATAACTCAAACTTCACATTGATATTTTCTATTCAGAGGTGAATGTGTCTGTGACAAAATGTATACCAAAGTTGGACTGTATCCTGCACTATACAAGCTGTCCAGAGCCAGTCCAGGTATTTCTGCTTCTCTTGAAATCAGTAAGGGTTTTGCTGCTGGTTTTGCCTGGGTCAGGATTTCATTGTGACTTCGCACCATTCTCCCTGTGATGCTATGGAGGAAGTACTTTGCAAGTAAAATGTTAAGAGTTTGCTCTGTTCTGCCTTAAATATGTGATTACTTTACAAAATGCTCTTTTGTGAAGTAACATGGATGTTTATGTATTGGCCATATTGGTGCTGAATATTGGTACAGCACTGAGCAGGATCTCCAATTGAAGGCATCCAGCACAGGCTGAACCCAGTGGCAGCTTTGGTTATTCTAATAGCGGAGGAAACCAGAAAGCAACCTGGTACTGCTGAATCATGCCAGGAAAAAACAGAACAGAAATGCAAAGTGTTTTATCTAAGCACAAAGTGTTAAAATTTTAGCACGTCCTTAAGCAAGTGTTGGAGAATGATAAATATATCTTCGTATATACACAGATCCTGCTTATTATTACTGTAAGAAATTGCTTGTCAAAGACATGATATAAAAGCAGTTGACAGTCTTCATATTTTTTCTTTCAAATAATATTGGTTTTCTTTTTTACTCATAGTTACATTTTTGCATTGAGACAAAAGAAAGCTGCTACTACTGGTTTGCTGCATTGCAGATGGTTAAAACTTAAAATCAAAGCTCACAAACAAAAGACAGTCCATTGAAGTTTGAGATCTAGGCTTAGACAGGTCCTTAAGATCTTGATGTCTAAAAGAACTTTGAATTCACTTACACAGGAATTTTCTCACTGAGTTGAGCCAGGATTTGTTTCTTTGCATGTTGCATGGTAAGAACTGTTTTGGTTTTGAATAGGAAATGGTAGGATTTGTTACTGTTTATCTTGAAGGAATGCCAAAAGAGCTGCATATATGTATTTGTTCCAGATTCCAATACCATGTCAGTGAGCAGACTAAAATCAGTATGTGGGTGGAATTCAGCAAGTGTCTTGCACTAGTTGAAAGGCTGAAGTGAAAAATGAGAGCTCCAAGAACACACTTGTATGTGGCAAAAGAGTTCCCAGAAAATGTTGCATTGTGATTTCCAAGGCTCAGTGTCCAAATGTCTATTCCATAGTTTAGGTAATATTAATAGATAAATCCAAATGGGCTGTTGGATTGGATCTCATTTTTCTGTTTTATCTCCCTCATCATTCATCTTCCCATCTTCATTTTGAAAACTAACAACCCTAAACAGTCTGGGCTTTTTAGTTGAATATTTGCAGTTTGCTTGCTGTTTATTTTTACTGTCAAATATCTTGTAACTATTGCTGTTTTTTCTGTTTGAAATTGTGCATCTGCTTTCTAAGTAGTGTGTCGTAGCATGGTGGCAGTTACATTATTTAGGAAGGAGTGTGATTGTCACTGAGAGACAAGCTGTGCTACAAAGGTATAAGTTTCAAGTAAACTTGCAGAAAACAATATATCTGAATCTGTGCAAGCTATAGACAGGCTAGAGTGTCTTATCAAAGTATGGATGGGTTTCCCAGGTCTTTATTTAATAATGATGATGAATTGATGGGTAGTAGTCGCTACTTGGGAAATATGTATTCTATTTGGTAGGCATGCCCCCCCCCCCGCCCTGGGGCATTTGCTGTAGCAAAGTTTTATAGTTCATTGAGACATTAAATAATAGATTATAGCAAATTCTGTATGCAGGTTTTGTATCTGATTTCATTGTAGTAATCTTATTCTTCGGACAACACTCTAAAACATTTCAGACTTATGTTGCACACTTGCAATGATTTGTAATTTGGAAGCTTTCATTTTTTGGATTGCTGACTGGGGAGGTTGCCATCAATCAGTGTTGGAAGAAAGATGAGCAGAAATAGGAGGATCAGGAAGAGTAGTTTAGAACTGCTAAATGGTGGGGCATCCATCAGGCATTTTTGCCTTATGCCGTCTTCTGGGCATCCCTGCTGTAAGACATTGCTCGAGAAAGAGGGACAGTGAAGCAATTGAGGAGTATTGTGTTGGTGGAAGGAGCTGTCATTCCATGACCTCTCGGTCTCCAGTGCAAAGTGTTCTGGTGTGGAGAGACTTTCAGTCAGCAGCTCATCAGCAAAGTGCCAGATGTGTTTGCAACTGCTAATGGAAGTGCTGGTCTTGCAAATGCTGCTCTGTGGTTAAATAGGGTGGGCTCCTCTGAAGATATGGGATTGAATTAGACTTTCCAATGTCAAGTTTAGCCACACTGCTAAAAGGAATGGCCAAGAACTGTTGTTGAAACACTGCAGCAACTACAAAGCCCGCAGGGTACAGAGTACTGAAGCTGTAATGAATAATAACCCACTTGTTGGATTTCATCACCAGCGTAAGTGGCAACAGGCAAAAGTTCTGAATTCTTAAAAATAGACATTTTTGGGAACACATGTGATTCTAGCACAGGATCCCCAGAATTTTCAAGTATTGTTATTGTGAGTGATAGATTTTTTGTCTGTTCAAAAATGTGCAGAGTATATCTTGTATTAACCATAGTAGCTCTCCTTAAATCCTTTTTCTATTGTAAATAGATTTGTTTTCCATATGTATGGCTGACATATGCCATTATTTTAAGTTCACTAGAAGTGTTGGTTATATGGCACTCTTGATATCTAATCTGTTACTCTCTTAGAATGGAAGAGATTGTGCTATGTGAGCTTTCCCCATGTATTAAATTATATCCCATAAACGAAGAA
Source organism: Columba livia (assembly GCF_036013475.1). Classification (NCBI taxonomy): domain Eukaryota; kingdom Metazoa; phylum Chordata; class Aves; order Columbiformes; family Columbidae; genus Columba; species Columba livia. The sequence goes on from NC_088604.1 coordinate 96,284,855, forward strand.
CAATCCATTAAAATCTTACTTTCTCTAGGCTCTTAGGCTGATCAGAACCCTGACGGTGAACGTAAGAGGTGCTGCACTTGTGAAAGTAATTATTTCTTGCTCTTTAGGGAGTGTGATTTTGATTCTTGTCTGTCATCTAAGTGATTCCAGGGCAGTTACTCTAGATATATCTAGAATTTTATTTTTGTTTTGAGGAATACTTGGGGATAAGTAGCCTCTGCTTATTTCTGTGAAGCATCCTGTCTTTACTCCATGCATAAGACTTTCTGGCTTGGTGACATTCCACATACTTGCAGTGGGCATTTTTGCTGAAGTGCACAGTCAGCCAAATGCTTCCCAGGTTATGCTACAAGATGCGTGATTTTGTTTTTGCTTTGTTTCTAGGAATAACATGCAGTTCTGGAGGGGAACTGGTGGAAACTGAAACTGTGCTGGTTTCTCTTCAGCACATGGTTTAAAATATGTGTACACAAAATCAGGGTTTAACAACTCAAATTATTGCAATTTAGGTTCATTAAAGTTGTTCCGTTAATGAGCTGTTCTTTAAATTTATTTGTATGATTCTGACACGTGCTTAGTAGTTACTTTTTTAATGCTGTAAATCATTGGAAATGAGGTCTTGCAATCAAACTTTGTTGCGAGATGGGATCCTTTAGACAGCACAATGGAATCCTGGTCCCCAACACAGCTCATTAGTAGCAGTTTTCATCTAGGTAGGTATGGGGTCAGATCCCAAAGTAACGTAGTCTGGCATAATTTAATTGAATTCGAAAGTTACATACTAAAGGGTCATACAACTCCTCTGTTTAGATGAGGTTTTTATGGACGTGGTTTAGTGCTAGAGTTAGGTTATGGTTGGACTTGATGATCCTGTGGGTCTCTTACAGCTGAAATGATTCTGTGATTCTGTGTTAGGGAACCTGAGTTTAGACCTCAGTTGGAGGAAGGCCCAGGTTTGCAGAGCAGGACCATAAACAGTCCATCAGATAACATGGTGGTGATTCTCAGGAAACAAGAGTCTGTCACTGCATGTCAATCTGTAGCTCCACTGACAGCCACCCTGTCTGCTGTGCTGGGCTAAGGGCACCTGGCCAGGAAAATTGGAACCAGCTCCTGGGAGATGGTCCTGACTAATTCTTAGTCCTGATAAGTATGTGCCAGCCTGCACTAGGCAGATACAGTGAGAAAACTGTGCTCTGCAGCACTGTGAGGTGGCAAGTGGCAAGACACAGGATTTCAAAATAACGGTGGACTGTAGGATTTGGATAAATGGGAATCTTGGAGCATGTCTGAAGTACCAATGACACGAGAGGAAACAGGTGACTGGCTCATCTGATACCCTACTTTGTGGCAAGAATGAAACTTGTCACAGTTTTTCTCCTTTGGCTTTTTGATATGTATATATGCCTTTTGCACCCTGGAGACAAAAAGACAGGGTTTGAACTTTTCTTTTTTCCTGGGAATCGTCAGGATTACAATGTTGCTGCATGTGCTATTGCTACAGACCATGTTTCATACCAGCACGTTTCTGCCTTTTCATGTATTTTCTGTATTTTTCATATATTTTTCTTCTGCCCTCTAAGCTTTGTGCTGAATGCAAGTTGAGAGGCCTGTTCTCGCACTATGCATTTAGCTTTTGGTGCAAAATCTTGACATCTGAAAAAATTTTTAAAATGTACGTTGGGGAGAGAGATGTATGCTCGCAGGTGGAGATTTTGAAGATCACATTTTGGAAAAGGGCCTTGTTGGTTTAGTATGTGTATATTGTTGGTCACTGATTTCTAGTTAATGTACTGGGAAAAGATGAATTTGATTAGGAAGTATTACATGTATAATCTTTCATTGAAATCTATCAGAAACTAGAACCTATATGCTTAACAAAAGCATTAAAGTTCTGTACAGAGCAGAACTCTGATTCAAAACTGCTGCTCTTCAGAGGAACAGAATTAGATACATTTTTATAAAGAAAATAGCTATCAAATTGACTGCAATGAGTAACATGATTATGAAATTGAATATTTTTTATTTTTTGCTGTTCAAAGACTACTATTTTGGTAAACTAGATTTTGCCCATTATTTCTCAAAAGCTTAAAATAATATATGGCTACTGACTTATAGACAACTTAACTGGCAAGCCATTCTTCACTCACTGTGGATTGCTGTGGATATCCTTTCCCTTGTTTTAATTAAAATCTAAAATAACCTTTCTTTCAGAAAAATTTTACTCATTATAAGATTTTTAAAAAGCATTTGTAAAACTTATATGTAACTGTGCCCTAAATCGCAAAGGCTACCAGATATAACCTGTATTTTACAGAGAAGCTCAAGGTTCAACAAGCTGTTTAAAGCTGGTTATAAATTGTTGCAATATCAAGTATGGGTGTACTTCATAGGCAGTAGATAATGTCCATGTGCATGTGGTGGGTATAATTGAGTTAATTGTGAGAGCATCCTGTCATGGCAGATTCCTATGATGTTGAAGGGATCACTATGAAATTTTTAATACAAGTGCAGTGTGATTACTTGTTCTCTTTTTTTCATTTAATGAAGTTGCTTATTCCACCCCCAAGTTTGTCTGAACACTACAGTAAAAACCAGCTTCTTGTTTTTTGTATCATCTGAGAATGGAGGTATTAATTATATCTGCTGATTCGGCTTCCATTGCTACTGCACTGTATTTTTTCACTTTTAGACTTAACTGCAGGATATATTTAAATATGAACAAGCGGAACAGTGGAGAGTAGTGTCTGTGGTAGTGTTTTGTCAAAGCCAACCTCCCAGAACCAGTATCAGAGTACTTTTGCCTAGCACAATGTCTCTGTTCGTTATCCTAGATGCTTAAAAGTCTATGCACCAAACATCCACAGCCTCAAGTAACGCAACTATTTCTCCCATTTACAGTTTGAGATTGTTCAGGCTTGGTTTTGCTTTTGGAACTAATCAATGATACTGTCTTGAGGTGTCTTTAAGATGAAGGTGCACACTTTGCTACTGTATATTCTTGTAACTACACTGTGACCAGCATAATTATGTCTTTAAATTACCACTTACACTGTTGAGAATTCAGGATCTTAGGTAGTCAGTTGAAATGTGTCAGTGCAGCATCAAACTGAGGAATAACGGGGCCTGCCTATGCTGCGTTCTACCTAATGAGGCTCTGATCTTTTCTCCTCCTTTTCATTTGTTCTACTAAATTGAATCTATGCATGTTCATTTTTAATACTTATGGAAGATCTTGTGGAAATATTTTAATAGCTGTAGCCCATATGAAATAGAGTTAACTTTTTTTAATAGCAAGTGCATTATGTTTTGGAAAGAGGGAGAAATCAGAGAAAAGATGGCATGTAAGTTCACAGCAAACTGTCTAATCCTCCCTGTCTGTCTGAACTCCTCTGCCTCAGCTTTGTCCACCCCAGTCTCCTTTGGCTCGCATCATCTCAAGTTAGCAGGACCGTTCAGTTTCCACAGTCATTGTAGGCAGAGTCTTTTGGCTTTTGCTTCAGCATCAAAAAGCGGTGATGTTTTATACTCCACATCCCTGTCCACAAGAAGCTCAGTTGTTGTGCACCCTCAGCAGCTATAGCAGATTTGGTTGTTGCCATCAGATGATGGTGTGAAGGATGTGAAATGATGAGCTTGGATGCAGATGTGTGAGACAGCTGTTCAGCATACAGCTGTTCCCTGGGACTATGAGTTTCTTCTCCCCATCCCAGCACAAACATACTGAAGTGCTTAGTCCTAGAAGGAAAAGTGTTTCAGAGCTATAAATATGGGCTGTGGGCAGCAGTGATACAGAATACTGCCTGTACAACACAGAACATTATAGAGGAGGCGGGGAGCCAAATCACAGTATGTGTCCAGGCAGGAGGAATGCAGAAAGATAACTGGATACACTTCATGCAGTATAATTACACAGTAATGTAACAACAATGTGAAATGGAGAATTATTTTAGGAAGGGATTGTGAAAATATAGGTTTAACCATGTGCATGTACCTGGCAGATTATTTTTTCTGTTGTGAGGCAGCTTTTAAGTGAGAGATTCACTCCCCTCCTCTCCACCCTGCTGAACCAGTGAACTTTCCCTCCCCATTAACTCCTAGAATTTCTACTGCTCACTATCTATTTGCTGTTATCAGGATGCTGTTAACTATCTGGTGACTTCTTGTGCTGTTTCAGGTAGAAGGCAGCACACTGCAAGCAATACTGTTAAGATAAAACCATGTTGTACTCAAATCACCAATTAGTTGTTTTTTTTGGAATGGGATGCTCAAGAGCTTAGTATATGCCAAAATGTTTTCAGTGTACAGAATGTGAGCCCTTTCCTGACCAAGTCCAGCACTAGAAAGAAGACATTTGCATTTCCCAATTGTACTGTTATGCACACAGTTAATCACCGAATATTAATCTGGGATTATATTGATAGTGCCATAAAACTAGCACATATTTCAGATAGTAGGTAAATAAATCAGCAGGTACCTTCTTGTAGTGTCAAGGGTTTGCTAGTACATTATTCATGAGCTTGATTCTCCTGAGCAGGCTGAGGGATGGAGGAAACAAAAAAGGCAAAGAAACATTGGCACTAACTGCCAGTGTATGTTGTTAGTGCTGAAGTTTTCAGGCATGATTCTTGTAATTTAGTGTGATTGAACTTGTACTTATTGTCAAAAGTCCTTGAAGTTACGTTTCTCACCAGATCTGAGTGGAATACACTTCTTTGTATATTCTGTGTATCTGAAGGAGGCGTAAGGGGGTTCTTTGATTATTCTGTATCCTGGAGAGAATGCTCAGCAATCCCTTACATTTTAATGCAGAAAAGGGAAAGAAAGGATTCCACAGTAGTTTTGTGTAGAGGGTCTACTTACATATATGACAGGAAACATGCGCACTCACTGGTCATCATGATGCTTAAAAAATTATTTCCAGTAACAAAATATACACAATTTATGCCTTATGCTGGGTTATTCTACTCTGAATATTACTGCCTTATTGAAGAAACACTCAAACAAGTACTTTGTGAGCTTGTTAACATGAATCTAAATCTTTCTATATGGTGATCATATTAAATTTTGCATACCATTACAGGAAGGAAATTGCGTATTACAGTTCTGTTTTTATCATTTTCAGTAGTCTTATGTTTATCTTTGATATTATTGATTCTTTTGAAATACAGTGTTTGTACTATACTCAATGAGTAGTATTTTTTAATAATTAAAGTATGGTGAATCTTTTGTCTTTCAGAAGTTTTGATGTTGGGTTACATCGCTTTCTGGTCAGGTAAGCTAATGCTTATTTTGAATTTTAATTCCATATTAAAAAGCATTTCTGTTATAAGTGGACATGGCTGTGTGAACTCAATACTACTTGATATATTTTTGTGGCAAGATCCTCATTCATCTTTTGCTTATATATTAGCTTGAGAAACTCTTAACTATTTGGCTTGGGTATCTATCCAACGTCAGTCTCTAAGGAACCTCTTCAGGTGTCATTCAGAAAAACCTTGACTTGGGAAATTTCAGTGGTGGTGTTCTGCCTGTTCCTGAGAAAATCTTAATTATTCTTGTACTGAAGTTTTTTTCACTGGAAAGTCCAAGTACCTTTGTACTCTCTAAGTGCTTGAATTTTGCAGGAAATTGACTGTGGAGGAGAGTTTTATTTTCTCAATAGAAGGCTAGATTGATTCAATGCAGGGGATGGTCTATGTTCTGAAGTGAATAAGGAAAGTGGAATAATTGTTGTGTTTTGCTGACATTTAGAGGAGTGCAGCAATTAAAACGGGGCACTTTAATAATAAAAGGGAGGTTAATACATTTGAATGCTACATTGAGGAACTGGTTCTGCTGTTTGGAGTTCTTTTGTGTGAGCAAAGTCATAAGTGTTCACTAAAAATGTGTTTGTATTCACGTTTAATAACACACCTATCACTATCTACTGATCTTTACAAAAAGTGTTATGTGTAACATGAAAGACGAAGTTTTCCATGGTCTTCAGGCCCTTAGAAAATTAATTCTGTAAGTTATTTCATCCCACTGAAATGTTGCAATATCTGTCTATGAAGAACTTTACCTTGGAAGAATGAATGCAGTATATGAGCCAGAGGGTGCTTTTTGGGGTCCCACCACAAGGACTGGGTGATCTTAGGCTTCCCTTGGTTTGGCCCTGCTACCAAACTCATTATCTTAGGATACTTGGTCATATTTTGGATAAAGACTCTGTTAAACTTTCACATTTGCGAGTCCTTTTTGCCTTAATACAAAGAGCATATCTTAAAGGGAAGAATACTGAGTAGGATCATGCTGAACACCATGATTTTGTGGTTTAAACTAAATACAAAAACCATGAAAGATTTGAGATCACGAACAGCCTATGTCACAGCAAAAATCAGGTGTGTTTTAAGGCTGCACAGGCAGTCCCCCATCCTGACATCTCATAAGCTTTGAACAGTTAGCTTTGTAACCTTAGTGGTGTTTTACATATTTCTTTGTATGTAACAAAAACTTTTAACACACAGCTGTCTTCACTAAAGCCATAGTGTCAATATTGCTGAAGATATATACATTTCAGTGTGTAGATATAGTTTTTAGACTACCAAATGTATTTAAGTTCTGCTATCTGTTCTATAGAATTAGTCTATATTTTGACCAGCAGATTAGTTTATTTTTTTAAAAAAATAATAGTAGAAATCTAAATCATCATAAAATAAATGGTTTTAAAATATTCTACTGTTGTAAAGGGAATATAGTGCACAAGATCTCCTGGGAATGAGGACAACTACTTAACCGAGAATAGAATCATATTAAGCACTGATGCACTAAGCTTGAGCCCGTGGTAATGCTTCTGCCACAAAACATGCTTTCACTTGGTTGTCACAAAAGATGTAATAAGATATTATTCTCTTGTACTGCATTGTTTTATATCCTGCAGAGATGCAGCGCTGGAGTTGGATGCTCATGCAATCTCTGGACTGCAAATAGCCATTGAATTTGGATGAGCTGAATGTCATCTTTGACTAATGTGTCATTTTTTTCAAAGCCCAGTGTGGATTTTATGCAGTGTGGTGTTCTAACCTTAGACAGCTTTGATACTTCATTCTCAGTCTGTCACTCCTGTTAACAACTTGAGGAGCCATCAGATACTTTCTTGGTAACTCTACTGCTAAGGAGGAAACATCATTGCCTTCTGTTGTGGCAGGATGAGTTTTGCTTGGATTTCCTTAACTAAAAGAAAAAAATATCCTTTGTTTAGTAAATGACTTTTGGACTAGGAAACAGAAGACTTGGTGTTACATCTCTGCTGTTGATCTGCCAAGTGACCTTTTAGGAAGTTACTGCCTTTGTTTTTGCCTATTTAGACAGTCTCTGCTCCTGAGAACTTGCAGATCTTCTCCTTCTGTGTTCATGTAGTATCTGTCATAAATGGTCCTCTTCACAGTTTGGGTTTCTATGTGTGAAATACAAACAGCGTGTGTGTGTGTGTGAAACCAAACCCAAACAAAACCCAAATAAACTAGAGTTGCAGGAAGTGTTGAAAAATCTGAGTTGAGATTTGAAATGTTCAAGAAATGGTATATTGTTTCAAATATAAGAATGCTACCCTGCAGTGGAACAGGGGATCAAGTATGACACTTTCAAATATAAAATTAAACCCAGCCTCAGCTAAAAGGACAACCTGCGTCTAATTACTTATTAAAATGCTGATTGAAGGAACTAGAACTGCACATAGCCTGGCATACACAGCCAATGGAGCTTGCCCAAGTGAAGTGTGACACGAAGTATGATAGAATTACAGCTACATAACTTCTTCAGTGTTCTTAGCAAAAAAGAATAAATATATATATATATTTCTATCCATCCCTCTAGCTCTGGCTTGAACTGTGCTTCTGATGGTTTTAAAGATAGCTCAGAATAGTTTTAAAATACCACCTTTTAAAATGCATTTGTTATTGAAAAGTGTGTATTATACTGAAAGGCAAACTCTGTGGTGTTTATTGGCTTGGTCTGAACTGGATTATAGGACTAGGTTTCTAATCACTGTACTTGCATGCTGAATTATGGTGGCATCATGGAACTACTATTCATGAAATTAAAGTTCAGTTGAGTATGTTGTGCTCTGGGCTTTGAACATTTTGTTAGCTACACCATAGTGTTTGAAATGGGAATCTTGGAAATTCATGGGGAAAATATCAGTAATTTCATTATTAAAACTGGGGTTTGATACGACCCATTAAAAATGTACTACCACACTTGGAAGGTCATGGTTTTCACACAATGATATAAAAGAAAGTATAGGTTACTACTTTTAAGATCAGCAAATTTGTTAATCAGTGGTATTTAAATCACACAAGTACTATATAAACAGAGTAATATTTTTTTCATGGTGACCACAGGGAAAACAGCCCTGTTTCTCTTAAATCTAGATGTTCTCAGAATGGAGCAATGGATGTATTTTCAGAACTCAAAATGCATGAAAACAGCCTTTGGGGTGGCAGTTTAGAGGGCAAAGAGTAAGAGAGAGGCTGCTTGGTGCTGTTTGTTCACTGAAGCTATTTTATCCAGGCATGACCAGGGCATTGGATGAAATAAAATCATGAACATAAGAGAATATTTACTGTCCTAATGCCAAACAGTGCTTCCTTTAGGGCAACATTGATGAGGGCAGCAGAGAAGAATGACAGTTCCTGGAGGCATGATCCTTTTGAAAAATCTCCAGGCTTTCAGCACTGCTGTGCCTTTGAACAAATGTGAGTCATAATCATTCCAGTACAGATCTGGCTTTGAAAAGAGCTGCAGGACCACATACCCCCGATGTCTCCCAGAGATGTCCATCTGTTAGCAGTGCTGACAGCTCACCCCATGGTTTGCACTTACTTTACCTTGCTTAGAGTTGCAGGTTGTTTAGGTTTAGCTTATTACCTGCTGCAAAGGTTCTCCAAATACAAAGCCTGAATATCATCTGTTTTTCTAGTTTTCTTAGGTGAAGCAAGGCATACTTTAGCTCTGGCATCAAAATTTAGTATGTGTTGCCGCCTCTGGTTTTTAGTTAGAAGCAGGGCACCTCCAGGTAAGGGCAGAATGGTCCCATGGTGAAAGAGCAATTATAGTTCTAAACAAGGTATTGTTAGAAAAGATGATAAGGAGAAAAGTCTGTTCATCAGCTAGCTGAACTCCTGTTTTTGTTCTCTGTGAAATCCCATACGATGCTACCCAAAGGAATAACAAGATAATGATGTTAGTGAACTATCTGATAACTGGTTTAAGTAAATATTTTTAGAAGTGAAGTTTTTTCCTTGTTCTACTCTGTTCAGAAAGGTACTACTGAGATCAGTTCCTGTGGGATCAACCTTCTTCTGAAGTGTAGACATTCCCTCCCAAAAGACATCAACTCTTTTCTGAGGTGGTGAGAAGTTGCTATCTAAGTGTTACCCTTATGGGAAGTGTAGACTTGCTGAGGAGCTCAACAATTTTCAGGCCATCCCAAGCTGAAGAGATCTGTGCCCCTGCTTAAAGAAACAAGCATTTCTTGTTATCGCTGTTTCTGTTAGAAAAACAAACAAAAAAACCCAACTAAAAAAGTATCTGATGCAACAGTCCCTTTCACTTTGTATTTCATCCTTCCTCTGACTCCAGGGCTAGATAAGAGGTGATTCTAGGTTTTGGCAGCTTGACACACATTGGCTGCCCTCTCATTTGGAAGCCAAATACCAGTGCTCATGCTGTGCAGTCTCTCTGCTGCTGCTTTGAATGTGGCTGCCCATAAAATACTATCTATATTTTAATGTAGTGTTGTGGGCTAGACAGCACACTATGAAGGAGATTCTACTGTTCTTCAACATAGTTGATTGGGGTATTTGGATAACCACCTCTGCCTTTGAAATTGCTAGGTGCAAAGTCCCACAAGGATGTGTCCTTTTTCTTCTGCTCTGCCAAGAAGTTTGGCTTTTTGTTTCACTCTGTGTCTTGGTCACCTAGTCATCCTTACTGTGTGCACAATGATCATAGAACAGTTGGGGTTGGAAGGGACCTTCAAAACTCATCTAGTCCATCCCCCTGTAATGAGCAGGTTCACAACGAGATCAGGTTGCTCAGAGCCCCGTCCAGCCTGGCCTTGAACGTCTCCAGGGATGGGGCATCTACCTCTGGGCAACCTGGGCCAGTGTTTCACCACCCTCATTGTAAAAAATTTCTTATAGCTAGTTGAATCTCCATGCTTAGTTTAAAACCATTACCCTGTGTCCTGTTGTAACAGGCCCTGCTAAAAAGTCTGTCCCCATCTTTCTTATAGGTTCCCTTTAGCACTGAAAGGCGCAATAAGGTCTCCCTGGAGCATTCTCTCCTCCAGGCTGAAAAATCCCAGCTCTCACAAGAATGTATGCCCAAACTGTCTCCTGGAGCAAACCAAATAATTTCCTGGAAAACAAAAATCTGAGTGTGGTTCTGGGGGTTGTTCACAGCGCAGACCCTTTCCAATAGGTGGTGTGGATATAAATATGCCAATTTTGCCTTCCTGTGCTCCATGCAGTCCGCTAGTATTTCCCCAGTAGCTTTTACCTATAGGACCTTCCCTTGTCTTTTCAGGCCATACTTTTGTTCAGCACATAACCTTTTGCCATGAAAAGCAGCCACAGTGCTGCCCTCACCTTGCTTCAGCCGCCTTGAGAAAAACACAGTGCCTTAAGAGGCAATTTCTGCATTGTGTGGATATGGCTGATCTATTCCAAATGAAGTTAATCCTGACCAGTTCTGCCAGATATCTGTGCTACTTTGCCTGGGAATCCTGTATGAGCAGACATTTGGCTTTTATATGTAGCCCATGTGTCAATGGGAGACCCACTGAATAAGCAATATTCTTTGTGTTACCTGTGACAGTTTTATGTTTCTATCTCATTTTTCTCACTTGACTCGCTGCTGGCACAAAGGTGCTGTATCGATTAAGGAGGAAAACAATTTATATTTATCTGTAATCATCAAAGTAATGTACAGGGTGAAAACTGCCAAAAATGTAAGTAACACACTGCATCATTCCATGTAAATCTACTGACATGCTTCCTAGGGGAGGATCCAGTGATGCTGGTACGTGCAGGTAGGACATACTGTGTGTTGGGTATGTATAACTGCTGTGCTTTCATTCTCTTTTGGATCCTTTCTGCCTCCAGTCCCTGGCCTTCATTCATACCAAGTGAGGGCTAATAGAGTGTGAGGCTATAGCAAGTGGTCACCAGTCTTGACTCCTTGGATCACGGTGCTCCTCTGGAGCAGTGCAGGTAAAGCCAGGGGAAGGAGCAGAAACAGAATATTCAGCCAAGCGTGTCCAGCTATGAAACAAGCTTCCAGAGCAGACTAATGCAGAAATGGGCTGTTTCCAAGTTACATTGCAAAAACATCCTTTTGGAAAAAAAAGAAAAGCTGCACTGTAACAATACCTCCTTAGCCGGGGAGCTTGGAAGAACAAAGGCGATTCTTGCCATCTTTTGTATGGCTTGTGATGGAAATACGATATGCAAGAGTCAGCCTTTGTAGAGAATTATTTGAAATTTTGTGATTAAGTTAGCACATTGAAAACCCAAGAATGTAGCCTTGTCACTAATGAAAGCAGTTGTAGTAATCGCTAGATGTGATTGAATGGCTTTGTGTTTAATTGATGAGCAGTTTTAAGATTGAAGTGTTTATTTTATTACCGTGAAGAGGTATTGGAATTATTTCTTGTTTGAATTTACTTTTAATATGGAGCCTTAGTGTTTCTGCAAATGTAATTTTTAAGTTTGAAAAGAAAGAGTAGTGCAGCAATCAGTCTATCTGTAGAGACCCCAGCATGGAGGAGCTGAAAGCTGGAGGTCTTTTTATAAAATCTTGCAGTTCTGTCCCGCTGCATCGCAGACTCCCCTGATCTCTGCTTTCAAGTGCTCCAACTTTTGCAATGTTTGCTGGTGTTGGCAATTTTTGAAGGGTCAGCACTGGTCTAATTGTGTTTTTGTTGAAAGCAGTGGTAACAGTGAAGTGGTATAAACAAAACAAAACCACAACATGCAAACACAAAACCCAAACCACAAACAAAACAACAAACCCTCCCCCTGGGTACTGCTTGGAAGCTTCTAAAATATTCCCAGCTGCAAGATCCAGCCTTATTGCTGCTCAAGGCCGTAGCTGAACTGCTGTGGGTTGCAGTGGGAGGCTCCGTGGATGTTCTGCTGTGTGTGTGTGCTGGGCATAAGTATGGACTGTACAAGTGCCTGTCATGTATAAAATCAGTTGGGGCTCTTTGCTTTGCATGGGACGGTATCCAAAAACCTCACATTTGTTTAAAAAATAAAACACCAAAAACCAAACAACAAAGAAACCCACTTGATCAGACAGTAATGAAGAATGATGCAGAATTGCTTCAGAGCAACTGCAGTCTCTCAAATGCCATCTCAGAATTAAACCTTTTTTTTTTTTTTTTTCCTTTTAAATAGAGAAAACAATCTGTTGTTACATAATGAATTAGCATTGAGCATGTTGCAAAAATAAGGCTGGGGTTTGTATAAACAAAACTGAATCTTTATGTAAATGTTATGTAAATGTGACATTTAAGTTAAACTGTTGGAGTGCGGAAGTCGGGATTAACAAGGTACAGATCTCATCATGTTTATGTGTTGCAACTGTTGAATTAAAGCGGTTTGTTATTTTTGTTGCAGGGTGTTTGAGTTACTGTCTATGGGCAAGAAATACACCCTTTGTGGAATGTGAAGGAGCTTGAGATTCAGTTCAGGTTGCTTTTAAATAATTTTACTGAGTAGTTTAATGGAGCCAGATCAAAGATTGTGTTTCAGTATAACAGAAGAAAGTATGTGCTTAGGATTCTTGAACCACCTGCAACTGTGAGGATTCTAAATTTGTGAAGTCCAGGAAATTAGTTCATGGGAACATTTAGACTGCAAGGGCCAGAATTTGGTTGGAGTTTACGCACGATTTTAGTCTGATGGGCTTTGTATCTTTTATGACTGAACCAAACTGTATTTCAGAGTCACAAAACTGAATATATAAGAAATGTTACTTATGTGATGGTATTATTTATATAATACTTCCAATTCCACCAAGCACTTGTAGTTAAAGGCAAACATGTGTAAAGGTTTCATATGATCTAGAGTATAAATTCACAGATTTCTGTATAAGTTTGTTTTCTTTTTGATTAATTATTTTGTCTTGCTCACCTTTAGTGTTGTCTTTTTTATTTTCTTCTGTGCACCTTGGTCCATATTTGTACTTTGGCATGCTAAGAGACACAATTACAACTTCCAAAGAGTGGGATGCAGTCGGTGTAAACTTCAGTCACAAAGTTATTTTGTGTTTTATGTTTTAGATGTGTTTCGGTAATCTGTGTGCTATTTCTGTGTGATAGTATATTGGACTGTGGGGGGAAAAAAAAAAAAAACAACCACGAACCAGTATGAAAAAAGCATTCCTTTTTTCCTCTCAGCTTCTGGTAAATTAGTTGTGTGCAGCACAACTGCTGTAAGTTAAAGACTAAGCCTTGGTAACCTGAATAGTTGAGGCTCTGAGGTTTCTTTTCATTCTCCCCTTTAGAAATAAAAGCGTTGTGTACCTCCTGGCCTGTTTTCCCCTCCCGCTGCAGGAGAGAACGAACCCTCGAATTGCAGCGGCGTTATTCGTGGCTGGCGGCCGGTTCGGCACCCGGGGAAGCCCCGGCAGGAGCGGTCCCTGTGGAGCGCCGTTCCCTAGGAGCCCACTCGAGTTTCCTGGCCGTGCCGCGGGGTTCAGCCTCACACACCCCCCACCCCAGCACCCGCCCGCCTTGCCCCGTGGTGCCGGCAGGGGGCGGCCGTGCCCCGCTTGCTGCCCGCGGGCTGCCGGGTCAGCCGGGGGACGGGGAGCGGGGCACCCGGAGCCGTAGCGGGGTGTGCTGCCTGGCAGCGGGCACAGAGCTGCCTGGCAGCGGGCACAGAGCTGCCTGGCAGCGGGCACAGAGCTGCCTGGCAGCGCCCGCAGCGCTGCAGGTTCTCTTTCTGCGCTTGTACTTCCCTTAGAAACGTCTCAGCTGGAAGAGACCCTCAGGATCGGGTCCAACCGTAACCTGACTCTAGCACTAAACCATTTCCCTAAGAACCTTGTCTAAGTGCCTTTCAAACCCCTCCAGGCGTGGTGACTCCACCACTGCCCTGGGCAGCCTGTTCCACTGCTTCACAACCCTTTCTGTGAAGAAATGTTTCCTAAGATCCAATCTGAACTTTCCCTGGCACAACTTGAGGCCATTTCCTCTTGTCCTATCACTTGCTACTTGGGAGAAGAGCCCAACCCCCTCCATGCTACAACCTCCTTTCAGGTAGTTGCAGACAGCGATAAGGTCTCCCCTCAGCCTCCTTTTCTCCAGGCTGAACAGCCCCAGTTTCCTCAGCCGTTCCTCATCAGACTTGTGCTCCAGACCCCTCACCAGCCTCATCACCCTCCTCTGAACTCTCTCCAGCACCTCAATGTCTTTCTTGTTGTGAGGTGCCCAAAACTAAAGTCAGGTTTTGAGGTGCAGTCTCACCAGTGCTGAGTACAGGGGGATGATCAATTTTAACTAGTTGAGGCTTGGGAATGGATGGAACTTTTTATGTTTAAGCTGTGCTTTCTGTATAACTTATTTCTCTTCATGGTCGACATCATGGGAAATAACATCGGAGTCCATAAGGCTGCCTTTGTGTTTTTTGGAAGACAGTCCCATTCTATGTAATGTGCATCCGCAAGGATGAAATCTATTATGCGAGCTCCTCTGCTTTTGTGTCTTCCCTTTCTGAAAAGTCCCAGTTCAGACAGTAGGTAGTTTTTATGACATATGGGATTCAGGCACAGCTGCTCAGAATAACTGATCTGGGTTAACACAGTGGAATGCAGAATGACTCCACTGCCCCTCTGGGCAGGAAGGCTCATGCCTATTTCTCTTCCCTGGCTAACTTACTGTGTGGAGTGTTCTCTCCTGAAGATCACAGCTCTTTGGCTCATCTTTATGCTTGGAGTCAGCTTACTTGAATTTGCCTGGGCCCAGAGTGGTTTTGAGGTGCTTTGTGATACAGCATGTCAAAACAGCAACCCCTTAACCCCTTAATCTAAAGTCAGAAGTTACAAGGTTTTCTCACTTTGTTGCACTTGCATAGTCAATTCTGAGAGGCGGTACTGAAATAGATGGCGTTACTGCTGATTTTACGGCACTGCAGGTGCGTGCAGCAGTTTCAGTGGGATCGATAACCCAGTGACCCCTGTGGTTGTTGTTAATACAGTCTGTTCTCATTCCTTGTCCCAGACCATGTATGCTCCAGTGTATGGACTTCGTTCTAGGTTCTCTGAATAATCCAGGGACATTTATAGAGTTAAGGAAGTTTGTGAGTTTAAAGATCTACCTTAGAGCAAGGTGCAAAGAGTGGGCACAAGAAACAAATCTAAAAGAGGGGAGGAAAGGATGAGGGCAGGAGGCTTGATAACTCATATCAAGTTACCTGCAGATCAGGTGCTTGGAAGGTTTCAGTGTGGAGTGAGAATACTTTGAGACACCTGAGTGGTGTCATTAGACCTTGATATCTGTGTATCTGTCTGCAGCAGTATTGATTTCAGTAGTAAAACCCGAGTAGAGGACTCGACTGTGGTTATTTACAGCACCGCTAATGTGTTCAGAACTGTAAGCAGGATACCCAGGAGAAGGTAGAGTACACTATTGAAAAGTGCTGCCTGTGTGGGATGGGAGGCATTTTAGTGAATGTCAAGCTGAATAAGATACCGTATTGAAAGCCATATTCTCTCCGGATTGATTCCTCGGTGGCACGTGGAGTTGCTGAGTGCAAATCATGGGCTGGCACTGTTATGGAAGGCTCTGGGATCCGTCTGCGGATACAAACGCTGCTCTCGCTGGCGGGTAGTGCTGTGATGTAAAGTGCAATCCTTGCTCCACTGTGGACTGTGGGAATTCAGTGAGAGCTGAATTTCACCCTGAAGATCTCCATGTTTTTTCTTTTCATAGATGAAGCACAAGAATGATCATCCTTTGTAAAATGCTTTGAGATCTGTGGATTAAGAATGCTATATAAGAGCTCAACGTTGATATTTAGTATAAGCTCTTTACGTAACACCAAGAACAGATGATAAAACAGGACAGGAAATAACTATTGGATTTGGAATTGTTCTATCACAGATATAAACTTAAGGTAAAAAATGGAAATACTGTGATTTTTGGAAATCTGTATGTGCTCTTAATTGCATTTACTTGTGTGGATTATGAATGTAAATAGGGAACTGTAGTAAAAAGTGGTCTTTTAAGAAGCAAAGATAAAATCAATAAAGCATGCATAAATTACGTAAGTTAACATCTTTGCAAATAAATGCTGTTTATGACACACAGTTTAAGGGGAAATACTCCATCCCTAGTTCCTAAAGGAATTGGGCCATGTGAATCAGAATCTCATGCAGACTTCCATCTTAAAGGTCACAAATAAATAATTGGGTAGAACTCATATTTTTGAAGGAACGAGGGGTCAAAACCTGCAGACTTCTAGTTATCTTGCTGTCTGAAATAAGTGAGTAAAAGAACACACTGTAAGCTTCCTAGTATATCCCAAAAATGTAATTGCAGTGCTGAAGAACGAGCTAGGGTCATGGCAACTGGAAGATAATACTTTTTATCAGCTGTCATATAGTTCTTGTTTAGTTTCTCCTCGAGAAGATTTAGCATTTTCTTGCAAGCAACATAACTGGGCACTTGAAAAGTAACTCAACTTTCCAGCAGCCTCTGCTGCTCTGTTCTGTGTGAACAGCAAAAGGCAGTTGGCTTGCCTGAGTTACATGATGTCACCGCAAACTTAAAAAGCATTAAATAAAGCAGAATTCTATCTTGGTTGGTGTAAAGAGCATCAGGATGTAGAAGCAATAAGAATTACTCTACTATTTTTTGTGAATACTGATATTATATAATGAACAATATCTTATCTAGCTATAAGGATAATGGCATTCCATGGGTAGTGCTTTTCAGAGACTTTTCTGCTAGATTTAAGAGATTATTTCAAAACGTATGTAGCATTTTGGTACAATGAATTGCTTTTCAAATCTGGATTAGACTATTGCTCTGAAAATATTACATATTAGACATTCACAACTTGCTAGTGAGGCAGAGTAGTTTTAAATACTGACCTTAAATTTTTCATCAGAGATAGGGAGAAAACGTTAGAATATAAACTTCAGAAGTTTTTCTTCGAGTGCTGCCAAACTCAAGTATACGTATATGTAATAGATATACATACATAAAATGTATTTTCTGGATGGATGGTACTAGAGTTACTTGTTGTTCCTCCCCCAAGCAATAAGAAGCCTAGCTAAAATGAAAGTTTCCAGGAAATCAGAATAAAAATGACCTGATTTAGATGACACTTTTGCTGAAAAGTGCTGTTATAGAGAACTAAACTTTCATTTAGGGTGATGACTCAAGATAAGAAGGGCTGCTTTTGCATTAGAAGCAAATGATTAAAAGTGCAGCTGTTGAAATGGATAGAGCTCGAGAGCAGCCTTCGGTGGTCGGTCAGTTTTAGCTGACAGCCGAGCAAGAGCTTATAAGTGAGATACCTGCAATTTTATCGTTGTTCTCAAGGCAAGGAATCATCTTCTACTGAAATTAAATTACACATGAAATATTAGTAAATGAACCTGAGTCAAGGGCTTCCTCTGTTCTTGTTCAATAAGGGTTTGTCCTATATAATGTATGTGAGAGCAATAGGAACTGGTATATGTCCATGTGCCTTTTAGAGCTTTGTTGGACAGTCAGCTGTTGAAATAGATGTGACATACTGTGGGGGCTTTCTGTGATGTAGATCGTAATAAATATTTCATTTCTTCTTGTTTGTAGTGTCTCATAGGTTTTAAACTATGTAAACAGCAAAATGGAGATGGTTAACAAAGTAACCATGGAAACCTCCTTTATCCTCTTTCTCTCCCTCTCTCTGTGGAAATGTTTTTTGATGATAGTTATGATTTCTCGCACTGTAATTTGAAATGAACCGACAAAATAACCCATAAAAATGGTATTTTAAGTTGTTCGTTATCTAGTCACAGCCAACAGACAAATATTTGTGTGATCAGTGTAAAGAGCTTCCATTCATGCTCTTTATTTGGGATAGCACTGAAAGAATAAAGTAAGGGATAGCAAATAACAGTATGTAATGCAGGTGAAGTGCCCTCTGAGGAGGAGGCAACCTGCAGCACTTGGTTCTGTTTGAACTCTCAGAGTGGGAGACGCTCTCTTGGCACTTGCAGTCGCTTTGCAGTTTTTAAATGGGAGAGTGTTGCTTCCTTTTTGGTTCATTTAGCATATTGACAAAATACCGTCAGGTTTCGCAGAGCTGTTCATCCCTGGATCTACAGAACTGATAAAAAGGAATATGAAAGGGAGTTATGTTTTATGTTTAGAAATCACTAAGCTTTATCATTAGAAGTGCTGGAAGACCAATATTAGGTTAATTTACCTTTCTAATTAATTCCTCGCAAAATAATAATTGCAAATACGAAATAGATATTTTACATTATCTGATACAATTTTAAGAAACATTAAAATTTTATTTCAGTAATATAAAACCACATTTTATTTTTTAGATTAAATTAGTTTCAGTGATTAGATACAAGGGACATGCTTTTATTGTCCCTTGACTTCTGTAATTTGGAGTTGGAGAATAACTTCTTAGCGGTCCTCCAGCGGTCTGGAGCACTACTCTGTTTATTACAGTACAGGTTGTGCTGCTTTCAATCAGGTTTTAAGAATTTCCATTGCCAGGATTTCTATCACTTTTTGTCCCTGCTTTTCTGGGCAACAGTTCTAGTCCATTGAGATGGACTTTGGAAGATTTTTCCCTGTCTTCTCTGGTTCCTGATTCCAGAACTGAAGATCTGTTGATGTTTCGAACTCTCTAATCAGAGCTTTGTATGACTCAAGAGGAGCGACAGTTAAGGAGCGACAGTTATAACGGATAATTTTGTACTTTCTTATTCATGGTTTTGCCTCAGGTTTTGGTTTGTGGTACCATAAGGCGTTCTGTCTTATGCAGGTTTCTAGTTGCTAAAGGAGTTGTTGTAAAAGTTAGAAATTAATTCCTGACTTCAAGTAAAGAAATCGTGTAGAAGCCATTAGTATTTCACTTCTGTAGATATAAAAAATAGCCTTAATAAGGCCAAAGCGTTGAATACACCAGGCAGAAATTTTTCCTGCAGGCCAATCTTCTGTTATTTGTAGTCTCCTGTAGATGTGATATCAAGTTCTTTCTTCTGGTTTTTGAGTCTCAGAAATTAATAGTGGCAATGTTAGCATAGCTACAACCTGGTGAAAAGTTGTGATTTAATTCTCTGTGATCGAATTTCTGGGCATAATCTGTGAAGAAGAGTTATGGCAAATGCCAACAGAACTGCAGATGTGGTACAGTGATACATGGATTTCTCAAAGTTGACGTGGTTTTATTTGCTTAATGTTACCAAATTAAATGATATTTCAGTGCTATGAGGCAAGTAGCCATATTGCAGAAAATTAACCTTACTTGCTTTCTGGACAGTGTTTAGACAAGGGTGTATGGTGTGCAGGTCAGAGGCACAGTGCTCAAAAGTGAATTTAGAAAAGTGAGTGTCTCATACCATATGTGCCCTTAGTTCCTCTCCAAATTGTTTTTGTGCTTCACAATGCTATTTTAGATTATTTTTTTTTTCCTCTTCTTCTGGTGAAATGAGGAAAGATGAAAACTTGATCCGCCTTAAGTAAGGCACAGTGACACAAGGTTTTGAAGTGCTGTCAAGTGCACAGACCAAATCAACAGGGAAAGCCTGAAATTATTTTTCTCAAATTCTTTTCACCTTAAGTATGGCTTATAACAAAAGGCTCAGAAAGCAATATTCAGGCAGAAGTGTCTCGCTTCAGCTGATGGTGTCTCTGAAGAGTTCAGAAGTAAATTAGAAAAATAATGACCGCTTTCATTAAGATGTTTCAGCTTTGGAAGCAAATGTGTTGGAGTTACACGCTTTTGCTAGAGCTATAGATGCACAAATTGTTTTTAGGGTCAGACTTATCATTTGATCACAGAAAACCAATATGTTTTTGATCATGATCTGCGTCTTGGAGGCAGCACAGATTTTGACTGGGTGATTATCATTTCACTGAAGTCTCATAGACCCTCCAGGACTTTTAAAAGTGTAGTAACAGGTGAGTAACTGTGCATATGTGTGAATAAATGCTAGGCCACTGGAACACAGGAGGTCCCACTTAAATATGAGAAGAAACTTCTCAGTGAGGGTGCCAGAGCACTGGAACAGGCTGCCCAGGGGGGTTGTGGAGTCTCCTTCTCTGGAGACATTCAAAACCCGCCTGGACACATTCCTGTGTAACCTCATCTGGGTGTTCCTGCTGCAGCGGGGGGATTGGACTGGATGATCTTTTGAGGTCCCTTCCAATCCCTGACATTCTGTGATTCTGTGATTCCTGTCCTGCAGATCCTGTATCCATCCATCACAGCACGGCAGTGGTAGAAGGGCACAGACTCCCAGCTCTTCCTGCCCGTTCCCTGCTCTGCCTGTGTTAGTGCAGGGGTGTTTCAGAGAGACACCCGAGCACACTGAGCCCCCAGGACAGCCTTGAGAGCTTTCTCCATAAGACCATTTCACGTTATTATTGTTGTCTTTTGAGCAAAATGTGCTGTAAAGTATATAGAGATCTATTTCAGTAGTCCTGAAACAAATTACAGAATTGTTTTAAGCTAATATCCTTTCCTGAGTGTGTCAATTTTTCCTACATTTTGATTTGTTGTTAATTTACAATCAACATTAAGGGATGTGGGGTCCTTTTTCTGTGTAATGAAATTAGTGCTAGCCCTTAAGAAAGTATGTTAATGAAGAAAACTGCCAAATGACTCCATTTAGATGTGCATTTGATGATGATCATGGCTTCCTCTGTTTTGTTGGCTTATCTTGGTTGTAATTTCCAAAGACCAGTGTGTTGTTTTTTTTTTTTAAAGATGTCTAATTAATCAATATTTTTTGATACAAAGAAACAAAAGAGAGCTTTAAAGAGACCTGGTTTATTTGCATTCTTTTATATGTAATACAGCATTTTGTGATCTGTCTATATTCATTTATTCTGGGTTTAATAACATTCCAGCTGTGCTTTTTTGAGTTGTTGGTACTAAACAAAAAGGTATCAATGAAATATTTACATGTGAGCACCTGGGAAACTGTTGTGCAGTGCACAGTTCTGCCAACACTGTGAGAAATCTCAGGTCAGAAGAGTTATTAGTGGCAGCCTGTGAGGAGGGGAGCACTGACATGGCAGTGCTAATGTTCTTCCAGTCTGGATGGGAATGGGTAAAACATGTTGTCAATCATTAGGCTTAGAAAATTGGGGAACTATAAGGAAGAACAAACAGAGGTCAGTAGCACAGATTTGCTTGTCTTATATGTAGTCCTGGCAATAAAGTTGTTTTGGAAAATGCTCCTGTATTTCCAATACCTTTGTGATTAATGATGATTTCTAGCCTTTCACCTTTGTAGAAGCACTCCTGTCTCATAACTGATGCAACTGGAATCAAGATTGAGTCCATTGTTTTTAAAATCCCTGTTTACAACGCATAGGGACATAAGTATTGTTTCTCCTTGTTCCTACACATCTACCTGTACATGCTCAGTGTACAGTTCACAGTCCCAGCTCTGCTGAAATGCCCAAACATAGGGGGAAATACCACTGAGTGACTGTAACTCTTTCCTAAATGATGTTAGTGCTTTATTGATTTAATCTAAAATATAAAGCTACACTGTTTAGACTTATCAAATCAGAGAGGGAAAAAAATTAAAATCTCTTCACAGAATCACAGAATGGTTGGGGTCGGAAGGGACCTCTGGAGATCAACCAGTCCAACCCACCTGCTAAAGCAGGTTCACCCAGAGCAGATTGCACAGGAATGTGTCCAGGTGGGTCTGGAATGGCTCCAGAGAAGGAGACTCCACAGCTTCCCTGGGCAGCCTGTTCCAGGGCTCTGGCACCTTCAGAGTAAAGAAGTTTCTCCTCTTATTCAGATGGAACCTCCTGCGTTTCAGTCTGTGCCCAGTGCCCCTCATCGTATGGTTGGGCACCCCTGAAAAGAGTCTGGTCCATCCTCTTGATACTTGAGATATTTAGAAGCATTTATAAGACCTTCTCTCAGCTTTCTCTTCTCCAGGCTCAACAGACCCAGCTCTCTCAGCCTTTCCTTCTAAGAAAGGTGCTCCAGTCCCTCATTATCTCTGTAGCTCTCTGCTGCTCTCTCTCCAAAAGTTCCTTGGGTCAATGAAGAGGAGGAACCTGGACTGTTTATTTCTGCTGCATATGCAAATACCTGAGAAGACATGATCTAAAGGCATTTGGTGTTTGCAAGAGCAACAGGCTTTGATTCCTCTTCACTTTACAAAAAACACAGCCACAAAATGTACAAATAGGCTGAAAATTGCTGTTGTTTGCTTTTGGTAGCGCCTCCTACCCATGCTGCCAAAGGGTAAATCATAACACTGGGCACTGGAGAAGCGATTCCTCTATATTCAGGGGAAGACTGAAACGATGGGGAGTAGGAAGATGGTGTGTGGAACGAGTTCTGACAGCGCAGCAGGCTGGGCTTCTTGGCGGCAGATGGCATTAAAATGTCAGAGCATTAAAATATGCATGTCTGGAATAGGATTGGGCATGTTAGAGGTAATTATTCCACAGAAAAGTGATATTTCCATGAAACAGATTCTGAGAGGATTTAGGATGGTTGCTGCTGTAATTAGCTACGTTAGGCTTATTGCCCTGTCTTTCAGCCCTGGCAGAAGATGGCCACAACCACTTTTGTTAACAGTCTCAATTATTTAAATAAAGGCAGAAATGAATGAAGCTTCCAATCCTGCCTTTCTAATCTGGGAAAGGAAAACTTTCTTTGAAAAGATCTCCAGAAAGTGTCTTTCCAAGTTACCCAAGAGCTGTTCTGAGATAGGTTCCTATTGACCCTTGTAGGTGTAAGGTTATTCTTTCTCAGCTGATGTCCAGCATCTTTGCACGGTTTACTCGTATAGGAGGGCTATCTATTTTCCTGGTCTTTAAAGATTAAAAACCCACTTGTTAACAACAATGTTCATTTATTTTGCTGTCAATATTTTCCCAACGTCTGGATTCTGGGATCTTGGTAAATCATACAAGCTGGCCAATAAATCACTATATTGATAGTGAAATGTGTTGCCTTTATCTTATTAAAACAGCAGATAAGCACTGTGTGCTGAATCCTAGCTGTCTGCATTTTTGGATGCATTATTTATGTATTATCTGAAGTGATGGGTGTAATGAATATGTTAGTAACAGGTGCTCTGTGTGTGAAGGTAAAAGTCCTCTGTGGTGTTTTGCCTGTAGATGCACTATGTGCTCTACTTAGTTGCTTATAGATGTTCTGTTTTCTACCATAACACACTGAAGGCCACAACTTTGCATCTGAATCTAAAACGGGTTTTTGTCAGCGAATCCTCTTGTCAAGTCGGTCCCAGGGGCTATTATGTCCATTTTTCAGCAGTTTGGCTGTTAAAGGATTCTGTTTATCCATCCTCCTAGTGCTTAATTCATCCTGTGTATTATGATGGCTCTTCAGAACATCTTGTGTATCTACTCTGTAAACCCTTGTTTTGAGCCAGATGTCCTGTATGATGAAGCGAGAGCACTGGCCCATGTAACTATCTTCTGGACAAAGAAACATGAAAGGCTGATGGAGTCGCCTTGTCCCTACTTTCCCAGCTATTGTGGATTCTCCAACAGAATTGTAGAGGATTCGTAAGTTGATTTCAGAATTTTTCTACGCCTAGGTCTTGTATTACTTGGTTATTTTTAGTATTAGGATCTCAGTACATTAATTCCTTGTAACATTGGTCATGTAAAGCCTCACATTGTATCCTAAAGAAGGTAGCTTCTAAGCAGTTTACTGCGTTAGCCCGTGCTACTTTAACTCAGTGTCCATACCAGTTGCTTTTGCTACGAACTATATAGATAACTGAAGCTGACAGTGAAGCTGACATTGTCTTTCAGTTCCTTTACATCTGCTTGTCTTAAACTCTCTGGGAAGTCCTCTAGTGACCAATTTTCCTTTGGTCATCTCTGCAACCTCCCCTTCTTTGTCCAGCAACTTGCAGAAACAGGGAAGTTCAGTCACTACACTGCAGATACCACTGTGAGAAAAGGTGAAGAAATTGGTAACATAGTCTGTAGAGAACTGCACTGATTGTCAGATTGCTCTGGCTTGGCTCTTGAAGCTTTTAGGATATATATCAAAGACTGCAATGAAAGTTATCTATCTTTAAGGTGAAGGATGTTTTAAATGTTACTGTTGTGAAGCACATATGTAAATTTGGTATACATTTTGCTACAATTATCCTTCCCTTTCTTAGACTTTTCCAAAAAACTGCATACACATACTGCAAATAGAGATACTTATTAAGTATATCTACTACCCTTGTTTTAGGAACTGTAGGTTCAATATCCTACTTTTTGATGTGTTTACATAGAACAAATATCTGAAATTCTTAACATTGCAACAGGTAGGTTATTTTCACTTAGGTACTAGTTACATGACATTTTGTTTTGATCATATTCTTCTGGTACAACACCAAAGTTTTCTAACATCTTATTTGCAGCATTTACCTCTAGTGAATAGAATTGTAGAAAATTAAATATGATAGGTTTTGATTGTGGAAAAAAACCAGCATTATGCCGTATTTATCTTATACGTGACAGGGAATTCTATACAGCCAAATATTATCATTTTTTGCCTCTTTGCTATCAATCACAGATTTTACCTGAGATTTTTCACAAATGTTTAGGATTTTTGCCTAAAAAATGAAAACTGCTCATGAAAATTACTAAAACTTGCCAAAAATTACATTTTTGTGTTATTGTATCTGAGCTGCCTTTTCTGTTGCAGTGCACTCTCTGTTTCTGCAGCTTGTGTTCTTCTAACAGCCACTCGCTCTCTGCCTTTTAAATCAATTTTAATTCTTTGGCACAACCTTGTACATTCAGTGCATTTAAGGGTTTGGAATTTTGGGGGTGATGAGTAAATTCATCTCTTTTTAAAACATCTATTCATGTTATCAATGTCTTTCTTTTTTTCTCATTCTTTATCGGCTGAGTTTTTTTTCTAGCCTTTATGATTTCTGCCACTCTTGGGTTTTGCCCCTTCAGCCAGCCTGCTTAGTGCTGTGGTGCCCTTATCTAGCCACTGTCTCAAAATAGTTTGTGATGATGATAAAAAAACCAACAGTAGCAAGGATGACCGGTAATTTCAGCTAATTAGAGTGTCTGCTCCCTGTCAGTCAACCCTGCTCTGCATTCTCCCCAGTCTGTTTTTCACTTTCCAGAAGTCCGTCTCCATGCAGGTGCTGGAGCAGACACAGCACCAATGGACAGTGTACGCGACGCTGTGGCTGTCCCAGTCTTGTTAGTTATATCCCTGCCTTTCCATGACGTTCTGTGGGAAGTATTCCTGTGTCCTGATTCATATTTCGAGGTTTCTCTAAAAATATCCGTGTTGAGCAATGTATATACATCCCATGCATACGGAAACACTGTAGATGTAAACCAGGCTCCATCTGGTTCCTGCAGGTTGTTCACTGTTGCTCGGTGCGGTGCCTTGTTTGGGTGGGATAGTGGGGCCAAGCTCTGCTCATTTTGTGGTGTTTCATGTATTTGTCTCCTCTCCTTGTGTTCAAGGTACATGTTTTAGACCCAGTTAAAAATTATGAACATTTGGCTTTACCCTTTGGAAGGATAACTTTGAGGATGGTTCTTATTATCCCTGCACTGGTTGTTTACAATTTCTTTGTCATTGTTGTGGGTTTTTTGTTGTTTTTGGTTTTTTTCCTGGTGACATAGCATGTTTGTAGGCTATCATTATGCAGTATTTCATATCTATAGATGGCATCCCTATTGTCATACATACTTGCAGAAGTATAATGGGTAATACAATAAGCAATTTCTGCCTTTGGTGCAGTCAAGTACTAGCTCATATGACTCAAGTGTCAGGGGAGGACAGGACAGGATTTGGAACTGGATTCTAGGGCAACATGGCTTGATTTTCCGTAGTGTTGGGTTTTTTTGTTTGTTTTTTGTTTTGTTTTGTGTTTTTTTTTTCTTTTTCTTTTTACAAATTGTGTTTTATATTGTGCAGATAGTGTCCAACTTATCTATCTTCAGCAGCACAGTGCAGCGTGCCCTTGAAATTGTGTTGTTCCATTCAGAGAGTGCTCTGTCTTTTATGACTTCCGTGGCTGAGAAACTTCTGCTGTTCCTCGATAGCGCCCTGGTGTGATGACACATGTCGAACAGTCCGGCTGGCACTGGATCTGAATATTCTCATGCATTTTATCACACGTGAAAGTTGATCTGCAATCTCTATACTCTTGCTCTGCTGAGTACTAATCATGTTCAAGGGTTGGGCTCTGTGGGGCTCAGAGATACAAAAGATTTCAGTATGGAGATCCAGAACGCAGACTGGGGTCAGTAACCCTAATCTTCAAAAGTAATAAGGTCTTCTACCTGCAGGCTGAAGATGATCTTTTCAAGAGTTTATTCTGTCTGATAATATAGCCCATGGTTTTGTAGTGAGTATCTACACAAACTAAGGGCCATGGTATCACCTTTTAGCCCATAGGCAGAGCAGGGTTCTCATACCTTGATTACTTCATTTCCAAGTAAACTTTGAAAAATGCATGCACAGTCTCTTTACACACCAAACTGCTATGCTATATTGCAGGCATGTTTTTCCCTCTGTGGTGAGTGAACAAACCACAGAGTATGGTGGGTTTAGTGTGTGTGTTTTGTTTTTTTTTGTTTCGTTGCATTGTTTTGTTTTGGGTTTGTTTGTTTGTTTGTTTTTTAATACAGTGCTAGAATGCATTCAGATACTGTAGTGGTGCGGATAGGATAAATGTTTTTATAGAACAAGCAAAGTTGTGGTTTGACAAGCACAGACTGTTTCAAATAAAATACAGAACACTTAGCAGTGCCTGAAAGTAACTTTGGAATAAACAGAAATCTTTTGAGTATTGTTTTTAATAGATATACTATCCTTGATCACACATGACACACAAAGAATAAACTGTGGTAAGATGACATTCAGTGTAGCTGTCTTGTCTGAGTGAGATAAGTAGAATGAATGGAATCTGCATTTTTGACCATTACATTTAGAACACATCTTTTGTTTACCATTTTATCAGACTTAATATGGCTTTCCATGTATCTGTTTCATGCAGACAAAGTATGGGAAGCTTCACTGAACCCTATTGAGAGAGCGTGAACTAGCTGAACCCTATTAGATCAGATTGTGTATTTTAAAGGTATTTTTTTATGCATTTGAAGAGTGATTGCAACATGATAATTCATCTGCCTTGAAAGCAAGTTTCCCTTCCCAAGTATGCGGAAGGAAAGAATATGTTTTTAGAAATGTAATGAAAAAACTTATGAAAAACAGTCTTTAGAGTACAGAATTCATAGGTAAGCTGAAGGGTCTGGAGAATAAAGGGCTGCTAACTGTGTTCTTCCTATATGTTTGTTCAGCCATGAAGAGATACATTGATAATGATGACGCTTTATACTTAAATCACTTTATAATTTCCAGGTGCTGCACACATTTTAATTAGCATCTCACTGCTTCCAGTCAGCTCATTCTCACTGAGTCAGAACACATTATTCCTCGGTAGGCAATGTTTCAGCATAATCAACTTTCAGCTTGCAAACAGTCTAAAAATCTGTTCTTTCTAGTGTACAAGCAGTTATTAAGACTTATACATGGCAAGGTCACTTGCATTTGAATAATTATGATATAATTTGGAAACATAATTGCCATCTGGGCAGCAAAACCATTTCCATCATTATCGGTCAAATGGCAAATTTCTAAGATACACTTAATTTGTCTCTCATTCCTTCTTCAGCTCTGCTTTAATTTTCAGAAGTTGTATTGTATTTTAGTTACGTAGAAAGAAAAGTATGCTGAAAAGGAATGAAAAGCATGGCAGGTATTTTCCCTTCTGCAGTTCATTTTCACGTAGACTTTTTTTCATGATATTTTTCTTCACTTCTGCAAACCTGCTGATGAAAACAAGTAGTAGGGTGCTTTCAAATGGTGCCAGCACAGTTAGCGGCATCCTTATCTGTGTTTGCTTTGAAGCATTTGTGTTCAATCAGTTGACTATTGCGTGAAGCTCATACCAGTGCAATGTAGTAGGGGTTAAAACTTTGAGTCTATAAAAAAAAGCTTTGGGGAGTTAGTTTGTTTTTATCTGTTGTTAATGTCTGCATCATCATAACTTAAGAAAGCCTAGAATTTGAAGGTGAAAATGTCAAGCAATTGTTTTCTTAGTGTAATACAGCTCTTGGTCATGTTTGACAACTTGAATATTTTGCATACTTGACCATCTTTTGCCAGCAGCAAACATAAATGAGAGACAGTGAGTCATGCCTACCTTTGGACTGGTCAAGTGCTGTCAGTAAAACATTCTCTTCTTTCCTCTTGGCCCTTTTTCTCTCTCATATGTACATGCAAAAATCCACATGGAGTTAGCTGAATGATAACCAGGGGTGTTGCAGGCCTTGCCGTGCTCCTTAGTGCTTTAATAAGCCCTGTACAGCGTTACCTGGCAGTAAGCTATTAAGTCTTCTTCAGCAATGAAACCAGGATAGCATTGCAAAATCCTGCCCAGTGTTTACTGGTTTCCTGCCAAAGCATGAGATGGGGTGAGTGTTGAGCCAGGGATGCTGGGTATTGTGTTGAGGTTGATCGAGCTGCACTGTGCATGTCATGATATTGTCCTGGTTTCTGACCCTTCTGAGAGGCAGAGATGGGATATTTGAATACTTTGCACTAAGTGTTGGATCAGTCTGCATGCTATAGGTTTGGCGACCGGTAATCCTAAGTGGGTTTGGTTTTTGAGAATACTCTAGGCATAGTAACTAAGAGGAAAATTTGCATTGTGGAAAAAATTGGGAAAAACACTATGTGCAGTCCTGGAGCCTGTGAGAAACAGAAAAAAAAAGTGCTGTTAGTTACTGCTCTTTTGAAAAGAGGGTGAGTAGAAATGGAAAGCTTCTTGGATCGCTTTAAAAAGTTGAGTTCTTCATGTTAAGTACACACTTGATGTTAAGCATGTACATACTGTCCCAGTTAAGCAAGACAGTGAGGTCTCTGCCTAACGTGGGATCAGTAGAGTGTAAATATGCCATCTCTATGCAATTACATGACTTGTCTTATTCATTCACATACTGGCTATCAGAACAAATAACAGTAAAATAGCATTTGTACTATCATGGTTTTGTCTGAACTGGCAAAATGTTAAATCTAAGTAGCGTTATCAACTAGAAAATTCTGAAACTTGGACAGGACAGGCTTGTCTTACATTGCAAGCCCTCTGTACAGGCTGCTGTCTGACACTGGATGTTCTCTGCTGCCAGTCTTCCTCGGTCTGACATGGCTGTGTTGCATCATTGATCCTTGCGAGATTATGTACAGGAAAGATAAAATACTTGGATTCAGAAAAAGGTTCTTTGCTGCTTTATTTTTTGCTGTGAGGAACGTGGAAAGAAAACATTTTCTCAATTACTGAATCTCAATGACTAGACTAGAAGCGGTACTGAAATAATGCTGAAATGTTGATTTTAGTAACGCACTTCAGTTTTAACTGAGACAGGGCTGGAATGGATCCCTTGCTGTTAATAGACTACACAGTAAACAAGTGATGTACTCCATTTCTTTATCTTGTTTGCACCAAGTGCAAAAAAACCCAAGAGGGAGGAATCAAGCCTGCATGGTGTAAGACTTCCTCTGCCTCTTTTCCAGCAGACTAACATAAAATAAGGAATATATATGTGTAATACTGCTGACCAGGCCCTTTTATGCAGTGATCTGAATGGTGTTAGAGTTTGTCAAGCACCAGTGGTTGGTACTTTTGTTTTCCTTTTCTCTCTTTATTGAATAGTGGACTCAACTTCCTTTGTCTTTGAAGTACACGAAAAGTATTTGATACATGTTTTGTCAACAAAACCAAAGATTGATCATAAAGACATTTCCTTGATAATTTAACCTTTCAAAAATTCTGAGTTAAAATGGAACAGCGTGGTGGTTTTTTGTATTGCTATTCTCCTTTAGAAAGTGAAAAAGCATAGCAAAGGTGGCTGAAGGTAGAACATGGAGAAGAATGCCCTTGCTATTGATTTCAACTCTGCCTACTCAGCAAAACAAGAGCCAGAGGAATCACAGCTAGGCTTCCTTCACAGAGTGTACTGATATTTGACACTGAACTCTACTAACAAGGTTAAAAAATGCTGTATGATAACTAAGGCCAGGTTTTCTTGCTCAGATACAGCTTGCAATAAAACCTATCCTGTGCAAAGATCCTGCTGATATCAGGGTTACAACCATTAAGAAATACGTATTTCAGGACTAAAATTAGGTCCAAAACTCAATTTGCAATTTAAGTTTTGCCTGCACTCACTTTTGTACACTCTTTGTTACAGTAGGAGCTAAAACTCAGCTCCTGATCTGGGTGGCAGGAGCCCCACTTGAAATCCTCGACCTTCTGCCAGCAGTGCATGCTTTAAAGGTTTTAACACCAACTCTTACACTTGGCTTTGTGCTGTCTCCTATAGATTTAAAGTGATGTTGGTGCTCAATTAAATGAGTCTGTGATTGAATCCTTAGATTTCCAACCTTACTGCTTTCTTGTCGTGCCGGGCAGGAGCAGAAAGGCCATTACCTAGTGGGATCTTCGGGGTAGCCCCAGCAACTTGTGCTCTTCAGCTCAGAGGGGAGGTGATGAGAGAGTGAGGGAACAGTGGCTGTCCGAGAGGGATTACCTCAGGAGGCCGTGTCGTATGCTCAGCTTACCCCATAAAGGCACAGAAAAGAGCCAGAGATACAGAAAACAATGCTGGGTATTGCGTTGTGTGCTTGTTCTTTAAATAAAATTTGAGCTTAACACTGACACCTTGCTGCTTAAATGCAGACTTAGTACTGTGCATGTGCTCAAAAAGGGGTTTAACTGGCAGGCTTGATATTAAGAACTGCAATTTAGATTGCATTATATTTTCTTGATGGTTTCTCCACTACTTCTCAATCGATATGCAAGTAAAAATATCAATAGATCATGGAAGCGTAGTAAGAGTTCTTGTACAGGAGTGCTTAGAAGATTAAAACTGGACAGCCAGGTCATAATTATGTATGGCATTCTGCCCAACATTTGAGACAAGAAAATCGTTGGATCTTGCATGGGGTATCAGGTTTTTATAATAAAGAACTTTAAATGTAGGGAACTTTTTTTTTTTACCATTAACATGGAAATCCTTTAATGTGTGTACTTTGAAACAACACTCAAAGTGGAAGAGCTATCTGTCAAGTTCAGTGTGCTAAATCAAATCTCCAGACTACGCTAGTGGTAAAAGAATTTCTTTTTGTCTTGCTGCTCTGTTAAATGTATGTTCTGCTCAATGAACCCCACCCCTGCATGCACAAAACCCACAAAATGTGCAGGCATCCAGCCAAAGCATTTGTGAGAAAACATGCAGAAAAATAAATATGACCACACAATTATTCAATACCTTTTAATCTTGAAATAGCAATGAGTTGTAGCACCATCTCTGTAACTATAGAAAGACCAAGAAATCTTGCTGATTTTTCAGACCTCAAATTCTGAAAAGGTTTGATTTGGCTAATTTTAGGGGGTAGAACAGGGGAAGCTTGGTGCAAACGGTACTTGGCAATGAAAACGGGCACAGAACCCAGATCCCTGTCCATCTGAAGCTGATGAAAAAAATCTTGCTGGCAATAAAAGAAAATACGGTCTGGCCTTTTCTTTTAGGAGCAAATAAACTGATCTTAGTTATCAGTGTCCAACAAATCCAGTGCCCTTCTTTATAATAATTTGGTGCATGTGCATTAACACAACACTTACATTTTTCCTTAGGACTAATCTAGCACTCTGAACTAATGGTTTGGGTATCTGGTGAAGTGTTTGTAGCCATCAATCATCATTCATGTTTTGTTAGCCAGCAGTTTCATCCTGTTGCTGTCTCTACACTAGTCAATCAGCTCTAAACTGTCATATTACTGTATCTAACTTCTTTTCAACAGTGTTAAAGTGTACAGGATAAAATGGAGACTGAGGCAGTCATAGACTTGCCAGATGGTTACGAAGAGAGGATGGAGTGGTCTGCTGATGTGGGACTGGGACCTCTTTAGTTTATAGAAAAAGATGAGAAACACCAATGAAGAGGCTAGCATCGCTAATAATCAAATGGGTGAGCAAGTGAAAATGAGAAAGTAGCATTTTGTGGCCACTCAACTTCACATTAATTCTCACTGAACTTCAGTAAACAGTACTGTAGAGCTGGATCATCATCATAAATCTCTGCAGTGATGCTGTTAAACAGAACATTTGCAATGTAAACAGAAGATGTTCTAGGACATCATCAACACACTTGACCCCAGACAATTACATTTGGCTTTCTGGTATGCGAGAATTCTGTCCATATGGCTATACGCTGCCACTCTATGAACTCTAAATTGAGAATCATGAGTTTTAGTTAAAAGCTGAGGGAGAATGGGAGACTCTTCCTTGACCTGGCTGAGCATATCTCATCTACTTTAGGGCAAACAGTCAAATCACTGGTGAGGGTGCACCTGAAATTCAGGTTCTTTTTCATTGCCTCTTAGCTTTTGGTCTCAGCCAGGAGCTGATGGATGCCTAGTTGCCATGTAAATGCCAAACCCCAGCATCCTTCCTTCGGAAGTAATCCCTCTGTGAAAGCGAAGAGTGCTCCCGGAGGCAGGAGTCTGTCTCAGCTTGGAGGCAGAAAGCATTGGACAATGTTGTTCTGCTCAGAGCTCTCCATAAGTCGTGTGATACCTGTGCGAGCAGTGATTTGTGACAGAGACAAGCCGTTTTCCAGTCAGGACCAGTCTCTAACAGGATAGTAGAAAATCAGCAGCTGAGAGCAGTGGTTGCCCAGTACCTCCTAGTTGAGGCTGGAGTTAAGGACAAGCGTTCCACCTCTATCTGGTGTCACCCATGCTTTGTGGGTGCAGAGTGTCACAGTTGCATTCAGTGTGGCAGGATGTTGCCTGTGCTTCCTTTCTTGTCACCTTCATTGCCACCGTGGCAAAACTGCAGTAGGATGGAGATATTTTGTACTTTCTGCTGCTCTCTCAGGTGTGGAGCTTACAGCCCTGGGAGGTGCTCACACCCTGGTGCTGAGGGGTGTGAGTTATTGAATACTGAAGCAGTTTAAATGCTTCATTCAGTATTTGGTGAATAATTCTACAAGTTTCAAAGCTAAACCATAGCTATCCTACGGTGTTGTTCTTTTGATTACTGTTTAGACTTCAACTGACGGATTTGGTTTCAGTTGAGGTTTTTCAAGGAAAACATGGCAGTTTGGTGTTGCTGTGTCTATTTAACTCTTTGAAGCTACATGCTATTTCTTAGTTGGTTAGCCCCAAGTACTAAGGGTGGTGTGAGCACAAGCTGCTGTTTTGTAGTCTGTCCCCAAGCACCCCCAGGAATTTGTTAGACAGTTCCCAAATTGAGTGGGGTTTTCTTGCTCCTGCTTGGTTCCCCCCACTTTTGAAGAAAGAAAAGTTTTTTTGTTTTTTACAGTCTGTTGAAATCTCAAGAAGCAGAAAACAGGAAAAACAATCACTGATGACCCAGTATGTAAACCAGATGCTTCCTTGAATACTTTTCAGATAATTTAATGAAGGAACACTGCCTGGAATGTTGCTGATAGTCTTAATGATCTTTAACCTGTTTTCTACCTTTTCTGGTCTACATTTGTACTTCCCAGTTAAAGCCAGTTTTGTTGATTCAGCATCTTGGGGCTTTTTGTGAAGATTAATGCAGAGAAGTCATTCTTTTATCAAACAATATTTTTTCTCTCTTTCTAACAGTCAGACTACCCTTAGACAACTGGTCAGATATACAGCTAAGTGGTGTAGGAGGACAAGAAAATTTATGGTATGTTTTCTGCTTACTTGTCTGTGATGCCTTAACTGATGATTTTCCCTGACAGGCTTTTACTGTTCCTTTTTCCTTGAGCATGCACTTTTTTTTTTTTCCCATTTCTTTCCCTTCCTTACACATATATTTAAATTTCCGGATATAGCTACAGCATTTCTTAACTGTTACCTTTGCATTGGGATAATTTGTTGCTGTGTGTCTAAATCATACTGGTTTGTTTAGCTCTGTCACTGCTGCCTTCACAGGAACTGAAAAGGGAAATATCATCCCTGTTTTTAAATGGGGAAAAAAGAAAAAGCAGGGGAACTACAGGCCAGTCAGTCTCACCTTTGTGCCTGGCAAGATCATGGAGCAGATCCTGCTGGAAACTATGCTAAGACACATGGAAAATAAGGAGGTAATTGGTGGCAGCCAACATGGTTTCACTAAGGGAAAAAAGCACCTGACAAATTTGGTGGCCTTCTATGATGGGGTTACAGCATTGGTGGATAGGGGAAGAGCAAATGACGTCATCTATTTAAACTTGGGTAAAGCATTGGACACTGTCCCCTGTGACACCCATGGCTCTGAACTGGAGAGACATGGATTTGGCAGATGGACCACTTGCTGGATAAGGAATTGGCTGGATGGTCGCACTAAAAGAGTTGTAGTGAATGGCTCAGTATTCAAATGGAGACCAGAGATGAGTGACGTTCTTCAGTGGCTGGTATTGGGATTAGCACTGTTTAACATCTTTGTCGGTGACATGGACATTAGGATAGAGAGCACCCTCAGCAAGTTTGCTGATGACACCAAAGCTGTGTGGTGCGGTTGACATGCTGGAGGGAAGGGGTGCCATCCAGAGGGACCTGGACAGGCTTTAGAGGTGGGCCCATGCAAACCTCATGAAGTTAAACAAGGCCAAGTGCAAGGTCCTGTGCCTGGGTCAAGGCATCCCAAGCACAAACACTGGCTTGGAAAAGAATGGATTGAGAACAAACTTGAGGAGAAGGACATGGGGGTGTTCATTGATGAGAAGCTTAGCATGACCTGGCAATGTGTGCTCACAGTCGAGAAAACCAATTTTGTCCTGGGCTGCATCAAAAGAAGCGTGTCCCAGCCCATGGCAGGAGGCTTGGAACTAGATGATCTTTAAGGCTTCTTCCAACCCAAACCATTCTATGATTCCAAGGCATTTCCCACTTAAGTTTTATCTGGATTGAACCATGTTCCTGACTGGTGTTACGAGAGTGTGTCTATGTTTTTTTACAAATGAGAAAAAAATTAGGTCATTGTTATTCAAGGGTGCTGCTACAAAAAAAGTAAATATTTTGCTTCACTCTGCTTAATTAAATTCTGTATCCATTCTCACTTATATAACAGGCAATGCTGATTTGGGCTGATAAATAGGAATTGTACCCTACATGAGAGAGGATTTAACTCTTCTGGTGGTTGAAGAGTTTTTGACACAGGCTGGAGAGCGTATAAAAGTTCTTTAGTGTGGGAGGTGCTGTATAATCTTAATGTAAGTCATCCCCGCTTTGCCTAGACATCTCAATGCCTTGGCTGTATTTTATAAGTAGGCTTTTCCCAGAACTGCAGACAGTATTTTTTAAGAGATGTGAACTCAGGAGAGGTGAGTGAATTACTCAGCTTGGAATAATGTCAAAGTCTAACTCTCTAAATTGTGGACATGCAACTTGAAGGAATATGTAACACTATTCATTATTTAAGCAGATGTATTGCTATTGATCAGGTTTCCTGCAATATTTAAGCAGCATCTCTTCTACATTTATTCTTTTCATTAGTTACATGCCTTCACTTTGTTTCAGAGATGCATTTGAAGCACATTTTCCTGATATTGGCTTATAATCTGAAGGCTGTAACACTACTGAGTCTTCACTAAGTTTGGAACTTTGGATCTCAAACATTATTCTGGTCTCACAAAAATTTGTATTTCTGATGTACCCAGGTGAAAGTCTTCTGATGCCTTGATTTCTGCTTGTCTGTAGAACTACACAGCCCAGTGAGGCAAAGGTACTGCATGGTTTGGTGAAACTGCTGTGTGGTCTGTGGATACTAACAGAGCCCTTTGACATGCCTGTGTGCAAAGTGATATATATAAATGCAGAAGGATCATCAAGCTCTCCACAAATGGGTCTGTGAAGATTAAACGATCTTTTCTGTTACCTAGCAAACTGTAGAGGGCTGTTTAATTGTATCACAGTGTATCTAAGCAAAAATATTTTAATAGGGAAAATAATATCGGCTCTATTGTAGTGACTACATTTCATGCATTCGTTTGGCAGAGATGTGCTGGAAAAGGTAGCTGTTAAGTGGACGGTGATGAGTGTATTTTAAATATCTGAATCCACATGCATCTGCATTTTGCCTGATGTACCAGGTGTAATAAGATCAGCAGGATGGCTAAACAGCTTATGCTTACACCTGTGGAATTTAAAGCAGCTTTCTAAGGGGGGAGAAAATGTAGCAGGTTATTCCTGGCATGGTCAAAGCAACAAATGACACTTAGCTAACAGTTTTTCACTGACTGAACCACAAATAGTTTGGTATGGGCAGACACATGCACAGGAAGAATTGGTCTCCGTTGCTTTAGCTGTAGTTGAAAACTACTGTAAAATGTGCTGTTGCGAATGCACACTTATGATGAAAGGAGAGATGGGAAGGGAAGAGGTTTGTTGCAAAGTGTTTATTTGTGTGGGAAAATGATGCCTATTCAGCCTCTGGTGCAGATTTGCAGAGTTCTGAATTTTGAGCTGGGCCCTCCAGCTTAAGAGTCAGAAGTAAAGCAAGCAGGTGCTTGTGTGGTGAGCACATGCACATGAGGCGGGGGGGGAATTTCTTTTGTTCATGGTGTTGCCTATGCATTTTGTCTAATGGTTATTTAGCGCACAGTGAGCAATTCCCGGTGCAGAAAGCAGGAGTGGGATCTCTGCGTATCTCTGGGTAATGCTGTAGCCACAGACTTCTTTTTTTTCTTGTGTATTTAGTCTCTGAATCTCATTTTCTTTTCTGCCTGGTGGCAGCCTGGTAACAGGCAGCTGGAGCACTCCTCTGGGAGACAAGATATGTCGGTCTCCTTGGCAAAGAGCCTGACCTCTGCCATTTTCTAAGCAAAGAGTGACAGTGCTATTAATAGCTCCCTCCTGGAGCCAGGTTTTCAAAGGAGCAGAGCCTGATTGCTGCGCTTCGTGCTGAGCCTAGATATTATCAGCACATGGCAGGTGTATTGTGAGTATCAGGAATGAATTGGGCCCCTGAAGGAGAGTTAAGTTCAGAACAGCTTCAGGGAGCTCTGCAGACTGTCCATGGGATGAGGCAGGAGGTGGTGGCTGCCTCCCAGCCCATCAGCCAGCTGGGGACACAGACCCCCTGCCCAGTAGCTGAGCTGTGGGCATTTAACTCTCTACTCTTTTGGCAGTAACATATAAGCTCCTACTGTCAGGAAAACAAACAAACAAAAAAACGGGGCCCTGATTTGGACTTAGTGATTTAAACCGGTCTTCTTGGCTCTTTGGTCGTCTGGAAGCTCTCCCATTTCCATTGTGATCAAAGATAGTTGACTGGTAGTTTTGCATTTGACTGCACACAGGTGGTAGGCAGGGTCTTTCTCTTCTAGATGTGGCTGGGAGAAAACTAAACACAGCAGCCGATCAGGAATGAAACTTTTTCTATTAAAAGGGAGTATTATGATTTAGATTAAAATTTCATTTGAAAATAAATGAATCTCTTTGAAAACATGAGCTTCCTTGGAAGAGTGAATTCCAAATGATTTCTTCAATATTTCCCAATTATCTGCCCTTTGACATATGGACTTGGATCATTTTTGTTGGTGTTGAATGCAAAGGAAGAAAAATACATGACACACTTTTTGGATTTTTAGTAGCAAACTGCATGCTCAGTCTTTGCTATGAAACATGCTAACAACTGGTAAGTGAACCAAAATTCAGATCATATTTCTAAAGCGGAGTGTTCCTGCATATGAGTGTTCTCATTAATGCTTTGTAACTCAAATGGACTTAATTCCTCGTTAAACATTTTTGTGGTAATTTAACAAGGTTTGCCTGAAACCAGCATTAGCTTAGATATTTTAAAGGGTCTGCATTTGTCAGGGTCTCTCTAAACATCGCATTAAGCTACTGAGGTGAGAGAATCTTATAGAGCTTAAAAAGCTTTTCCAACAGCCCAGCAAAATTATTAGACTATGTAAAAATAAAAACCAAAGGGTTTCACAGTAAGAGTAAGGCTTACCTCTCCTAATGGAAATTTTGCCAAGTGATATTTCAAATACCTCTGGTTATTTATTTTTTTTTCTATTTCTGGTGCAAATATGTGGGGTTCAGCCTTCAAAGTCTTGTTTACAGGAGATGCTTCTGTGATTTAAAACAGATTTATTCATGTAAGGCCCAGTCTTGCAAAGGCTTACAGGTGTGCTTTACTTATGCACTCTTATGTAGCTCCATCCAAATCAGTGAAAGCTTGAACTGACAAAACAGGAATTGTAAGACCTCACCCAGGAGTAACCATTTGCACAACTGGGCCTGATTTATTTTTTTTTATGCAATAGAGAAAAAGTTTGAAATCAGTGGTTTAAGGACACAAAAAGAAAACACAGGATTACAAGTAAATAAATGAAGGAAGCCAAACCCCAGTTCCAGAGGGATTTCCCCTATGTCTTACCACACTTTTTATTTCGACTAAATCCCTTTTGTGGTGACAATCCTTGGGATAATTTAGAAACAAAATGTATGGTAACTTGGCTATTTAAGTTTATCCTCAAAATTGTTCTGGCTCACATTGAGCATTGATTTAATAACTAATGGTGAAGAACTTCTTATTGACTTAAAGCGTCAAATTGTCCAGGCATAATGCTGCCCAGATGAAAGTTTGTGTATGTGTTCACAAATGGACACCATCACTGTACAGAATCTCAAACTAGTTCTGTTGTCGGGATGTAAGATGGGAGACTTTATTATTACTTTTGAAACTTTTACTGTGCTGGCCATGTAACAGTGTGGTTAACCCTTGAATGCTTTGAAATTTAGAGAAGCATTGGAATTTTGAACATATAACGTTCCCTGAAATAAAACACAAAAACACAAAAATTAACTCTATTTACAAGAAGTGTGCCATTACAAGCAAGTTAACATTTACAAAAATATTTATATTTCACCTGGTTCTGCATAAGACTTTCCAAGACCAATAGCTAAGGAGAGGGGAAGACAAAACATGGATAGTGTGCATCTTGCTGTATGGCCTTGCTTCAGGAAGAAATTTAAGTGCATGTTGAAGAAAGCCCCTGGACAGAACAGCATTTAAACAGGTGCTTTACTTGCATTTCCTTAAAGATTTAAATATGTTTAAAATTACATGCATGTGGAAGTAAGAGCAGTGTATTCGGGCCTCAAGAAATAAAAGCCCTTCAGAGTGATTCTGAACTGGTTGCAAATGCTCCTTTAGTGGTTTTCTAAAGTTATCAGAAGAAAACCTTATAAGGTAGATGTCATGAAAAGAAACAGTGTGTTTTCTGAGGGAGCGATTGTCAGATCTCTTGTGGTTGTTCTGTAGATTACCACTTCAAGAAAACTAACAAAATGGTTATTGGATTTAAAACTTACTCTCTGTAAGTAAATGTCACTTTTAAATACCTCAGCTATTATGTTTGTGCTTGCATTACTTTAGGGATTTAAATGGTACCATTTACATATTTTATCCAATTCTCTAATGTTCACTTAGTGAGTTAAAATTAAGATAAGTTGTGTAAATGGAACAGCTTGCTGGCTGTAGATAAGCTGATTTAAGCTACTGTAAGTGGGACTAAAAGTAATGCACTTGGTTATTCAGAAGACACATATAAAGTTATGCTTTGTGAAAATAACATGTTTAATAGCATGTAAGTTTTAGTTTGAAATCAGAACAGAGCCCATGGAAATATGGTAAAGACTGACAGCTTCTTTGCCTTGGGAGGGGAACACTAAGAATGTCTGTTTAGTTGTGTCAGGGGTGTGTTCGAATAATTTTTACTATATAACATTCTCTCAATATTTATTTATATTCATGTACCTCAAATGCCCCCCGGATGTTTTGAGATATTTAATCTACGTGGAGATCTCTTCCCTGTTCTCTTCTCTCCATCTGATATGCAGAAATTTTTGTTCTGACAACATGAAGTACTTTTCCTTGTTGTCATTAGGGGAGGTCTAGCCAATCTAGGAGTGGTTGGCAAAGCCCGGCTTGTGGCATTCACGAGTTCCTCTTTGACAGCCTGCCTAGAAAGCTTCTCTGTTCTTCCACCTTTAAATTGCACCTTGGAAGTTTTGGCAGGGATTGACTTTTAAACCCTTAAGTTGATGTTTTGTTTTTGAATACTCACCTGGCCTGCATTTTTTGATACTAAGCATCTTCCACAGGTCTAATCTTCC
Source organism: Columba livia (assembly GCF_036013475.1). NCBI lineage: Eukaryota > Metazoa > Chordata > Aves > Columbiformes > Columbidae > Columba > Columba livia. Next base: position 96,325,303 of record NC_088604.1, read on the forward strand.
TGTCTGTAGTTTTCATGGATCTTAGGGGGACCAGCATTACCCATCCCTCTAAAATAACCTGAAGGGACATTGACCAAATATCATCCTCAAATCTAATTGCCTTAATGTTTGTTGCTTTTCTTTATTTATATTTTGTTGCTTTTCTTTATTTATCTGTCTTTGGCTCACTGACTACTATATAACTGTTGTGTTTTCTTTTTCTGTGGTTATATGAATTAAATTGAAGTTGTTGCAGACTGGCACCATGTTTTTCAGCTAAGTCTGCCTTCCTGCAAATCTACAGTAAATGCGTAATCTGCTTATGAGCCATTAAAAATTCTGCTACAAGGGTGTTTCTTTGAGTTGTGTTAGTCCGCCATGAGGACTCATGATTACTTTTATGTGCTAACAGTCCCCGAACTGGGGGTTTTGAGCTTTTCTGTGGATTTTCTGTGGTTAGAGATTGAAATAGTCTTAAAAGCCGTGTGGAAGCTTAAAATGAGATATTTATGTAATACTGTTCTGCATATGGCGCAGCAGATCAGCATGCTCTACAGCAATCTCTCAGTTTGTGTAAACCCTGAGTTTCTAATCGCAGTACAGAAGGACTGTAGGATAGGTTGCAGGTAGATGGTAGTATTGGTATGAAGGAAAAAAGTTGGGAAGCACGCAGATATGTAAGACATCAAATCGGAGTAGCCGTTGCCGCTTTATCTCTCTCCCTGCCTCCCTCCATCTCTCCTCAGGGATTTTGTTAGTGAACTGGAACTACTGGTACTACAAGAGGCTCCTTTTCTTTCCTATCCTGCCAGGGGGGAGTGGGTGAGGGGCTGTGTCGGGCTTAGCTGCTGGCTGGCCCTAAATTACAACAAATTGTGTGTGTTGTGTTGTAAATGATAACACAGAAGTAACATGCTTCTTCTGTCATCTGACTTAATAATATTGTTCACTGGTTTATCCTCTCTCACGCTTTAGCGTAAATGTAGCTTTCTGTAACCAAATGAGTACTCTTCTGTGAAAACACACGGGGAAAGTATTGAGAAATTAGATTCTAAACTGCCACAGTGCTCAAAGATAAGCAAGGAGCATTTTTTGTAATGACAAGGGCTTTTGCAGTGGTTGTTTTGCAAGACAATTTTGGTTGTCTCAGAAAGCACGAAGTGGAGCTGGGATCTGACCCTGGCTGCTCACTGAGTTGCTTGTACACAGCCCTGCCACTATATCAGAGTATAAGCACAAGAACATGATGTGGATGTGATGTGTGGTTGATGAGGTAGCAATTTTTTTCTTTCCTGATGTATTCTGTCGTGTAATAATGGGTCTTTCACCAATTTTTCTGCATTAAAAAAAAAAAAAGAAATACAGAATTGCTCTTCATGCTGCTTGAGAGGAATGACTCAACAAACATCCATCAGTCCTATATACCTACTTTAAAATTGCCAGTGGGAATGCCCTGACAGTGGAAGGCGAGACGACTCGGTCTGAGGGCGGTTGGCGGCCTTGTGACAAGAAATGGCAGCCAGCCTTCCTTCTCTTTTCTCACGGCAGCTAGCAGGGAAGGAGAGAGGCGTCACTTTCTGCTTCGCATTTCTCCTCCAGGCAAGGAGGCAGACTCTACACAGTACGGGAGGGGAAGGTGAAAGTGTTAGTAAAGATTATGTGACTCCTTTGGGCTTCTCTCCTTGTGAAGACCTGTCTGAAGAAGGACAGCGTGAGCGAATTTCAGTTGCACATTCACCATGGGCCTCACTAGGAGCTAAAACTTCACTGACTTTGAACATTCCTAGGAATTATGAGTTATCGCTGTTCACTTATCTTGCTGCTGTTGCTAAATGCTAAAACTCAGAAAACAGCCTGTTTTTCTCTGCATTGTAATGTGAAAGCTGTTCAGACCAACCTAAACTGAGCCTTTTTTTTTTTTTTTTTAATTTTTGATCTAGTATTTATCTCTGAATGTAAAAACTGATAACCAGAGATAATTTCACTTCAAAAAATTTCCTTTAATTATCTCAGCAAGTAGGCATAGTCTCAAATATGAGTACAGCGTGTTATGCTGAAGGAGTGATGGCTGAGGAGAACTGTCGCCAGCAATTCTCATAGACCGCATCTCCTCACCACCAACCATGAGCGGCCTGATGAGCTTCTTCAAAGTGTTGACAGAAATATGTGACTTTTTCAGATAAATGCTGGCCATGCCTTACTCGGAAAATGCCAGGAGTAGATGTGGCTCTCTAGGTAGGAAGGAAGTGAAATGACCCAGAAAGCAGTGTCGGCTTTCAGAATCCCATTGCTTCTAGTATTTTGACTGAATGAGCTCTGCTTTCTGAGCACTTATAAGGATCAATTAAAGACTGAGGTTCTGACTCCTGGATTCAGTTTAAATACAGAATATAACAGCATGCAGGGAGCTTCAGATAGGTTTTGGGGCTATTTTTGGTACATGTGCTCTGGAGGTCATTAGGCAGACATGATCCTGAGAGTGTAATGTGGGAACCAGATAGGAAATATTTTCAGTTCCTGTATTTTTTAATGAAAGACTTAAAAAGAAAGAAATCATAAGCTTTTACAAATAAAATATGTTTGCATGTGTCTACGTTTCTGCCAAATGGAAAACATTCTATGGGTTATGACCATATATGACTTCAGATTATATTTTAAATTTTTTTAAGAGTCTTATAAATTTGAATTCACATGAGGATTACGTGTAATTTCTGTGCATATAAGTTGACTTGCAATTACTGGAGTTTAAAACACCTGAACATTTGTCTTTTGCAATTTTCAGAATATAGTTTGTGCTATACATTTGCCTAATGCAGAGTTCCTGTGACCACAAAATTGTTTTTTTTGCCAAATGGCATATGCGCATATTCCATGAAATGGTCTACAGAAACTAGGACAAGCTCTAGTAAACAGATAATGTCAGATAATTATTCAAATTCTTTTTTTATGCCACAAAATAACAAGTTTATTCTCTAGTGGATGTTTTTCTGAGATCTCTGTGAAGAGTCTAATAATGTTGCTTATCTGTCGTTTCGCCTACAGGTACATTTATGTTCCGATGGGAGGATCTCAGTCCAGTCCGCTGGGAATGCTCTTTTCCACAGCCCTCACTTTTGCCTTTGTAAGCTATTGGCACGGAGGACAGAGTTATCTGTGGTACTGGGGCGTGCTTAATTGGCTTGGAGTAATTGTGGAAAATGGCATCAAGAGGATACTTTCTATTTCACTAATTCAAGATTTGATTGTAAGTTGGATCTGTATTCATTTCAAGTTCTTGTTTCCTGGCTCCATGCTCATCTGAAGTTCCTGGTTACTAGTTTGGTTTAATCTAGATTAAAAGTCATGGGTAACAGATAAAAGTTAGCATTCCCTTGCCCAGCCTCCAGTGTTTGAGGTAAGCCGTATAACTAGAATTTTGCAAAGTACCAGCAAAGCAAACACTGAATTATACCTGGTCTTAAAAGCTTCCTCTGCAGTCTTGGAATAAGCAGTGCTTGTCACGTTGTATATGGCTGAAGAGAAGGCAGTTTTAACATTTGTATTCTGATTTCAGTCAGGATAACCTTAAAATATTCATCTTCACTAAAATTAGGAGTGTGTATTTCCAGTCATGTGTTTCCTGGACAAATGCATGTGTAGCAGCTGCTTGCATCTGGGAACAAGCTTACACTGGGAAATCTTTTAACACTAAAGAGCCAAGTAAAGAAAATATTATTTTGCTCTGAATACCTCTGATATTTTCACTTTACTTATACTTTTGACCTTCATGCTGTCATTTCCAAAGGAACAGATTGTCTTTAGCTCACAATCATGTGCAAAAAGGACTATTTTAATTCTGATGGTCATTTTAGTCTGCAGGTTTGCTCACTGTTAGATCCCAAATCTTCTAGTAACTGTTTGTAAGAGTAAATAATTCATATGTCTTGCTTCTTTAGTAGTGATAAGTGCACAGAATTCATACTCCAATGTAGTGTTGTAGTGGTGGTGACTTACTCTGCAGGCTGATGAAGTCCTGATGCTCAAGTAATTATGCTTGTTCTCCATCCCAGTCATCTCAGTTTTCACTGTTGTGGCATCCATCCCATGTGTGGCAACTGATACAGCTAATTCAGGAACCAATAACAGCCATTGCTACCTTCTATCGTCCAGCTGTCCATCACTGCGAATTCAGTGGCAGTCTGAAAGCAGGTTTTTTCCTTCTTAGAGAATGAGCTTATCAGATCCATTAATCCTCCATCTAGGGTGAAACTGTGCTTCACCGTCTGACCGGCTGCATGTGTTTTTTAGGCATCCAGCTGTATGAGGAAAGGGGCTTTTTGTATTTGATGCCACTGCATCAGAAACTTTGAACAAATTCTTAAGGGATTAAGTGCTTACATAGCATGGAAATGAGAAGGATGTGGCATTATGAAGGTGGAGCTATATGTGTTGGATTAATTTCTAACACATACTTCTAATTACAGTTAACTAATGCTGGCAATAGGCTTCTTTATTTGTGTAAATTAACTCTGTAACAATGAACCAAGTGCATTTTAGTCCTTCCTTCCCTTTGTTTTCATCCAGTGTTTTTAAAGGCCTGTCCAACATCTTCCATCTCCCTTGTTTTCCATTTCTGTTTGGAAACGTGGCTGTAGACGTTCCTTAGAAGCCACTTTCACATCTTTCCCTTAAATATTTCTGAAGCCAACATTTTTGATATGAATAGTTTTGGCATCTGAATTAATGCATTGGGCTGATTTTGCTGCATTTGCTTATGGCCAAGTCATGCTTTGCCTTGTGCCTTGAAGGTTGCTCTACAACATGAGTCTTTGGAAATAACCCTTCATTGCCCTCTCCTCACTCTTCTGACAAGCTCCCATTTTCTTGTTCAACACTGAGGGGAGGAGATGAGTCGTTCAACTTTGATTCTTCCTTATCAAGGGACGGAGTGATGGGACCCCCCCTACAGAGCGTCACTTATGTTTAAAATTAACTGCAAATTCCTAATGCCCTGTATAAATTTCCCTTTTTCTCTTGTAATCTGGCTTTTAGAAGCATTTCCATAGTCTTGTCTCAGCGAGAGGTGTGCTGCAAGCCGAGTCACCATGGCATTGAGAACCCCATGCTGCAAGATGGGTTTTTCACTTAAATTTCATCTGTTGACAAGCTGAAATCGATTGCATTCTTGTGTTTCACTCACTGTGTTGGTTCTTGAAGGCTATTTTTTGAAAAGGAAGCTTTATTTTTCTGCCCAGAAGAGCAGATGATTTTTTGGAAAAAACACAGAGCACAGGTTTATGATTTATTTAACCCATTATGTTTATCAAACCTCGTCATATTTTGATGTTAGTTGAGTTACATAATTCAGTTGAGCAGGAGGTGTTTAATTAGTAAAATATTTTTTAAAAAATCAAAGAATAAGTTGAATTTTAATTCTGCTATCATTTTAAAGTTGAATTGATCACAAAGAAAAACAAGAATTATCTCAAAACTGCTTTCCTTTTTCCCCCTACTGTATTGTCTTAGTTGTCTTGCAAATGAAAGATTTAGAAATCTAAATAAAGCACATTTGAGTCTTGTCCTTCTCCGAATCCTTGTGCTGACTAAGAATATATATATATACACATATATATAAAGAATTGGAGCCTATATTTATGCAGATTTTATGGTAGTTTAAATCTCAGCACTTGAAACCTAGCACAATATGGGTAAACAACACTTTTGTAGCAGTGTGGCAGGTTTTAAATGTCATCTCAGGCATATTTAACTGGAATGATCAAAGAAGCATGGGTGTTATTAGTGAGAAGTAAAATCAGCTCATGAAATCAGCATATAAACTGAAGATAGTAAATTTCCTGACCCAAAAAATGGGATCTGAAACTTTTCATTTGTACTGGTTGCAAACCATTGCCTGAGTTCCTGATTTCAGCTCTGGAAGAGCTTAAGTACTTACCAGCTTACACCACTCTGAACTATCACGTTTCAGTGAATTGTGTTGCTAGAAGTTATCTATGTCTCTTTTTTTTCCCCTAGAGGTTACTTGTTAGATACTGGTAAATTAGAGCTGAATTAAGTAATATTGTCTTTTCATTAAAACATCTCATATAAACAAAAAAAATAACTGCCATGCATCATAAGCTAGGGCATATCTGGGAACTTTATACTAAAGTCAACAAGTTTCATTTTGTTTTTATCAGGTGGTGTTGTTTGGTTGTTTTGGTGTTTGGGGTGGGGTTTTTTGTTGCTTTTTTGGTTTGTTTTGGTTTTACATTTTTCATGAGATATTTAGACCAGTACTGAGCAAAGTAGCGCTTTGTTTCACTGATTCTATATTAATTCATTACAGATGAACTCCAGTAGGAACTCGTTCAAAATCAGTGACAAAATTTGTATTGACTTTTAATAAATAATGTGTCAGATTTCTGAAAGAAAATGCTAATGGCTGACATTCTTCCAGTGATTTAATATTTTTCCTTAAGGAAAACAATATATAGATCTATACAAGAAATTAGATCTTAGTATAAAAATAGATTTAGAATGATTTAAACCTTAGAATAGACGGCAACATCTTTAAATCTATGGACTTTTTAAAAAGAAATACTTGGAAATCATCCTAAAGAAGATGTAGCAAAGGGAGTGAAGTTGGCAGATTATTAAAACTAATGTTTTAATCTCAACTGAAATGGCAACATTTATCTTCTTAATTCTTTCGTAAAGTGGAAGTATGTCATTCAGTCTAGTAAGCATTTTTTAAATTGACACATAAAGATCTCTCTTCTAAAATTATGCTATGATGAATTTTTAGTTTAAGATTTTATTTCTAGCTTTATTTAGTAAGAAACTAAATATACCATGAACAATTCACTGTGAGAAACTAACCTATTTTAAGCATGGCTTATTTTAAAGTAATCTTTACTGTCTTTGTGAGTGTTTTGTTTTTTTAAAATATAAAATACTTTTATTTCAACATTTTCCTTTATGGCTGTAACAAGGTGCACTAATTAAGTCTGTTTTAGTACACTGTAATTGTCTTCCTAACCTCTCTTGCAAAAGCAGAACTGTCGTGTATGATGTCTGTGTTTTAGGTTAGTGTCTTAGATTAGATTTGCTTTGTGTGTTAAGGTTTTTCCCCCAGAGGAATGAACTCTAGACATTTGTCTCTATAGTTAAAATATCACTGTTGTTTTGAGTACTGGAGATGTGACTGATGACAATTGGGATCCTTAGCTTCAGAGATAACAGAATTTTAGACATCTTTCAGAAAGCTGGGTGTGTGTGGGCGGGGTGTCTGTTTTGGTTTTTGTGGATTTTTTTTTTCCCTGTTTAATTTAATTTGCTTTAATCCCTGGGCTGTGGTTCGGCAGGGAATTCAGCTGCTCTAACAGCTCACTCTGCTGGAGGGGGAAAGATTGCAGTTCCCTCTTCTCCCTTCCCTGCGGTCCCACAGCTTCTCCTCTGCACGCCTTCCTGCTGGCATCCTTGCTAAGCTGACCCAATACTTTATCCCAGCAGAAAGCTTTTCTTCCTCTGGTTATTTTATTGCTAGATAATTTGTCTCATGGAGAGGAATCTGAAAAGCACCCAAAGCAGCACAGTGTCAAAGACAAAAGCCAAGGAAAGGAAGGAGAGGAGGAGGCACTTGACTGCTTGGAACCTTCTCCTTGCAAACGTACAGAAGCAGTACGGGGTGGTAGGCTTGAAGGCTTGAGCCTCTATATTTAATGTCAATTCAAAGAAACCAACTTGGTTGGGGCCAAATTTAGCCTAGTCAAGATAAAGCAAATGTATAGAATAGAATGGAATCATTTCAGTTGTAAGAGACCCTCAGGATCATCGAGTCTAACCATAACCTAACCTCACTCTAGCACCAAACCATGTCCTTAAGAACCTCATCTAAACACCTTTTAAACAGCTCCAGGGATGGTGACTCCACCACTTCCCTGGGCAGCCTGTTCCAGTGCCTCACAACCCTTTCCACTAAGAAATTTTTCCTAATATCCAATCTAAACCTCCCCTGGTGCATCTTGAGGCCATTTCCTCTTGTCCTATCACTTGCTACTTGGGAGAAGAGACCAACCCCCTCCAGGCTCCAACCTCCTTTCAGGTAGTTGCAGACAGCGATAAGGTCTCCCCTCAGCCTCCTTTTCTCCGGGCTGAACAGCCCCAGCTCCCTCAGCCGCTCCTCATCAGACTTGTGCTCCAGGCCCCTCGCCAGCCTCGTTGCCCCGCTCTGCACTCTCTCTAGTAACTCAATGTCCTTCTTACGATACCTGTAAAGCTTTCTTCTGCAGCTGACTGAGGCAAGATCTGACCAAACATTAGAAACTCATTCAAGGGAAGTATGTTTGTTGACCACCTTGCAAGATTACATCTTTAATAAGATCTCTGTAATAAATACAGACCCTTCTCAGCTGTTCTTCAGCACACACTGAGCTTTGATCTTTATTTTGCTTCATTTGGTGGAAAGACTATTTATATCACTGGCTTACTAAAGTCAAACCTGTCTGGCCTTTTCTTTTTTACTAATAGTTTTGTGTAATTCATGCATATTTTAATTGCATGATGGTGATTCAGTTAAATGACAAGCATTGCCAATGATACTTTTTTAATAACCTTTTTATGTGCTTGCTTGTAGACTTCTGTTGGGCTTGTCGATTCACTTTCTGAGAATCTGTAATGGCATAAGGTGGGGCAGTCCCTTAATCATACTCTTATTTTTTAGTACAGAATTGGGTTTTGAGATATATAAGGTGTTTCAAAAAGAGAGAGCCAATTTGAAATCACATTGCTTTGAAATTTGGTCCATGTTTTTGAAACACCCTGTAGGTATCACCCATAATGTCAAAACCCAGACCAGTGGATGGGGCTTCCTCCACACCCTCCACCCCAACTTGAGTTCAGCTATATCATTGGTCTACCCAGAAATCTCTGCTATCCAAAGTAAATGTACTCGGACTGAAAATCAATGGAAACTCCTTTCCCTAGGTGTGAAAATCAGCCAGGACAGACTTGTGACCACTGGTCTTTCTTTGTCTATGATACCTAGAATCAGCAAGTAGAGCTGTCAGTGTGCTGTTTTGTACTGAGCTGATGAATGAGCATCAAAGGTGAATGTGGGCTGCCTGATGCATCCTAGGTTTTTCCCACTGACTTTTAGCTTAGCCAACAATAATTCTGAGTCAAGTAATTCTTGCCACATTTCTGCTTTTCCTTAATTTTTTTTTTCCTCTCTTCTCTACCATCTTGTGTTAATTTGTCTTCATGGAAGTGGATCCCAGAACATTTTGAGAGTCCTGTTAAAAATGCCCAAACACAGACACACGCAGACTCACACTTGCACTCTGACACTGGTTTTCTTTACTGAGTGAACTTCTTGCCCTAGACTCAGTAACAAAGACTTAGAGTCTAATAGGTGGTGTTTTGTGTGAGAGTCAAGCATATGTGATATGGTACAGGCTTTTATACAGTGAATGACAAATCTGGCTGCAGTAAGATTTCAGAGCTAACATTCTACGGTTTCCTACCTTTTGAGTACAAGCCTCCGGTTTTTGGTCAGATCTGTGCAAGAAATATGATTCTTGATGCCAGCAGTGGAGAAACTGTTGTGCTTTTCCATCTGTCTTTAACCAGATGATTGCCGCTCTGCTTCATACTGCAGTGGCAGCTGGGAAACCCCTTGCATAGCTGCTCAGTTGTCATAACAAAAAAAACGTTTCTCCCACCTACCAGCATTATTTAATTTATCTTCTGTTTTGGAGACATCAGGCAGTTTTCTAGTGCTCAGGTCATCATGCACTTTGAAAAGCAGCTCAATCATGCTATGGGGTGAGAAGAAGGCAGAGTGATGCTGGTTATGTGCTTCTTTGTTAGTGTTACATGAATACAGCCTCCCCCTGTTGTTCACCTCAAAAATTAGTCCAGACAGTAGGTGTCAACAGTTAGAGAAATACAAGTTAAAGTACCGAGGATTGGTCACACTCTTCTCTTTCTGCTGTGCCTTGGGCTACAGAAACTTGCCACAGGGAAGGCAAGGTTTGTATTTGCTGAGAGTGTTTATCAGATGTCTCCACGGGGATTATCACTGTCTTATTATTTATTTGTTAACAGTTTCGCAGTGGCAGTGGGGGAGGGCCATAAGGGTGGGACCAAAATGCAGCACTAATGATTGGTGGAGTTAGATCCTTTCCCAATTTGATTGCAATTTAAAAGGTAAAAATGTGAATTAGGGAACTGAGAGAAACAGAATGAGAACCATAAGAACAACAATAAGGATGTCAAGGACCTGGACACAGAGGAGAGTGCACGGTGCTCTCAACCGGTTTTCCTTGGTGAGAGCTCAGACACATTTATAGGAGTGTGTCCGCTGACATTACTTGGTTAAATTCCCTGCTTTAAACATAAAACAGAAAAGAGGATGGTGCATTTCAATGCTGTTCATTTCACACTTTTCACAAGCTGCCACTTCAAAAAAAATGTTTGTGCAGGTTCTTTGAGGGTGAAGAGTAAGTGTAGGAGCCAGTACAGAAATTTACTTCTGTGTATGTCAAACTTTCACACATGCATATGTAAGTGTAGTGCATACATACAAGCTGGTAGGAGGCTTTCTTCAAACAGAAGGGGGGGTTGGCTGTTTGCTGAGAGATGCTATAAATGTAGATCTTTTGGAAAATCTAAAAATGAACTGGTGCTACTGCAAGACAGCGTTTTTGAGTGAATGTTTGGTAAGACATCAATAGAGAAGATGAGTATCTTCTCAAATACTATATATAGCATTTGTTCCTAAATTCAGAAACAAGTTCTATTTGTGAAAATAGATCTTAACTGACAGCTGCTTGATTTTAATTGTGTGGTCCTCTTTTTATGGGAGTGATGTAGGGAATTACAGGTCATTTGTATCATCCTGTCTCTTGGAAAAATGTTGTCGGTCCCCGCCTTCATCTGTGAACCTTCCAGGAGCTAATTTTTACTTTTGCTTTGGAAAGAAAGTATATACCTTGAAAAGAAACAGGAGATGACCTCATGGCACAGTTCAACTTGGGGCAAAGGGAGGGAACAACTGCAAGCAAAAAAAAAAGCCAGAAAAATAAAGCAAAGAAAAGTAAAGGGAACTGTGTCTGGGTTAGAGCTAGATGAAGAATGGAGCAAACAGGAATGATTACCATGATTAGTGAAGGGTACAATATACGTTGATGAGAAATTAAATTTATTCTTCCATTTGGTGTGGCAGTTGTTGATGGATGAGATCTGGAAGCACATGTTGTTCACTCTCTGCTTTCAGGCCTGTACCTTATCTTATTACTGTTACAGCTCTGGGGATTCCATAGTTTCTCTTGGATTATTCCATAAATGGATATTTTGCATGTGTATTCAACCAGAACTCTCTATTTTAGTTGCCTTTCAATTCTGTGGTACCATCTCTGCTCTTATATCCTACTCAACGTCTCTCCCTCAGCTTCAGAGTGCAGGAGTAGGTATTACATCGACTGTCAGCCTCTCATCGGCTGCCTTTCCCTTGCTTCTGCTGCTCTTCAAGCCTAACTCCTACCAACATTTTGTTAATGAGCACATGCAATCCCTCCCATCGTTTCTGCAGTCTCCCAAACACACTTTTGTCACTATTACCTATTGACAGTGTGTATTAGCAAACATTTTTAGGAGTTGCCCCACTACTTGGACCCAAACCATCTTAATTTCTGTTGCTCACTTTAAAAATTAAATAAACTGACATTCTGTTTGGCAGAGCTTTGTCACAATTTTCAGCCTTTCCTCCATCCCATCTGCTCCCCCAGCTGCTCAGTCACACCCTGCCCTCCGTTTTCGGTGCTCCTAGCTGCAGATCGATAAAATAGCTGGGAACTGTTAGTCAGGATGTGTCACTTCCCTTCCCACCGGCCCATCTGCTCCTCGCTCTCTTTCAGCTTTTCACTCGTGCTCTTGTTTTTATGTGTCCCGTTATTTTTGGCAAATGGCCGCATTGCGGATGACCCAGATTCAGGGGATGCACTGAGGTGTTCACTCTTGTGCTAATGGGGCAATTACCAATGTTCAGGGGTAGATATAGAAGAATTGGACCATCATTTATCTAAGAACATTTTCTAAAAGAAAGCACTTGGAAGTGCTTTCAGGATTGACTGAGTGGTCTCTGTTGGGCCTTACTCTTCAGTTGAAGAAACATGAGGTTCAGATCCTTATATTGCGCTGGTAAAAGGAACCCCTCAGCAAGGGGTTTAAGGTTTTTTTCTGAGCATTTTCCTGATATGTATAATGGCACCACCTGCACTGCAGCAACTTTACACACAAACATTTTAAATATCCATAACCATCCCTGTCAAAATCCTTGTAAATGCTGTATAACAAGCCATCGCAAAGAATGTTTCCTTTCAGGTTTTTTGTGACATAAAGATGAGTCAACATTATATTAGCTTTTTAGCATTGCTTCTCTAGTAAAACCATTCAGGAATTAGAAAAGATGGAGCTTTAATAAGTGTAGGAAGAACAGTTACTCCCCTTTTGTACACTGGGAGAGGCAGTGAAAGAAAATACAGGACTAGGTGTTATATTCTTGGTAGTTAATTTGCTTGATTTCTTCAAAACAACAAATAGTGCAGTTTGTGTATCTTTAAATTATTATGGATGAGTTGACTGATAGGTTTAAGTGGGAGACGATGAAATCTGTAGAACAGATAGTAAATAAATATTAGATGTTTAAAAAAGACACCTTTTCTAAAAAATGAACTAAATTATTTTGACCCTTTAAAAACCAAAGGCAGATGAGAATAGAATAATGTAGTTTCAACCATATGTTTCTTGTAACTCTGGCTATCGCATCTGACGGTGTTATTCCATGGGGCATGTGTTCCCATAAGAAATATTCAACTACTTCTCCAGTTTTACCATATGCTCTTATTTTGCCATGTGCTTGGATTATCAGGTCTCTAGAAGAGTAGTTAAAAAATAAATACATTTTGTGAATCTCTGTTTTACTCCACGAAGATGAACGCTTGTTTAAATTGCAGCAAATTTAATTCCCTTTCATGGGTCTTGTTTTTTAGTATGAGCAAGCTTGATAATGTCACTGACGTTATGTAGAAGTTTGCTTTAATCTGTCCCAGAGCTGCTATATAAATGAGATCCATTGCAAACGCAGCACACGTAGATGTTTCCCATCTTTGGAGCGTTTGCCAAGAAGTAACCAGCTAATGTCTGTCACACGAGGCCTCATGCCACGTGTGGCACTGTCATCAGGCTGGGTTTGCAGCATGGTGGAAAACTTGCACCCCAGTTCCGAGGTTAAGAATGGTTGCTGTAGGAAGGTGTACGATTGGGTCCGTGGTGAAATACTGGGGAATACATTTCTGTAAGAGGACACTTGAGTGTGATATTTTGTATAGGACTGCTTAGTTTTGAGTGCTGGAAAGAATTTGGTCTTGGGTGTCTCCTCAACTTCCACATGAGGGGGTGGATGACTTATGCTAGTAAATATTCTCCAAAGTATTTTCTCTGTTTTTGGCTAGCTGGAAGATGTAAATGCATTCAGTAAAAACATTTCTGGACCTTAATTTCATCTCCCTATTCCACTCAGTAATACTGTTCTACACAGTCCTGTAAATCAGTGAAAAATGCAAATATATTATTGATTAGCTATTACCTTAGAGAGAAGTTATTTTAAATGTTGTTCTGCTGTCTGAATCCACTTCTCCTGCCATATTTTTTTTGTTTTGAACTCACAGTGGTGTAATTACCTTGCAAAGCAGATGAACTTATTATTTTTTCCCACATCCTCTCTGACTTCAAACTTCCACCATTTCACACAGAATCACAAAATCAAAGAATGTTAGGGATTGGAAAGGACCTTGAAAGATCATCTAATCCAATCCTTTGACTTCTGACCCAAACAATCTATTCTGGTACGTGTTGTCCTTCATAAGCTGTCTTTCTCAAGAAACAACCGATACGCAAGCTTCCTATTTTTGGCTTGGTTTTCACTTAGAGGCTAAATACGACATGCATGTATAACTGGAGATGGATTTAGGAATGGGAATGTTTGGACTGTGCAAATCCTTTTCATGGCTGTCTTCTTCCATCCCTTTCAAATGTATACAGGGATTTACTTTTCAAGGTACCCCACTACATGATAGTATAATTTAGTTTTGTAAGATGACTGAGAAGGCCCAGTTGAAAGAGATCTGATGGTACCCAATTTTGCTAGACCAAGCAATGTGCAGGGAGAGTTTTTTTCCCAACATCTGACAGTAATGTCTGAGGCTGATTTTCACGCACAGCAGGAACTGAACTGGAATACTAACCCAAACTTCATTCAGTTCCAGCAAAGGTGGCTTGAGCCACCCTTTGTAAGTCATCTCCTATGTCATGCCACATGTCTTTCATGTCTTTGGATTGTTTCAACAATATATATTTTTAAAAATATTTTTTTCTTTATTTTTTTTAGCTAAAAATGCTGCAGTACTTGTATTTCACAGTGTGTGAGAAGGTGGGGGTCATCATGATTACTAAAAGTAAAGTATGACAAAATATTTGTGCAAGATTACAAGTAAGATGGAACATTGAGGAAGGATGCGAACATAAGGGTTTCATCCAGGCAGCCACAGATTCATTGTCATTTTAACCCCATGGGCTCTTTTGCCACTCTGTCTTCTGGCCGTATTTCCAACAGGAAAGAGGAAAGAGAAGGAGATAGCAGTAAAATACAGAAAAACACCACAAATCCATAGCAGCTGCTTGTATTGTTGCAATGGAACATGTTATTAAAAGCATTAAATAGCATAATGAAGAGTTGTGGATGTGGAGAGTTTTTTAAAATTTTGTCTGCTTTGATGAAAACAATTTGCTGTATATTAAGAAAAATCTACATGCTGGTGGATACTTAAACCACAAATGTTGTTATGTGTTATCTAGGCCAGCCTGAGTCCTTTTTCATGGGTAAATTAATGCTTCCAGTGTATTAATTTGAGCACAATGGCTGCTCAGGTACTTCAATAGTTAGCTTTTCCTAGATGACATGAGATATTTAAAGAATGTTTTATTATTATATTTTTTTTTACCTTTGTTGCAGCTGGGTAAAAGCTGCATTGACATCAAAGACTCTCAGGAAGATGTTTACTGCTTTTTGGATCAATGCCTAGCAAAGTTAATGGAAATTAGCTAGAGCAAAATCCAGAAAGGTTTCAGTGTTTGTCTAAACTGTTTTTCTCTTAAACTGGCTGTGCATACAGACTGGGGGACGAGATGCTGGAAAGCAGCTCTGCAGAGAGGGATCTGGGGATTCTGGTTGACCGCAAGTTGAACATGAGCCAACAGTGTCCCTGGCAGCCAAGAGGGACCCGTGTCCTGGGTGCATCCAGCACAGCATGGCCAGCCGGGCAGGAGATGATTGTCCCGCTCTGCTCTGCACTGGTGCGGCCTCACCTGGAGCACTGGGTGCAGGTCTGCGCAACACAGGATAAAAAAGACATTAAGCTACTGGAGAGTGTCCAGAAGAGGGACACGGAGTTGGTGAAGGGTTTGGAGGGAAGACATATGAGGAGCTGCTGAAGTCACTTTGTTCATCCTGGAGAAGAGGAGGCTGAGGGGAGACCTCATGGTGGCTACAGATTCTTCACAAGGGGAGAAGGAAGGGCAGGCGCTGAACTCTACTCTTTAGTGACCACACAACCCAAGGGAATGGCAGGAATATGTGCCAGGGGAAGTTTAGGTTGGACATGAGGAAAAGGTTCTTCCCCCAGAGGGTGGTGGACACTGGAACAGGCTCCCCAGGGAGGTGTCACAGCCCCAAGCCTGACAGTGTTCAAGAAGAGACTGGACAACACCTTCAGACACATAGTGTGAACTGTGGAGTTGTCATGTGCAGGGACAGGAGTTGGACTTGATGATCCTTGTGGGTCCCTTCCAACTCAGGACATTCTATGATTTTATGATTCTTATACCTTATAAATGACAAAAGGCTTTTATTTTCTGTATAGCAGTTAATTTGTACTGTTTAACATATAGCACTTCTGTAGATTGTGATGTTTTATATGCGATACCTGGGTTTTGATTTGCGTTTTTGTTGTTGTTGTTGTTTGTTTGTTGTTTGTTTTGTTTGTTTGTTTGTTTTAAGTAGCAGAGCTTTTTTAGGTATTCATGTTGTTTGCCTTGGTCATACTGCTTTGGACTGCAAAATGGGCAGACCTCACAAACTCACCAGGTCTAATCAGTGCCTTAGTGGAAGATGCTTGCTGGAAGATGCAGTCCAGCAGCAGCTGTCCAACGGGTTATCCATCCCTACCTCTTTCTACAGCTTTACCAGAAGATTCTTTTTTTTCCCCCTTTCCTGATTAAAACTTCCTCTATAGAGCTGATGAGTAAGTTTGATAGACAAAGGGAGAGTGAAAGTTAGATCCGGTGATAGACTGTGCCCTATAGATAAGCTGCAGCCCAATCGGAATTAATTAGCATGGTGTAAGAAGGGAGTAAATTTGGTGACACTTAACACAACAGATCAAGCTACCATGATCATAACTGCTCCCTATTTAAACTTGATTGTTAACATGAATTTAGTAGGAAGATTTGAAAGATTTTATCTATTTACATACACTTAAGCATTCTGAAAAGGTATATATTTTTCATATATGGGACTATGGATTCATACTGTGCATTTCAGGACTAGACAAACTTAAGATATCCTCTGCCTGTGTATAAACTGATGAGAATGTTTTGGAAGTCCTTGGGCAGTTTTGGAGATGCAAAGTACTAGAAAGGGAAAAAGTTGTTTCACTAACGAGCTGTTGTTGTCTGTGAATATTTATATAATTATCTTATATTCTCTACCCTTATTTTATGATGCCTTAGTTTTGATCCAGAACTCTCAGAGAAAAATGTCATTCTCTGTTTTCATACATGCATGTTTTTCCTAGCATTGTATGGAAGATGGACTGTTGCTATATTGCGTGTACAGCCTGATAGGGAGTGCTTTTCCTTGAAGCTGATCTATCCCCATTTTTGTGCTGACTCAGACTGACTCATACACTAGATATAGTTCTGACTGGGGCTAACATTCCATTTACCGGAGATCTACTTTGCAGTAATGCGTTAAATTCTTATATTTATGCTTGTAACTGTAATTTATTTGAAGTTTTGTCACTTTATAACCTAGCAGTTGAAATATTTGTTTTGATGTTTACAAAACTAGCAATTGAGTTGTCTAGGAATATATTTTTAGGTCTGCTTTGAGCATGTGTTTATGTTGTTTCACGTATCTGAGCATGAATTTGTGGCTGCAGCTATTAAAGATTAATTGCTGCTGGTTTTCTTTTCATGCTGCAGTCACAAGACTGTTTTCTGTAACGCCAGCATTTATGACATGAAGGCTGAGAAGCTCCTGGTATTTTCCTTAGTTCCCACGCCTGGCAAATGCTCCTCACTTTACACATGGAGCATTTGGTCTTTTGCAGATTCAGGCCTTATGTAAAGAGGCTTTCAGCCTGGGGCTGAGATATTTTTCCTTATGCAGTAATGAGACAAGAGTTCCATGTGATGTGCTATAATGCTTTTTATAATTTGTTCTAACCAATGAATATTGGAGAAAGCTAAAACTTTCTCATCCTTCTTTCACCATCTTCTTGCAGTCTCTGTGCTGCACTCACACCTCAGATGATAATGCAAAGTATAGATTCAGAAAAATGTAAACTAGTATATGGTGGAGAGAGACATAATTTATTTGTATCATTACAACAACAGTAGCAAAAACTTTACAACAGATACTTACGCTTCTCAAATGTGAGCAGTAGTATTTGCACTGAAAAAAAGTTTGGGACTGCATGTGTATTTACATTTCTCCAATATGAAATCAGCTGTTAATTAAGAGTCATTGCAACAACCAGCTCTGATCTGACTCTGTAATCTTTCTGTGAAGTCTTATTAATTAGCAAAAAAATTAATGACTTCTGAAGTTATTTGATGCTGTTTTCTTTTGTACTGAAGTGCTTTAGTCCATGTTGGAACTTATTGGATAGTATTATCCACGCCAGAAGCATGTCATTACTGCTTACATCCATCAACAAAAATTCATCAATGAGTACATTTAATTTAAAAAAAAAACATTATATAGAGAATGTGTAGATCTGTGTCCAGTTCTGGGCTCCCCAGTACAAGACAGACCTGGACATATTGGATTGAGTCCAGCAAAGGGCCACAAAGATGGTGAAGGGACTGGAGCATCAGCCGTAAGAGAGGCTGAAAGAGCTGGGGCTGTTCAGCCTGGAGAAGAGAAGGCTGAGAGGGCATCTTACCTATGTGTATAAATACATAATTGTTGGGGGGAAGAAGACAAAGCCAGACTCTTCTCAGTGGTATTTAGCAACAGGACAAAAGGCCATGGGCATGAACTGAAATACAAGAAATTCCATTTAGATGTAAGAAAAACTTTTTTACTGTGAGGGTAATCAAACACCAGCACAGGTTGCCCAGTGAGGTTGTGCAGCCTTCATCACTGGCAATATTCTAAGCTGAACTGGACACAGTCCTGAGCAGCCTGCTCTGGCTGACCCTGGTTTGATCACCTTTCTAGGTAACCTCCAGCCTCTAGGTCCCTTCCAGCCTCAGCTGTGATTCAAGACCCCTCTTTATCATTAAGTCTTGGTGGGACTTGGTGGGAGTTCTGCTAGACGCTTTAAAAGCTTTGGGGTCTGTTCCATAAGGATTTGAGCTTCTGTATAGAAGTTGTTTATTGTAACTGCAATTTCTTTTTCTAACCTTACTTGAAAAATTATGGGGATTGTTAACTTCATCTGCACCTTTTTTTTTGCCTCTCAGGAGCGTTTCTTCTCTCCAAGAATTCGTCGTCGACTTCATGCTGTCCTAGCATCTGTTAGCACTTCAATGCTGATTTTATCAAATCTAATATTTCTTGGAGGAAATCATGTTGGAAAAATCTACTGGAACAGGATCTTTATGGAAGGCAAGTTTATTTTTATGTGTTTTCTAGATAACAGAGCTTTCCCACTATTACCTTGGGTGGGCTGAGCTGTGTCGTTCTCTCATTCCACTAACTGGGAGTAACTTTTTTTGTGTTGCTGTTTGAAACCATAAAAAAACTGTCTGACAAAATCTAAATAGCTTTGCAGGCTGTGTGACTACAAAGAAACATTGCTTTTCTTTCATCAAATCTAGGAAGAGAGTTATCAGTGAAATTACTGAAGATCAAATAATAAATGTGTGACAAATTAGCCAGGTTGGATTCTTTTTTCCTTTTCTGCATTTCATGTATGTCAATAAGAACAGGTGTACTAAAGCCAAGCCCATAGATGCTGTGGAAGATTAGTAAATAGGATCTGCAAAATACAGTGCAATTAAACAATTAAGTCTTTTTTTTGTAGTGGATATGTTGTCAGGGTAGGCACATTGAGGACAGGGGTATTTGGGTGACAGCATCAGGCTGTGGTGTTGCTGAATAAGCAGTATGCAGCGAGCACTATGCTGTGAGCTGACTCGGGAGACAAATCCAATTGGTTTTTTGTTTGTTTGTTTGTTTTTGGTTTTTTGTTTTTTTTCCAGAGCTCAATGTAAGCAGGAACAGTTTTCTTCCGAGGTTCTTATTGCTGCCAGAGCCCCACATCATCAAATAAAGGTCTTGTAGAGGAATATTTCTTCCTCAGGAGGGAAATACTAATAGGCTTCTGTGCCTAGAAGTGCTCTCCTAGAAAGACCACCACTGTATATTGCTCCTTCATGCAGTGTTCGCCCTCTTGTTCCTTGCAGTGGTTTAAAATTTAGCTCTGAGGTTCCAAGGTCCTACTTTAGCATCCCAAAATAATGAAAGTATTAAAGAGTAAGTTATGTGCATGAACTCAATGATTATTCTTCTGAGCTCAAGCAAAAAAACCCATTCAAACAGCCCTAGGAAAGGTACATTTTTAGCATAAAATATAGTGAAGCTTTTTGTTAATATTGGGCTGTGAAGATGAGGTGAAATACTTATTCATGTTTGGTTTTTGCTCTTAAAACATAAAAGATTTGTTTTCTGTTTTCTTAAAAAGGCTTTGTTTTCTCTGAAATTGTTTCCTCCCAGTTAGCTGGTTAATAGTTTCAGTAAAACAAAAAAAAAATAGCTGAGAGAATAAGTTCAGAAGTACAGTTAGACATCACTTCCTATGTATTAAAAAAAAGCACTAGTGAAATTGTCTGTTTCAGGATTGTTTTCTTAATGCAGTTTGTGTATTATAAACGGAGAAAGTAAGCGTTCCTGTTCAGAACTGTTAGCAGTTGGCGGAATGCTGGGGTTTTAGCAAGTAGAACATTAATTAAAATGGATCGATTATTGATTGTTGTTCTAGGTTTGGGTTGGTGGTGTTGTGGGTTTTGGTTTGGTTTGGTTTGTTTTTTTTCTTTAATACTTCTTTGGCCTATTGCTCTGCATATAGCTTGAGTACATCTAGTTACTTCAGTATTAGGTACTGGATGCCTAAGATAGGAATAGGAAATGAGTTTAGTCAAGTGCAACTTTGTCTCCATCATGTGTTAATCAAATTAGCTTTATTTTTAGAACATGAAAGCTTTTGCTTAGTGCAGCTCATACTCTACTAGTAGAAATCTCAGTGTTAAGCTTGATCACACAGATGACTGAGTATATTCTATTACTGCATTATGATTCTAACAACTCATGTGTCTGAAACACCCACTAAGATCTGATTGTATCAACATTCCTGCTCCGTTGTGGTTTTCCTACTGTCGAACAATTGCTGCGCATTGAAAGTCAAATCCAGAAGGATTGTTCAGAACTATTGTCTTCAATTTAGAGTAAATTTAAGTGCTGGTGTGTAGGAGATGTGTTTGGAGAATGCAATACTAAAAGGTAAAGATAAATCAATTTGTGTCTAGCTTTCACTGTTATGGTGAATTCAGTTCGTCAATATATTTAGACCAAACTAAATACTACAATATATACTCTTTGGGCATTCTTTTGTTAGGCCAAGGACAGATGAGATGATCTAGCTGCTTGTCTTCAACTCAAGTTTTTGTCATTACCTTCACAAAAAATTAAATGTGGATATGCCTGTCTTGTTTGAAGAAGTGTATGGGTGGTGGTAGTGGGTGGGTGTTTTGTGAGGCAGGAGGGTGTTTGGTGTAGGTTTTTATTTTTAAATTGTAATTCTGGTGTGATGGAAGTAACATTAAGTTCTCATGCATGAATATTTTATCTTGTGCACTACGATGTTGAAGAGCTTTGATGGAAACAGATGTTGATCTCCCATCACTGTCTTGTGAAGAGTAATTCAGAAATCTGGCAAGGGACCCCCAAACCACTTCTCTGCATAATATCCAAATCTGTGTCCTTGCACTTGGTAGACAAAGCAACATTATAATGTCCATTACATTACTAAGATGTGGTAGATGTGTATCTAGTTAAACTGAGTCAATAATTTTTAGCTTTGGGTCGAGTAGAGAGAAAATACTTGATGAATTTTAGGCTATAATATAAAAATCCTATTCTTGCTCTTGATCTGTTTGAAATTTATCTTAGTTTAGGAAATGTAAGCTGGGTTTTGCATGACTCTAAAACCAAATCTAGAGAGTAGACATTTGCATTTGGAGGACATCTCTATATTCACAGCAACCTGGGCAGCAAGACTTGAGATTAGTTGAGGTAGCAGAGGGCTCTGCAGCAAGAGTGTGACATAAGGAGGTAAGGAACAGACATCAGGTAAGGAATAGAGAGCTGTGGAAAGCAAGCTGTCCACCTGGCATCAGCTGCAAAGAATAGTCAGTTCCTTTCCTTTGTTTAAGTTCTACAGAGTTTTATCTACAGAGATTTTGTATGTATACAGTAGGAAGAAGAGAATAGATGTGCATTTCTCAGTTTGTAAATATAATTGGCATATGTAGGTCCCTAACAAAATTAGTCAAGAACGTATGCTAAACTCGAGCAATAAAATACATCTCAGAGCAGAAAGCAGATCTCCAGGTTTAGGTGCAGCTTTAGGCGTTGAGCATGGCATTTTCAGCTCTAGCAAGTAAATGAACCTCAGAATATAAGTATTTTAAAATCCTAAATGCCCAACGTATAGCACTTTGTAGTCAGAAATTACAAGTTCTCTTGTATAATATCTAAAAGCCAGTGCTTGGAGAGCACATTAGCATGTGTGTGACAGTGATGAAAATTTAAAATGGCTAACTCTGAAAAGGAAATTTTACTGAAGCTGAAGATGTATGAAATGCACTTCTAGTTTTGCTCTTCGGTTACTGAACAGGATCTATTGTGTTCTTTTGCAAAGACTGAATATTATAAAAAATCTATACAGTTGTCTGAGCGTGCGGAGGAGAGGCCATGGGTGTGAAAGCAGTTAGAGCCCAGGCCAGCATAGTCAATGCAGGGAGGACTGTGCAAGTGAGCTACCTTTGTTGTCAAAGATTTGTGGATTGCTTTCTAGGAACAGGATTTGGAAGAAGTAGTTTCTCATGTGTGGTAGGCTTTGCGTGCTGCAATGCCCCTTGCCATGCCATAGTAATCCCTCCTCTTTTCCCAGAAGTCTCACTTGACTGATACTTGAACTGATTTACAGTGCCTTGGCAGTGCTTTCCACAGCTCCCATACCGCTGACAAGGAGAACTTATATTTGAGCGTGCCAGGTAGCAGTAGTTTTTAGTATTTGCTTTCCTCGTGTGAAAAATAAGTTATATTTATCTGGCTTTAAAATTAATTTCTGTGCATCATTAAAATCACTATTGTCAAAATTATGAGAGCAGGAGTGTGTGTGTCTTATATGTATGAGTATTTGTTCTTAAATTTGTTCTTAAACAGTTCAGACCAGCCTTAATGCTTGTTAATTTGGACCCATAAGTTATTTACAAAGAAAACAGTTCCTACAACAAGCATTTGCTCTGACTTTTTTTAGTAAGACTTTTATCATATGAGACGGTGTCATTCTAATAAGAAAGCAAAGAAAGCAGGAGAAATGTCTTCTACCTAACAAACTGGTTTTCATCCTGTCTTCAGGGTAATTAATTAATTAATCCTACGCTTCAAAATAAGAGGCTCCAATGAGCGGGGTTCTCTTTGGAAGGGCTCTCTCCTGGGACCAGCACGGTGCAGTGCTTTCGGTTAAGAGGCTGGCTTACCTTAGCAAGCATGGCCAAAGGCATTAAGCTGGGAGGGGACACAAGTATATTGGGTGATAAAAGTATAAAATGCTTCCTCCACTTTCTCTGGCTTGCGAGGTGCAGAGTCCAGATCGATGAGGAAAGCACATGGTGTGTGTCAGGTATATTTTACTTTGAATAGCTGTCTGCAAATTGGACAGCTGTCATTTAACTTAGCTATAAACCAGTACTTTGAGTATCCAATTTACCTTGCTAAATTGTGAGGAGTGCCTCTCTTGAGGGCAGTTTATCCCAAATGCATCTATCTTAGCATGGGATGAGATGCGTTGTCACTCTTCACTGAGTTCAGAGGCATTTTGTATAGGCTAGTTCAGATTAGATTGAATGTCCAGCCTTTGAGAAGGTGTCCTTTAGCAGACAGCCAGCTAAGAGTGAATTTCACCTTCGCCAAAGGAGTACAGTTGGGCAGAAGTCCTGCAATGGGCAGTATCTGACTGTTCTGCCAGATTGCAAACTTAGTTCATGAACCGCTTACAACAAAAAAGATCTTACACCAGGATGCATTGACAGCAGTGTAAAATGCATAAAATAACCTCTTCTCCTACATGATGTTCTGAAGGTTAAAGTTAAAATATGTCCAGTTTTGGTTACTGCAGTTTAAAAAAAATAGTTATCATCTGACAAATAGGGAGAGGGAACTACAGCAACATCTTTCACAAGTCTAGGAGCCATGACCATGAAATAAATGGCATTGTTTTGTGTTGAGAGGAAAGTATTCGGGAGAGAAATAGGTATGTAGACATTTCTTCAAAGAAAACATTACCAAGCTATTCTGCATTCCTAGAGAGGTCAGGAGAAGGAAAAAAACCCTGTAAAATGTAGCAAGGAAGCTTCAGTTGAGGTAGGAGAAATCTTCAAACTGTAAGATGGCGAAAGTATTGAAACACATTACCTAGGGAGGCTGTTTGATTGCCATCTCTGGAGGACAGTGTCCATGTGGACAAAAGTCTGTCAAGCAATGTAGGAAGTACTGAACCTCTGAATGGTCCCAGACCTGTTCCAAACTCTGTTTTTTCCAGGTGGTTTATCAGCAGATACAGCTGTTTACATGGAAGAGAAATCTGTGAACAGAACACCAGGATTTTTATTAGGATTTATAGATTTCTGCAGTAAGTTAAGGACCATGGTAATTTAAAAAAATGCAGTTTTAGTAACATTTGGTAACAGTTTCTTTATGAAGTTTGGTGATCTGATGGGGAAAAAAGTCCATAGTATTGGGGCTAGAGGTGCAATTTAGTGGAAATCATGGTGCAATTTTAAACTGCTGACAAATACTCTCATAGAGGAGTCTGAAATTATTTGCAGTTTCATACTTGGTCTTCGCTTCTAGTATTTAGGATGAAGTGCATAGTGCTGCATATGAATATTTCATTTGATAAATTTCTGAGAGCATTTAAAACCATGGCACTATGCAAAACTAAAGCTGATTTCTCAATGTCTAGTATTTGTTTGCTGGTTGAAGATGGTGAAGCCTTTATTTTGCCTCCATATTTCCCTTTTGACTTGCTTTGAAGCAAAATTGTGTTTTATGCTGATCAGAATTCAGTTATTTGGTTAATTTATAGGGAAAAGACGTTTTCTCATCACTTGACCTAGTTTATGGAGGCAGAAAGGCTTTGGACTTCTTCACAGCTGTACATCACTACCTCAGATTGTGTTTCACAAGACACCTTAGACATTGACTTGCAAGTGAGAATTTCCGTGATGATGGCATACAAATGCAGATGTTTGGGTGAGCCAAGGAGTTTGGTGTAACATGCATAAATGTGGAATTTTTGGCTTGCTTTGGCAGAAACAGTAGACCATTATCTTATGACATTAAATTAAAATGATGCTTTTTTATAATTGCACCTTATTGCATTATTGAAGATTATTCTCAGAATTTACATTTATTTTATGTATATCACGTAGTGAATGAATTGAGAATTGAAAGGCTATCAGGATCCTTCAAGACACCATCCTGGACTGCTGTTACCATTAGAAATTTTGCACTTGATTTTGAAGACAGTGAATCTAGGTCCTTTTTCTACAAAAAATTACTTGTATGTTAGTGGTTGAGTGGTTGAAAACCACAACTTCGTTATTGTCTAACTCCATGTGCGAGATGTCAATAACAAAAAAAGGCAAGAGATTCCTGTATTGGTTGTTGTATGCTTTAGTCTGGCTCATGTAAGGCCATGTTTGCCCATTAGATGTGTTGCTGATCATACGCCTCATTTGCTGTAATAATGAGTGTAGGAAAAACATCTCAGGATGATCAGCACTTCATACGACAGCATCTCTCCCTTCACAGACTATCTGAATATTGCTACTTAGCTTAGTTAGCAGATTTAATTCATTTTAAGGACTGAGGGAAGCTAACAAAAAGAGGTGGAACAAAGATTCTGCTGTAGAGTAACTGGCATATGGTCTTGCAGCATTCCTGTTCCTCCAGATTTTCACTGAGAAATCCCACTTGCTGCTGTTACACAGAAACTTACTTAAGTTCATTTTTTCTAAAAATACATTTATGAATGCTATATTGATGGATTGCATAATTTAAAGAACTATTGCATAGTGGCAGAAATAGTACTAAAGATGTCACATTTTAAAAAATGATCCCTTCCTCTTCATGCACAAAGGAAACTTGTTTTTACAATCATTTATATGACCTTGCTTGGTGGGTGCAGTTCATTGGGAAGTGAATTGGCAAAATACCAAGAAAAAGAAATTTTAGTCTGCAGTAATAAGGAGGCAGTGATATTTTTCCCCTTCACTTCTCAAAGGATGAGAGCTGTATAAAAGCAAATATTCACACTTTTGCGAAGGTTTCTTTAGAGTTGAAACAATAAAGCATGTTCTGCCATTTTCTGTTGGTTTGAGCCTCTGTTGTATGTGAAAATTGTTGGAGAATTGCCACATTTACATTCAACTGCTGCTGTTGGATCTCGAAAGTTTACTATTTGTCTTTATAATCTCAAGGCCTGAACCTGCAATCAAATCAATGCAGAAAGATCCTTCTATTTGGAAAGCCTCAGAATGTGTGCAGACACATCTGCTGGGATCAATATGATTGCAGGGTCAGAATCAGTCGGAAAGGACCTACCTCTCACAAACCATGTCAAAGCCTTTGTTTTACTTAGTGCATGCACAAGTACAGAAAATGCAGGAGAGTCTACACTGTGGCTACATGTGCAGTGTTCACTGTTGTGCATTGTGTTCTACATGACTTACAGAACTAAGTAAACTACACGGCACACAGAAAACGGGGGGTAGTTCCTCCATTGCGCTGCCTTCTTGGCAATGTACAGCTCTTTTATAAACAGACAACAGGTTTGCTATTTAACAAATGACTTGGGCAAGATTCATACAATGTTTTCTTATCATTGTAATTATGCCAGTCAAGTGTACAAAGAGGAGTTGTTGTAGTGGGTTGGCCAAGTCCACACCTTGCTGGTAGTGATGTGCTTAGTGTGGAAGCTGGAATGAATGATACCACCAAACATGCATGTCTTACTGGTGTAGCAGATTAGTATGTGCTGTTTCAGAGGCTAAACTAGTTTGAATGTGTGGATTCTTTATGTCTTAAATATAGCATGAACATAAAAAATAAAACTAGTTTTTGTCTCAAAAAAACTTAAAATTGCCATGACCACATGACTGCTTGTCAACATGTAATTCAGCTTGTAATTCCTATAGCAGAGCTCAGCAAAGAAGTAAGAGGATGGGAATGGTTTTTAAATTAATGGGAGAACTTCTTAAAAAAAATTATCTTGTATGCCTTTCTCTTTTGGGTCCTTATACACATAATGTACAGTGACAGACACGTCAACAGGCCAGGTAGGAATACCCTTGGAACCACATTTTCTTGAAAGCATTCTTTGGGAATTGCTAACAAGACAGGAATAGCGTTCCTCATTTTCCCTGTGAGTTACAGGTTAACCAGCAGGGACTCTGCCAAGGGGAGCAGTGTTGTTGCTTCCAGAAGCAACACTGGAAGGTGGGAAGGTACCTGTGTCTACGCCAGATCTTTTTTGCCATGCATGGCCAGCAAGAGTAATTTTTGAGGAACATCAGCTTTTTTCTCCACTCCAGGTCCTGCTCATCCTCAGTGTTGAGTGTGAAGAGACAGTTTGGGCCTTGTATTGTAGAGGAAGAAGTGAAGTGACCCACACTGAGCGTGGCTGTTTCTCTTCCCATCTGTTGCACTTGCTGCCTCTTGCCATGCAAAATAGCCCGGACAAGAACCTTAGGAGGGCAGGGGATGCTCACAGTTTTGCCTTCTCATTGCCCTGGGTTTTTTGCCATACACAGCAGGAGTCTCACAATGACTCACAGTAACATAGCCTCATATAAAATACTTGAATTGCTGTTTAATACTTACTGTGTCACTGTGCTTATTGGGAAATTTATACAGAAATGAACTCATGGATGTGGTGGCAAGCATGCCACTGATTAGTAAGAGCCATAATTTCAGCGAAGACTTAACAACAGTTGAAAAAAGTTCTCTGAAGAATGATGCAATCTTCTTTTCCCCTATTCAGAAATTTCCAGGAGTCTTGTAGCTGCTGCTTCTTTCTCATCATTGAATCCTGTTGCTTCCTTCTGTCAGCTCCTTTCATCTGTCTTCAGATTTGAACTAGTCCTGACTCTCTCACTTTTTTCAAATGCTTACTGGGAGTGCAGTTCCCAAATACAGAAAGTAACTATATAACAGCAGGAACTGGAACACCAGCTGTATTTAGTTTTGCAATCATTGAGACTTTCATGGCAACTTTCTAAGTTGTTTATTTCCTGAAAAATGATGTTAAAACCGCATTGTGGGGTTCCACAATTACTGCCACTTGGAGCCTGCTAGATCAAATTTTCTCAGCTTATAGGAAAAAAACACCCTTTTTTTTTTTTTTTTTTTTTACAAATGCCAGCCCTGCATTATCAGCTTGAGATGGGAAATTCAAGCTGTGTTCCTTCTGGCTCTTGCATCTCTGACTTTGCTGCCAGAGATGCTCTTAACAATTCTGTTGTGAAGGTGCATGGGCCACAGAGGACGCTGATCCTCTTCTAAAGGTTGGGTTGCCTGTGCAACAGGAGGGAAAAGCAGTTAAGAGCTTATTTTTCTCACTGAGGAAGCTTGACAGGAGTTTTTATGAGACTGTAGCCCAGTTCTGCTGCATGAGTAGGCAACATTTTTACACTAATGCTGTTCTGTCTGTAATTCTCTATTCACAAACCAAGATAGTTGTCTCAGACTATTGTAGCATCTTTCTTTTTATCTCTGAATGAATTTATTTCAGCCATTAATTAAATAGACACTTCTGTAAATAATAGAAAAACTGAAAGTACAAGAATTCTGCGGAAAACCGACTGATTTAATTAGGTCTTTTCTCGTTGTTTTTTGGGGTAGGGTTTTGGTTTGGGTTTTTTTTCTGAGAGGGAGAAAGCAAAACATTGTATTCATATTTGATAAAATTTGTAGACTTACACCCTCATAAATGCTGACAGTTCTGTGAAATGTCTTCTAGCTCCTGTCATCATGTTTCTTACTAACTTGCGTGCTGTGGCATGTTTTTTTAGTGCACTTGATCCCAGTCCACAAAGATCTACTGTTCTACTGTTCATAGCTGGGATTTAAGTTCGTGCCCAAACTGGAATATATCAGACTTCAGTGGACTTAATCAAACCCTATGAGAAACGGCCCCATGCGGTGGGGCAAACTTAACTTCAGTAATCCTAGAAATGTTCCATTTTTCTGTCAGTGCATATGCGTGTGTGTGTAGGTGACAGTATGTAGCTGAGATACTAGACCAAATAAATGCGATAAATATTAATGTCTTAAATCCAGTCGTAAAGTTGGAGTTCCCAGTTGTTGTTACAAATTACATCTGCTGCTTGCTGTTCAATCTGTAGTGAAATAATTATACATTTTAGAGCAGGGAAATTCCTCAAGAATGTTTCTTCCAAGAAAGTAATAGACTTCCAATATTAGGGTAGTTTTTATTTAATGAACTGTCTTCCATTTTATCTTTCCCTTTTCTCATTTACTGTTTCTAAATTTCCCAATATAAGGAGAGCATCTACTGAAAACCAGTTGTGACTTGTTAGGTTGCAGATATCTTCCTGGGTGTTGATTTTTCACTGTTAGTAGGTTATCCTAAAAGCCTCTTACAAATGTCTTATCCCTCCATGCTTTAACAAGATGTGTTTTATTTCTCACAGTTGTTGAGATACCCAAGTCTTCTTTTCCTTGAATCTCTGTTAAGCTGCCAGCCCTGTGTATTCCTGCCCATTCTACTAGTTAGCAGTAAATGGTGTGAGTCATTTTTAGCTACAGAGCAGCATGCCAGTATTTAAGCATCTTAAGCAAAAAAATATTCTCTGTTGTTAATAATTGATTTAGTTATTCTGATTATTTTTTAAAGGTACTTCCTTACTTTTGCAGCTTGCAAAACAGAGTTTTTGGTGTTGTTAGCATCCATGCTTCTAACTATTGATTTTCATTATTTCTGCTCTCTTTCATGTGGTTTTTATTAGACCCACAGCTAAGCCTTCTATCAAATATAATAATCCTTGTGCAAATTCTAACTTAGGCTTTGAAGCAATCCTGGGAGAAGAGTGACTTGTGTATTATAATACCAATTATCCATAAAAATTCTCCCACTGGTGGGACTTTTATTTCTGAATAAAGATTTATCTTGCATCTGTATTGAAAAAAAGTCAAGTCGTGCTACTTGTGTGGAGTATTGTTGTGGGAGAGGGTTGTTTGTCTCTTTAGAAATAGTAGTAAAGTGTTATTGAAGTAGTTGCATTGTTCAGATGGGAAAATATCTTCTTCGGCAGTTCTTAACATTGAAAGAAAAGTGTAGATTGTATATTGTTCCATTACCTGCAGGTTAATATGCATCCTACAGTGAGGAATAGTTTGCAAATAATTGGAAGTGGTTTAGACTTGAATATTGTGACTATAATGCTTTACCCCAACCCCTTTGTCTGTTAGTAAATAGTGAAGGCATTTTCTATTTAACAAATAGTTTTTATGTAAATAGTTGAAAACCAGCAAATCAGAGAATCTTAATGTTGGCCCAGTTGCTATTACCTTTGTATGCAGAATGCTTAAAACAGTGATCTTTGTTCTAGCATCTGTTGCATGCAGCTGAGAATGTTTTATATATTCCTTCATAACTGTATATAAAAACTGCCTCAGTTATGTTCTTAGTGTAGCAAATCAGAAATTAAAACACACCTGTGGAACAAGATAATCTTCAAGACATGGGCACAGTTCAGTACAGATGAAGTCCAACATGTGGGTATCTTATTTTTCTTTTTATTCCAATATCGAGACAGGAGATGATTTGCTTATTCCTGTCCAACTAGCATGTTTAAATGTTTAAGAAACATCAAACTGTAGACTGATTAGCAATGTGGAAAATGAAATGACTGAAAAACACTAGAGAATTGCTAATGGCATGTACAGTATTTTGCCTTAGTTTAAGTTCAAATTTTTTCCAGGTCAGGAGCAACTGAGAATTTGTACAGCCTGATTTTTTTACTGTGCCTGTGGTATCCAAACTGGGAAGAAGGGTTGGGATAAAGTTGCCGTTGTTTAGCAGGAACTTGGCAGGATCAAGGTGGGTCTGCAAACTGCTCTAGCAGTGGAATAAGCCTGGAGACTGAACTCCCTCTCTTGTCAATGGTTTGGCCATTTGAGACCACAGCTATTGCATAAAAGCTATGAAAAAAGTTATAGATTCAGTTTTTGTCACACCCCAGGTGTGCTAGAAGGAGTTTTTGCATGGCAGTTTGGATATTACTTCCTGCAAAAGCAGTCTCCTTCTAGCTGATCTTATTCCTAGCCTTACTAAAGATGACCAAGCAGAAGGAGATTCTGTTTTCCAGCATTTTCTTACACAGATTGGTTGCCACTTCATCAAATATAACAGGAGATCTGCATGACTAAGACAGCTAAGTGCTTCTGTGAGTCGGCAGGTAGAGCCAAAGAAGGATCATCGCGGCCTACAGGGGAAAACCATCACTACAGCCCTGATGGAAAACCATCAGTGACCCCCAAAGAGACTTTTAACACTATTTTAAACATAAGTCTATGAGAGCAGATTACTGTATTTAGCACCTTGTTTTTGTCCACATGCCAAAAGCTTTCCTAGTGCTCAGCAAAGTGTGTAAACAGTATTGTGCCCAAGTTGATACAACTCTCATAATGTGATTTGGCCAATGTTGCATATTAAGTCAGGGGCACAAGTACATGGAGAAATCAGGAATCATTAGTCCTATTCACTAAATCATCCTTCTATGAAAAGTTAACAGTTATAACTTGAGCTCTATAATTAATAGCTTGTTGCAGGCCAGCCAAGTGATATGCTGATAATAGCTAACCTTACCAGTGAAGAGGAGAAGTTTCATGCTAGACATTGAGGATCTGTCTTTGTTTTTCTTGGATGAGCATGCAGCAGAAACAGAGAAAGCAGTATTTGTTAGTTAGATGGGGCTAATTCAGGTATTACAAGTAAACTGCAGCTGAAGACCCTCAAAAGTCTTTTTAAAAGTGCAGATATTCTTTCAGCATTGTGGCAGACTGTCATGTGGACGGAGTTTTAGTAAGTTGGCCAGTCCTGGCACACCCAAAGGTCTGTCTTCTGTGGTATCATGCATCTAGCACCCAGTACCAGACAGGGAAAAAATGAGTAAGGAACAGGCTAGGTCTGGAGAGTGCAGGACAGTGAAAGCTGTTGTTACAGTGGGAGCCAGTGCACACTCCAGTCTGAGCAGTCCAAGCCACGAGGGGCAAGGTTGTGTAAACATGGTCCTTTTGCTTCTTTTTCAGTAGAACTGGGGACGCTCATGGCAAGGATAAAAGTTACGTGGGCCTCATTGAAAGTCTGGTCAGTGAATGTACT
Organism: Columba livia; assembly: GCF_036013475.1. Classification (NCBI taxonomy): domain Eukaryota; kingdom Metazoa; phylum Chordata; class Aves; order Columbiformes; family Columbidae; genus Columba; species Columba livia. Next base: position 96,357,303 of record NC_088604.1, read on the forward strand.
GCTGACTTTGGTGAATAACCTCACGCATAGGGCAGAACATAATTGCTGGGCAGTGCTGCCTAATTGCATAGGGCAGTACATAATGTTACACCTCCCTGAAACAGCAGGATTTAATTTCTGTTATGGAACTGAGGAAGCAGTCATTATTTCTTACAAATTATATCTTACAAATATGTGTTTGGTCTCTGCTCTCCTCTGCTATAGACAGAGGAGTCAGATATTTTGGCTTAACTGCAACTAAAGTGTGAGAAATACAAAAGACAAAAATTAATTAATATTCTTTTAACTGCTGCTCTGAAGAAATGGAGCTGTATTCTCAGCTCCTTCTTAAGCTCCAGTGGAGATTAAAAGAAGACAATGACTACAAGGGAGGACAGAAAAAAAGAAATGGAAACAAGGCAGACCCAGCCAAGAAAAAGATCTGGCCTAAGCATTTCTTTACACTGCCAATTCATGCAAAATAAATCTTGAAGAGAGACCTGCATTGAAGCCTACTCTGTCTTTGCAGATTTACTCCATGGCTTTTGCATAGCGTCTCACTCTCTATTTGCTTAGAGAAAAGCTGTTGTCCAGTTCCTTTTACTGGCCTGGTTTGTGGAGCAAACAGTCCCACTCTGAAGTAGCACAAGGAAAACGGATGGTGGATCATGCAGCACAAGATACCAGTGGGGTCAGCAACTCAACTGCAAGAGCACATTCCATTGGATGAGCAAGTTATACCTACTTAAAATTTAATACGGACCAATACTTTCCATCTATAAAAGCAGACTGCAGATTCACATCTCACGGCTGGCTGCTTTAGCTTGTGTGGCTGGCACTGATACAACCGCCAAGGATAACCCGAGCAAGGTAACTGACTTTGACATGGTAATGCAGCTAGTACGAAATGTAGAGTTGGAGGCTTTTTTTTTTTTTTTAATGTTGTGTAAAGGGTTAGGTACAAATCAGCTTCTGTCACGCCAGGAGCAGTTCAGAGCTTGTGGTGAAGAACCAAATCTGTGAGATTATTGGCGTCTGGCATCTGACATACTAATATATCCAAGGAAGTGGTATTCTGACTTAGCCCCCATTCTCCCTCATCCCCTATTCTCTAAGTTTTAAAAGGATTCTTTTTTTCTTTCATTGTGGCTGTTCTGATTGGCTTTGCTGGACATCTGGTGGGGTTGTGGGATTATGGAGCCAGTGTTAAGGAAGTGAATCGAGGCAGCTTATAGTTTACTCCTTTTCAATATGTATAACAGCATGAATTCCATTTAACAGTCCCAGTAGATATCCAAGAACACTTTGTTTCAAAGATCAAGCTTTACTTTGGGTTAATACTGGGTTTTATGTTGGACTATCACCCTTGTTTGTGTTGTAGGTATGAGAGGCCAAAGCCCATAGTGCATTAATGCAGCTTATGAACTCCATGCATGCTGATTTTTATTTGAAGTGTAAACTGAATCTTTTCTGGTCACTGTTAATGTTACCTAGAGAAATATACCAAACCTATGAAAGTTCCTTCAGCAATCAAAGCTCTTATGTCCATTACAGCTGGCAACAGGTGGGCTTTTTTCTTGTTAAAGCTGATTCTCTCAAAAGAATTTGGATTGACAGGACAGAAACAGCTCTTTGGACTCTCCAGTAATGAAGACAACCTTTTCATTGCTGGTAGAGGTTAGAGCAGCTGTAAAGCTTTTCCACTTTCTGCTGAAATTGACAACCTGCAACAGCTGTCAGCAGGCTGGAGACTGCTAGACTCTACTGTGGTTTAATGAAGTCCAGCTAAGGTCTAGGAAAGATTTAAAGCCCGCCTACTCTGGCTGTGCTACCCCTGACCGTTTGTTCTTTTACTCTTTTACTTTAATTCTAAAACAAAATATGCTCATTTATCACATGTAGGGTGAGTTGTTTCTGTTATGTCCACCATTTTGAAGTGAAACATCATGAAGTATAACACCTTTTGGCTGTATTTCTCTTTCATTTGCCTTAAAAAGAATATAAAACCCTTCGAAAGGATCAAAAACTATGTCATTTCCTGCAACATAGTGTAATCTGGAATAAAACCCAAACCATATTCAGTCATCTCAAATTTTGTCCCTGGTAAAATTCCTTTTTGTATGTTCTTTCCCTAATTCCCTTAACAAACCAACCAAACATTTGGTGGTGTGAGCCTTTGTTATCATCATTATTATTAGCAGAGCTGGCTCCAGGAAAGCATACGTGTGTTTGACTTCATCAACACTTATATTTTACTGAAATACCACAAGACATTAGTGAGGCTTTGTATTTAGCAGACAGTGTACTTGCAAGGCATGAAAGCAGGCACGTTGCCCTTGTTTTGTTGTTTTGTTCACATTTAATCCTTTTAAATCCTTTTTCTTAGTCTTTTCCAGGAAAGAATTAAATGCATGGCTCTTTCTCTGACTACTTTCATTTCTATTCATTCTTTGTCAGATAGTTCTTTTTGACAGTTTCAAATTTTACTGGTGGTCATTGAAAGACATCAGAATTCACTCTGGGCTAGAGGATGTGTGATGGGTAACCTATCATTTTTGACTGGCAGACTGACAGTAATATTGCTCTGCAATAACTGTCACAGATCAGTGACCATTTAGGATATCATGGGTTTTGTGGGTTCCTTCCCCCTCCCCAATCCCAATATCACCCTGAACATGTCTTCATATAGGAGAATAAAAATAGTTCGAGGACATCAAAGAGCAGACAACTGCCTGAGGAGAATGAGTAGCATACAAATGATTAATGAAATTATGTATTTGGCACCAGCAGCATTATTTTTTGGATAATGGATTCAGGAGGAGGTAAATCAGTAATGGGATTTAAGAAGCACAAGAGGAGATTTCAGTATAATAAATTGCATTCACAAAGATGTTACCAAATATCAATAGGTATTATAGGAGCAGGGAGGATTTTTGTTTGAACTGCAAACAGCACGCTGAAATTTTTAACTCTGTTGAGCACTGGATTGGTAAAGAATCTGTTGAAGATGGCATTAGTGCTTTGCATTACTTTCATCATTCACCGTGCTCCTGTAGGGAACTGAGCAGGTTCCCCTGCTGTCTAAGAAATACCAGATGTTCATTAGTCCTTTGCTGTCTCCATGAAGAGGCTGATAACTTCATGGCATATGAAATTGTCTATCTCACACCTCACCAAATGTCCAGATTGTTTCGTTGAAACAAAGAGCACCAATGTGAAATCTTCAAGTCCCACAATATGCTGGTTTTCACAGAAAGGGTTTGATCTTCCCTCTTTGCAGTCTGTGTCTGGACAGGTCTTTCCGTTTTCAAAATAGTTTGTTCTTCTACTGGACTACCTGGTGTTCTTTGTGAATCACCTTATTAAAAGACTTACGGAAGCCTATAAATATGAAGTATGGTAATTGGTTTTCTTTCATTCACTCTCTTGGTGTTGTAATAGTTACGACAGTTTTCCTGTGTGAAATTATGCTGCCCTAATAATTGAAGATATCTGGAAAACAGTGGAAACAGTAGAATTATTTCACTAATTCATCAGGTATGTATGTAGGATTTACCAGTCTGTGACTCTGCAGTTTGAACATGTGTTGGTTTCCTCCTTGTTAAACATGAACATGTCAGGCAAGGAGGGGGAGAACTGAATTGAGCACAGACACTCCATCATACACCAGAAAATGTAATTAGAAACATGCATTGAGTGGATGGTTGTAGCTGTGTTTGCTCTCTCTGTGTCACAGGTGGTCTTGGCCTAAGCAGGCCCAGGTAGGCCCTTCAAGCAGACGTTCTGGCTGCCTGCTGCCCCAGGCAGCCAGCATATCCTGGGCCTAAGGAACGTGGTACTGGCACTGGGACAAGGTGCTCCCGCAGCCCTCCAGCGCTGGCCTTCTGGACTGTTCTTCAGCCTGCCAGAGCCCACCCTTCCTAGCACCCCTGCCTGGCAGGCCGAGCTTTTCCGACACACGGAGCTCTTCTCCTTCCCTGGCTGCTACAAGCCAATGGGACAGATTATTTCCTTCTGTTTATAAGTGGCCCTTTACAGACTTTACTGTACCTCCCCATTATTTTTTCCATGTGTCTTTCCTTCAGTCTTTTATGTTGTCTCCAGGTCTCTTATCATTCTTACTGGATGTTTTACAGTATGCCTACATGCTCAGGTTAGGTAACCCAGTGAAGCTGCAGAAATGCAGTATTCATATTTCATTAAAATTTCCGTGATACGGTCTGGTTCCAGTTACAGTGGGGTAGCATCAAGTTCAAAGTTTCAATTTCAAATTCATTGAAATGTATAGCCATGCAGAATTGGTTTGAATACAGCTGTTCTTCCTGTTGACTAAAGGAGAAGAGTACAATGCTTGCCTGGCATCATTTTACCATAGGGTAATTTCAGGTAATGAAGATAAATCAGGTTGATTTTATGAGTATAGTTGTGTACTTGGTTTTGAAGAAGCTTTAATCACAGTCCCAGAGCTGTTGTAAAGAGAGGCTGAGTATTTCAGTTTACTCTAAACAGATTAGAAAGAGCTTTGCTTATGCCATTGTTGGCATCAGTTTTACTGAGCTGGAGTAGGAGTGCTCACATGGTCATTACTGCATTTGCTTAATTAAAATGAGCTGAAAACATACCTTTTCATTAGACCAATATTAAGCTACAGTTTTGTTTAGGCAAAAGCATAACATTAAATAGACATTTAATATTATCGCTGATGTAAGTTGGATCCAAAAGTTATAAGTACACAGAACCTTAAGCTAAAATGGGTCTGCCATTTTTCCTTTTACTTACCATGCACTGGGGAAAAACTCATGAGGTAACTATCACAGACTAATTTATACACAGCAGCTTTTAAGGGTTGATTAAATGTCTGAGATAACTTGTGTGCTCAAATCAGGTAGAAGTTTGCCTTGAATATCGTCTGACAAATTTATTAATGCTCAAGTTTTCAAACAGAGAAAAGGAATGTTAAAATGCAAAACGTGTTTTATGAGAAAACTTTCTTGCACGTAACTTTGCTTGAATTTGATGTAATGCTGGCATTGCTTTTTACAGTTTGTAATTTTTGCATTTGATTTCTTTCTGGTAGGTCTAACCTCCTGCCTTATCGGTTCTCTCCAGGTCTCAAAGGGAATAGTGGCCCACAATGAATTCACTGTGCTTATTGCTGTTTCCACATAACTTATCTGAAATGTAATGGCTATACTGCAGGATTTCATCTATCTCCTTTATGACAATAATTAGTTCTCTGGGTTTATCTTCTAATTTGTCACTCTACAATTTCTGTTTCTTAAAATAATTGTTCTATTGAAGTATTTTTAATTTCAGTGGGTCTTACAGCTTGTGTATATAGAAAAGTAATTACGAAAATCCAAACGAGTCCTCAATTTAAAGTTACCAGAGCTACTACAGAGTAGCGTGTTCCTGGTCAATACTACGGAGCAGACATTCTTTATTATATTTCAAGTGGAGCACAGACATTGTTTGCCCTCCAGATCATGAATGTAAACTGCTTGTCTGGCAATCGAGGTCTGGTTCCTTTCAATCTAGTTCTAATAGCATGGCATTTTTCCTCTGAAAAAGGAAGAAAAACGAAATGCTGGAGACATGGCATGTAGCTTTTTATCCTGGCAAAGAGTTTGATACCCCATAACACTGAAGTACACATAGAACTGATATGTGTTAAACAACCTGAATTATGGCAAGTGAAAAAGCACTTTGACAAGGTTATACATGAGTGAGGGGCAGGTGAATGGGAATTTGTGGGGACTCCTGTCATGAGTGAGTTATTTTGGCTAAAAAAACATATATTTTCAAGTATATTTCATTAGAAATATTGTCATCTTTGTTACTTCAGAGGACAGGTACATTTTTCTTGTAAAATAAAGTTCTGTTCTGACTTTTGAAGCAATATTGAAGAAGCCCTGTAGGTACACCATGAAGAGATGCCCATGGTAGTGCATCAGGTTGGTTTGGGTTTGGTTTTTTTCTCCCTAGACTTGCAGTTGTACAGTAGTGCTTTTCAGAATAGGAGTTTAACATCAAAATAATCACAAAGGGTTGCCTGTTCTTTTTTAAATAACTCCTGTTTACCTGTGGCACATCTGTCAGGTGTGCAGACAGTGGACAGTAGAGCCTTAAGGCATTGAAACTGCTCCACACTAGTTGTGGTTTGAACCTCAAGTACTGTCTTTCCTTGTAGTGCAGAAAGAAAAACTTTCTAGGGGATGGGAAAATTTGGTTTTGTCATTATGCTAAATATATTTTAAGCAAATGTCTGTACACAAGAGCACATATGTGGAAGTCATTCACTGAGGCCATGCTTTCACTCTGTTTTCGTATTTGCAATCCAGTCTCTGATGCTGACAAAAAAAGGCAGGAAGCTCATAGCAAAAATAATATTCTGTGGTTGTTTTGTTGGGTTACGTTGATATTGTTGTTGTGATGGTGGCTTTTTTACTTTTGAAGCGAACAATAGTTACTGTTAGACCATTTTAAAAAGTTACTATGGAGAAAATCTGTATTTTTTTGTCCTGACAACTGAAATTAAAATGCACGGATGAAATTGAAGCTGAAGTAGAATTTGCATTGAAGAACAAGATTTTGTTCCACAGCTTGAAAGAAGAAACAAAAATTAGGTGTACAGCTTTGCATAACAATATGAACATTATATTAGGATTCCTTCAGAATACTGTATTGGCATCTGAATTTTGGGGTGCCTGTCATTTATTTCTTTTACCTAATAGGAAAGTTTAAGAGGCAGTATCCTCTTTCCTTTTGCTTTCATAATCATCCTGCTATTTGATATAGTTTTGACCTGCAATAACTAATTATAGTTCTTTAAGGACATTTAGGAATTCTTCTTCCAAGTTTCTGTTGTTTGCATTTCTCCCAGAATATCAAGTATAACCTTGTGAGGGTAGTTTGACATTTCTGCAGCTGCACTCCATCCCACTGTGTTCTCCTGATGGCCAGATTTAGTGAATTTCCTATGTTCTTTATCCAGAAAGAGAATAGATTTATTGGACATAATTAGTTTGCTGTAAATCATTGCTGCTTATCATTCTTACCTTTGTCATCACAGAGGTTGTTTGTAGTTTTTGTTATCTAAATATTTGCGGCATTCTTTTACTAATTATACATGCCAGCATTTACAGCTGCTCTCCATTAAATGAGCCTAGCTGCTCTGCAGCTACCTTTTCATCCTTTAAGAAAGTCAGTTGGTGGTTTGGAAGGGAGATCAACTCCCTTGGCACCCTGGCAAGGTTATGGTCTGGCTCTTGGGCAGCTCTGAGCTGGTGTCAATGGAGAGGTGTTGGGGTACGTTAGCAAGGACGTGTCTGTTGGATGACAGGCTGGGTCAAGCAGAGAAAGGAGGGCTTTACTGTTTCCCGTTTTGCTAATCATGAGTGCCTCTCAGTAATATAGTATCTGAGGAATGGTGGGATGTCTGTTGTCTGCATACATAATGGAAAGTTGAGCTGATTCAGACTTTGTGATTTAAAGGGTTTTTTTCCCATATGTCTCTTTTCTGCTGATATTTATCAGTACAAAGAATGCCCTGCAAATGCAGCCAGTTCTATGAATCTTTTAGCTTTATCGCAAAGGTAAATAAATCTGGAATAGGCATTGTAAATGATTAGCAATGGGGTGGATTGCAGTTATAGTCACCCCTGTTCATGATTGTGAGCTGCATTTATACACCTTTCCTCCCACAAAGAATGACAGAAACAAATTGAAATATGACAGGAAGATGATGGATGGAGAGTTGATGGACTCAATTGTCTTCTCAGAGTTGCTTTAAAAAAAAAAGGAAATAATTGTTTTATGTTACCATCTTGCACAAAGCTGATACCTTTTTTGAGTGCCAGGGAAAAGGCAGCACAAAACAACATTATATTTGCATCTCTGGAGCTTGTGGGTCAGTCACTTCTTCATTAGTTCATGTGCAGGAATGACAGCTCGGTGCAGAAAGCAGATTAGCTTCTATTAATTACTGTAACTCCCTTATAAAATCTTCTTGGTGGAATTAATAAATAATTAGTTGCTGCTGGAAGCAACTGAGATTTTAAACACATTAAAAAATAGTGATGACTTAGAACTCTATCACATTAGCTTTGTATTAGTGTTGAGGTTGAAGATGACCATGAAATTGTGACAGTGGCAAAATCTTCCTGGCCATCTAGACCACTGCCATCTCAGACTGACATTTGTAAGAGCTGAAATATTTTTGTTCTGTTTAACTCCCGTCCAGGTCTAATACTGAAGGGATGAGTTTGTATTCAAGGGTGTGTTTGTTGGCTGTCTGCTGGAGAGATTTTGCTGAATGACTTATTTGGGCTAATGTAATTAAGCTTCTCACGGCTTAGAGCCGAGCCAGAAAAACACCAGTGTAAGTGTGCTGCAGTGCTCTGGGCTCGCTGTCCTTGCGCTCGCCGTCCGCAGTCGGCAGGGCACGGCTGCGGCAGGAGCAGATCCCTACCAGCGGCAGTCGGCGCTGGGGGGCTGTGGATTACAAAATGCTTCTGACAAGAAACATGAAAATTTTAACATGGTCTAAAGTGTCTCAGGATGGATGCTTTAACGTAGGTGCACATTAGAAATGTAGGATTAAGTAGGGAAGGCTGAAGGGGATCTTTCTGCCCTCTTCAGCTTTCTAAGGGCAGGGTATAGAGAAGGGGGGAACAGAGTCAACTTAGGGATGCATGGTAACAGGACGAGAGGCAATGGTGATAAGTTGCAACAAAGGAATATCCAATTAGTTATTATGGAAAGAGGTTTCAGAATGAGGATGTTTAAACAGTGGAACAGATTAGCCAGCAAGGTTGTGGAGCTTAGCTGGACAAAGTCCTGAGCAACCTGAACTGGTGCTACTGGCATCTGGAGCAGATGACCTCTAGAGGTCCCTTCTGACCTAAATCAAGCTATAGTCCTAGCCTACATCCACGTGTCCATGCATGGTATACTTCATGAAGAGAAGAGGTAATTTTGGACTGCGGTTGTTGGATACTATTTTATGGTTTTAATTTGAGCAGCGAGGAATCCAGTTCAGGCAGGTCACATCGCTCTGTGATGCAAAGTGCTGTAAACAGACACAATCTGAGGATTCGCTTCTGAAGTGTATATTTTATTTTTTGAAGTTATTTTAAAATTATTATTATTTTTTAAACTCTTCCTAGTGCACTGTGTCAGGAACATCCAGCACAAACTAGATAATTAACACTTACAATCAGATATATTGTTTAAAGTTAATCACAGGTGAAAAAATGATGTTGCAGAACAACTCTGTGTAACAGCCTGGCAGAGTCAGCAGCCTGCAGCAGATAGGAAAAGCTCCAACTTGCTTCTCATACTCATATGTTTTCCTGCTCGCTGACACTGTGATAGATTTTTGGTTTCTCAGATTTCAGTTTAGCTTTTAGATTTACTTGAGCTGCTGTAACAGTGAAATGTGGTTGTTCTTTGGTGAGGGTTGCAGCTGAGTGTGGCAGATAAAAAGCTTATCTCTCTTCTACTGTGTTGTTCAACATTTTGAAAAGTTGCTTCTAGTTTCAAGTGGAAACAATACGGAGGGGATTAGCTTTATCTTAAGAAATGCAACAAAACAGTGCTAACGAGATGCGGAGACATCCAGGCTGAAACTTACTATTTGAGCTACCTCCAGGATGGGTGCAGTGTAAGGATGCTGACACACAATTCAATGTTCAATATTCCTCTTTATCCTCTTATCTGCTCTTTTGGCTTTGTTTTTTTTGGTCTCCTTTTTTTACCACCATTCTCGTTTTCCTTTTCCATTTGCACATCCTATTTTCTCATACACTATCCCCAGAATTTCTGATTTGTCATGTCCTTATCTGCTTATGCTGCAGGTCTTTCCTCCTTTTCCTTCTTTACTTTTTTTTTTTTTTCTTCCTTTTTCCTGATTTCTTCTCTTCCTGTGTTTTAAACCACCATCAGCATTACCTGTGCACTGGCCCAGTTTCACTTGTACCTTCACCTGTCATTGTACAATTGTGTATTCTCTTTCTTATTCCATTTCCAAGCATGGCAGGATGTCATTTTGCTTCTGCAGAAAAGGAAAATCCCCTGCAGATCACTGAAATGGCTGTTTGCTGGCCATAATCACCATACACCCCTTAGGCCTCCTGACTCCAGGGTCATACTGAAATAGCAACAAGCACATAACTGGGTGCAGGTCGTGGGAGTCCGCAGAGATTGAGGGGTCTTTGGAGCAGGGGATGACCTGTGAGGCTGGTGCTGTTGAGCTTCCCTGAGCACGCCCTTGCCACACGGCGAAGCGTTGTGCTGATGCCGCTAGGCTTTCTCTTGTGTCTGTCAAGGATGACCTGTTCCAAGAGTCCTTTCCAAAGCAGGTTTCTCTTTTTTGTCACCTCTAATTAGCCTGATATGAAGAGGTGTTTACTCACTCTTCTGACTGCCACTGATGGATTCCGATCAATGGCAGCCTCTTTAAAGTTTAATTGCTCAGCTTCATTTTTGCACATTAACTTAGTTCTACAAATCACTGCTTCCCCCCCACAATTTTTCATTATCTTTGCTTGGAGCAGTTATCAAAAAGACAGCTTGGCGGTAGACCTTAAATGAGTTATGGCTTTGGCTTCTGAACCTGGTACTTAGAAAGATGGAAGCAGAGGAGCACAGTGTGTCCAGCTTCTGGTTTGACTGGCTGCGGCTGCAGCCACAATGTGGGCTGAGTCAATGTGAGGTCTAAAGCCTATATAGCAATATTGGAAGTTGCCAGAGCCCTCTTGCCAGCAGTGCTTGTTGTCTCTGTTGTGAGTTACGTGGCTTTGTATGCTAGAAAACTTTGTAGCTTTTGACTTTAATTTCATATATTAAAATAAGAAACTGAGGAAATGTTTTATTTCCCAAGTTACCTTTTTTTTTTTTACAGTAAAATTGGTGATGGAATGAACACAACCTACCTGCCTTTTTTGTCTGTTGTCTGCCAGTGACACATCCACTCATTGGGGCTGAAATGGAGAGCAGCTCGTGGTGGCATCCAGCCATCTTGCAGTGAGAGAGGCTGCCTCCAGAGCTCTGCTACAAATGAAATAGGCCATTCCATTGATGAGTATTGATCACTGTTGGCACGTATTTCTGGGGCTCATTGCATAGTCAGGGTTGTAGGGAAGAGAATGAGCTGTAGAGCTTGGGTTTGCATCCTGGGCTTGTGCAGACTTGCTGTATGGGCTGACGGTAGCTGTAAGAAGTTGTGAGAGCAGGGGGGATGAGCTAAATGCGGGTCTTGTTACAACAGGCAGTGCCAGCTCCTGATGATTGTATCAGGTGCTGAGAGTGAGGAGAGAAACACTGGCATCATGGAAGGCACAGAGTAGGAAAGTGACCCTGTTGTCCTACAAAGGACAGAGCTGAGGAAAAGCAGTGACATCAAGTGCTTCAATACTGTGTGTCTTTGCTCTTGTAAGTAATTGGCAGGAATGGTGTGTTTCGGTGCTCAGAGTCAGCAGAATGGCTGATCCCTGTAGTGTAGGACTGTCACGTGTGGTATCTCCCTGGGAGCATTTCTTTGAGAAGCTCTTTGTCCCTATCTTGATTGTGCCTTCCCATGAGATACAATTGCAAGGAGATAAGCGCTGTTCCATAGTTCTGAGTCTGATGGAGAAAATGAGCATTGTAGAAATTGTTCCTTCTTTGTAGAAAAGCAAACAAAAAGATGTATTGACAGTGTGAACACACCACATGGAGTGTCTTCCTTCTCTGTCCCTAGCAAAACAGGGGACTGGCACTGTCACTCTCAAATGAGACTCAAACTGCAGAAGCTACAGATGAGAATAAATGGAATACCTGGAAACTCTGGTGGCTCTTTAGTGTCTGGCACCTAACTGAAAGAGTTTGGCCCATAAAACTCAGGGTGCAAAGAGTTATTCATTTATTAAAGAATTCAACAAGTTACTCGGTAAAACAGAACATGGCCACTCAGTATTCAGAATGTTGAACCCAAATTATACAGCTGAAAAAAGCAAGAAATGGGAGACTTTACTGTAGCACCTAACTAATAAATCTGTTCTGAGATAAAAAGCAGGAGCCACAGGAGTTCTGTTGCTGAGAGTCACTGGATTTGATACATGGAAATGAGTGAGATTCCGCTCACGCTGCTATCGAGTGACAAAAATCTGTCTTTCATGTAGGTAAAATAAGGCTGTGCTTTGTCGTATTTCTCTGTGATAATGGGCTCCCTGCTTCTCTTTACTCATTCGTGTTTGAACAAGTTATAATTAGCAGCGGCATACATTTGGCAGGCGGCGATGGGCAGGTGGCCATGCCACTTAGCAGAGCTGGAGCTTGGGAAGCAGTGGCTGCTGTCCTAGGGCTTCCCTGCCAGCTCAGGTGTAGCAGCTGACCCTGCTGAAGCCCTCGCTTCCCTAGCATTTGATTTTTGGATGCGAAGTGTGTTAGTGAGCCGAATTTCTTATTTTATAGCGTTTGACAATGGCTTTCCAATAACATTTAGCACATCTCGCAGCTCTTCTCTAATTGAGCAAAATCAGGTGTTGGGAAAAAATAGCTATATCATGATGTACAGATGAGTTTATCAGCTTGTCTAGTACTATTTTCATGATGTCCCTCATTAACTGTATTACTTCTTGTTGCCATGCAGTTTTGTTAAAGGGCAGTATAGTTTAATAAATCCAGTAAAGGCCAAATTTGAATAAATTGTGGCTAATTACGAATTCAACTGGAAACACGATGTGATGTAAAACAAAATTATACAATTCTTCTTCCTCTGTTGTCGTGAAATGTTTTGCCTGTTACATATACTAGCTTGGTTTTCCTGAAGATCAGCCTCTCCTTTTTTTTTTCTTGTATTAACTTTCCAAAGTAGCTACCTTGAATTTTCAGAGTGGTGATTCAAAATAAAGACTAAAATTGCAGGATTAATTTCAAATGACTGAGGCAGTCCCCATCTACCTTTGCTTCCTTACCTGAGCAATGGGACTGTGAATTGGTGTCACTTGAATCTTCTCCTCAGTGTTACCAAATGTGAATATCAAAATAACAAAAGTCTGATCACAAAAAAATGTATTAATGCCTTAAAAATAATTTTAGACCTTTGTTTCATTTGTATTTTCTATTGTAATTTTGATTTCTTGGCATTTGGCTGCAGTCCAGTTGTGTTTCAGGTAGCTTTCAACAAATACAAAGACTGAATACAAGCTCTAGATTCAATGAAAAGCTGAAATTTTTATGCAACCCCAGCATCTGGGGCTTTTTAAAAACAATCTAGTGTTCCCAAGATAGGAATTTTGATTCCAATAGCTTCAGGTAGAAGTTGAGCATTACTGTTTCTTCTTGTCTCTATCTTGGAGCTGATTTCCAGCTCAAGAAAGAAGCAAAGAAAGAAAGGCAGAAAGAAAGAAAAATGTGAAGTTGAAGGTGAGAGAAATTGTATCAGGAGCACTCAAATGGACTTGCAGAGGCCATAGAGGAAATGTATTCCTTTATATGTGCCAGTGTTCTCTTTTTCGGAAATACCTTATTTTTAGTTGATTGCTAGTACTATTTTAAGAGCAGTAGGATTTATTTGTTATGGTTTGGTTTATGACAAGTATGTCCTGCAAATTTTGCTTTACCAAAAATGTTTCAGGATTTTCAGTATGGTCATTTCATGAGACAAGAAAAAATACTTAGTGAAGGTGGGCTCTGGCCATCAACTTTATTTGCTTGAAAGGCTGAGACCCTTTAGCCCATTAACTTCCTGCATTTGCTTATGTTACTTGCATGCACTTTCTGTTTTTCTCCACTCCTGTGGAGGAGTCCTGCTTTCACTAGACTTCACACAGAGATGAATTATTTGTCTTGTGTTGCCTATTGAGACTGTAGTGGAGCCACAAATGGAAATCAGATTCTTTGATTCCGGTCTAATGCTCCATCTTTCTACCCTGGTTTGAGTTTTGCAGGTAAAGTAGTACATGCACAGTACAGCACAAAAGCTTTTGTTGATTATGTAAGCTGTTGATTCTGATGAGACCTTGTTGTAGAATCATAGAATAGTTTGGGTTGGAAGGGACCTTTAAGGGTCACCTAGTCCAACTCCCCTGCCATGACGGGTCATTTTCAACCAGATCAGGTTGCTCAGAGCCCCGTCCAGCCTGGCCTTGAATGTTTTCAGGGATGGGGCATCTACCACCTCTCTGGGCAACCTGGGCCGTTTCACCACCCTCAGTGTAAAAATTTTTTTCCTTATTTCTAGCCTGAATCTCCCCTCTTTTAGTTTAAAACCATTACCCTTTGTACTATCACAACAGGCTGTACTAAGAAGTCTGTCTCCATCTTTCTTGTAGGCCCCTTTTAATTATTGAAAGGCACAATAATGTCTCCTGGGAGCCTTCCCATCTCCAGGCTGAACAACCCCAACTCTCTCAGCCTGTCCTCCCAGCAGAGCTGTTCAGCCCTCTGATCATTTCTGTGGCCTCCTCTGGCCCCTCTCAAACAGGTCCGTGTTATTCCTGTGCCGAGGGTCCCAGAGCTGGACACAGGACTCCAGGTGGGGTCTCACCAGAGCAGAGCAGAGGGGCAGAATCAGCTCCCTCAACCTGCTGGCCACACTCCTTGTGATGCAACCCAAGATACAATTGGACTTCTGGGCTGCAGGCACACATTGCCGGGTCCTGTCTAACCTTTCATCCACCAGTACCCCAAATTCCTTCTCAGCAGGGTTGCTCTCAATCCCTTCATCCCCAGGCCTGTATGGATACTGGGGTTTGCCTTGATCCAGGTGCAGGACCTTGCACTTGGCCTTGTAGAACCTCAGGAAGTTCATATGGCCCCACTTCTCGAGCTTGTCCATGTCGCTTTGGATGGCATCCCATCCCTCAGGTGTGTGAACCACACCACTCAGTTTGGTGTCATCTCTAAACTTGCTGATGGTGCCCTTAATCCCACTGTCTGTGTCACTGGTGAAGCTATTAAACAGTACTGGTCCCAATACAGACCCCTGAGGGACACCACTTGTCACAGGTGTCCATCCAGACATTGAGCCATTGACCACTACCCTCTGGATGTGACCATCCAACCAATTCCTCATCACCGAACAGTCCACCCATCAACTCTGTATCTCTCTGATCTAGAGAGAAGGATGTTGTGGGGAACCATGTCAGAGGCTTTACAGAAGTTCAGACAGACAACATCCGTAGCTCTTCCTTTGTCTACTACGTAGTCACTCCATCGTAGAAGACCATGAGGTTGGCCAGGCAGGACTTGCCCTCAGTGAAGCTGTGCTGGCCGTCTCGAATCACTTCCCTGTCCTCCATGTGCCTTAGCACAGCTTTCTGGGAGGATCTGTTCCATGATCTTCCCAGGCACGGTGGTCAGGCTGACAGGTCGGTAGTTCCTGGGCTCCTCCTTTCTACCCTTTTTAAAAACAGGTGTGATGTTTCCCTCTTTCCAGTCACCAGGCACTTCACCTGATGGCCCTGACTTCTCAAATACCATGGAGGTTGGCTTGGCAACCACATCAGCCAATTACCTCAGGATTCTGGGATGCACCTCATCAGGTCCCACAGATTTATCTGTGTTCAGGTTCCTCAAATGGTCATGAACCTGATCTTCTCTTACAGTGGGAGGGACTTTGCTCCCCCAGTTCTTGTCTTCTAGTCCCTAAACTATAGGGAACTATATAGAAAAGTGGTAGAAAGTAGGCTCATGCAGAACATCAGGGGCTCTAATTGTCACCTGTGAGATGGAGACCCTGCCTTCATCCCTTCACTTTGGTTGCATAGCCATATTATAAGAAAATGCATGATAGAGCTATGGTACAAGACACAGTCATTCTGAGCATATGCATAAAAAACTCACCTTCTCAAACTATGCTTTTTATACCTTGTGATTATTTTGCTCATTTGTCAAAGTAGTCTGTGACAGAGCAGCAAACTTGACCATATGTTATATCATTTGGATCTATAAGAAGGTTCTCCCTGAGATGAATTACTTTAAACAGTAAAAGTACACTAAATAAATAAATAAATGGGGTTTTAATGAAATTATTCTGTGCCACTTCTGTATGCTTGTATATGTGTGAATTCAAAGGAAAGA
Organism: Columba livia; assembly: GCF_036013475.1. NCBI lineage: Eukaryota > Metazoa > Chordata > Aves > Columbiformes > Columbidae > Columba > Columba livia. Next base: position 96,373,347 of record NC_088604.1, read on the forward strand.
AGTAAACATGACATCCTAGCATCCAAAGCTTGTGCCAGATGTCTTGTGCTTGGACTCAAGTCCTACACAAATCAAGAAAAGCTGTTGAGTTTAATTGAAAGTCAGCTCTGGTCTGCTTTGCTTGGTCTCATGCTCAGTACAGAGCTTGTCAAATAGAGACCACATCTGTGAAAGAATGGCTTCTTAGAGAGTAGGAAAACCTCTGTTGTGTTGTCTTTAGTGTGTGGTTCCCGGTATTTAAATCCCACTGCACTTAATGAGGCAGAGGAAAAGAATAGGCATAATTTTAGTTTTCTCTAATTCCTGCTGGTATCCAAGGAGTTCTCTGTGCTGCAGAACAGAGGTTCTGTGATCCCTAGAAGTGGGAAGTTAAGAAGCACTTTCTGGAGCAGAGAGGGAGCTGTTCTGTGCCTGGCACCACACACTCAACCTTTTGAATAGAAAAGGAGACTTCCAGAGCTGGTCTACAAACTGGTGTTGCAAACAGGGCAAATCAAAATGCCAATGTATTGCCATACAAATGAGAATGATAGTGAGATCTGCTTTTCATTATGTGCATTATCAATGCTTTTTGATCATTGCCATCTTCTCCTCTAGAAAAAGAGCTCCAGAACAAAAATCAGATTGGAGCTGTCAAAGTGAACAGAAGCAATGGTAACTTGGGAAGTCTTCCAGAAACAGCAATCTGTGTATGGTGCACAGCATATGTGATTGACAGTAGCGTAATGTTTGTATCTTACATTTCCGTTCACCCTCTACACCAAGAATACAAAACTTGTAGCTGGTGCAGAAATTCTTACAATATCCAGTGAAATAGATAAATTTTGTTCTTGATTTCATGGAAGAGAGTACTCAGATTCTGCGGGGCAACTTGGAAACAAAGCAAGGTAAGAGGGCAGTACTTATGTGAGCTCAATTTAGCTTTCAAGTTGTGCAGGTGTAGTGTAGGTCAAGACTCAAGTATCTGAATCAGATAGGTATATACATAGTTTGTGCTACTGTGCCTAAAATTACAAGGTTGAATGATGGGAATGAGAGAAGTTTGCACCATTTTCAGTGATGTCAGGACTCCACCTAAAACTATGGTCTCCAAAATAGACAGGCAAATATGAGGTCAATGTAAAAAAAATCAAGATCAGTATCTCCACTGTGAAATACAGTGATATCCAGTGGAGTCAGTTCACATTAAAAGGCAAAATTGCTCTTATTTGAGGTTGGGGGCTCAGCTCTGGCTTTGTTGGTACACTATAGACAGGGAATACTTTGGGGAGGGCTGCACAGGGGTGGAGGGGTTTCTTTCAGTCACCTAAAATGATCTCCTTAGACCATCCCACTTCCTGTGGTGAAGAACTAAGACTTCACAGTGCCGGAACAAATATGCCTAATTTAGATGCGGGGATATGTTGCAAACAATGCTGCATTCAGGAATCCTGCCCGGTTTGCTCCATGTGATATGCTGCCATTTCTTACAGCAAATAAGCAGGATGGCAGGAAGCAGCTTGCTGTGCATTTCTTTCCTGCTTAAATGGCTTGTTGAGCTGATAATTAATAAGCAACAGGACATAAGATTTATCATAACTTTACTGGATGGATGGTAAATTACTTACCACTGCAGGTGGTCAGAAAGTACAGTAAACTTGTTAAAGACTTTTCACGTCTGTGGGAACTGCAGCCATTGGTGTATGGAATAGAACACTCCCTAAAAACTGTAATATGCACATGAATTATTACTGTGTGGAAATCCCACATGGGATTCTTAAATTATTCCTATTTGCCTCAGCTGAAAACCAGGTACAATAGCATTGCATCATCTTACAGTTAAAATAAGAGAAACTTCTGGGTTGAACAGCAGAGTCGTATGTGGTTTCTGTGTCTGCACCTTCGTAGAAACACTCTTAAATTGAAACAATGGTTCAGGACTACTCAGAGATTCAAGTATTACCTACTGAATCCCTAAAAAATAAAAATTCCTTAAAGTATCCTCGGAGTTTTCTTTACTAATTCTGCTCAAATCTGATTCTGTTTAGACGTGATGCTCTAGTGAGGTAACTGTTCAGTGTCTCCTGTGCACATGCACAACGAATATAAGGCATGCTTATACTTAGCAAGGACGTGCTGACTGACTTGCAATATGTATCCTGTGGGCTGGGTCCTGCCACAAAGAGCCGGGTGCTGGAGAGGGCGGCTGAGCGCGGTGCCACGTTCTGTACCCTCCGGGAAGGTGATGGGGAGCAGGTGCTGCTGACTCATGAGCGGACGAGAGGGCTGATGCTCGGCAGCAGCAGCTGGCTGTGAGTAACGCTGCTGCACAGGAAGCTTTTGCTTGCCCATGGCTATCTTTCATGGCAGTTTCTGTTCTTGTGTTCTCCTAAGGTCAGCTCTTCTATTCAGGTGATCAAAGTGCGTCTTCGAGACAGGAATGAGAAAAGCTTCAGGTGATGGGTGCATTGATCACGCAGGCACCTGCACGCTCGTGGGTCACGGCAGTAGGCCTGTGCTTTAATAATGGACTGGATCAGCAGTTCCCTGATGTGCGGGTACCCACCTGTTCATCAGAGCTCAGTTCAGTGTGCACGCAGGTGATTGCTTATGCAGTCAACCATGCCGTGCAGTGAGGCAGCCTCACTTTCTGGAAAAATTAAAGCTGGGAGTTAGTGCATTGCCTTGTTGCTCTGCTTTTGTGGCTGCACTGCAGCTAGTGGGAGCAAGTCCTCCTAAGTCTTGTCCCCACTGAAAATACAGTGCTAGAGTCTAGATGTCTGTAAATATAAAAGATCTGTTAAAGCTGCAAGACTCCATGCCAATTGTAAAGTTTCTTTTTATTATTATCATTTTTTTCTTTTTGCTGCTAGAGTCATGTAAAAGAACTTGAAGGATTTTCAGTCCTATGTGAGGAATCCTCACTCCCAAGCTTCTGCTGGGGGACGGAGTGGAAATGTCATAGCTGCACACTGAAGGCCTTTTTGAATTCATGCTTAAGACATGATTTTGTGAATGTCACTAGGCAGGAATTAAATTATCCCATTTGAACAGTTTAGTTCTTTGAAGAGGCAGTTCTTGGTTCTTCTTTAAAAGCTTGAAGCCATTTCTTCATGATAGTCTGCTAATGCAAGGACAGCGCTAACAGGTTGCTTCTAAAAGCTTGTCACATTTATTTATATCCTTGATGGAAGCATGCCCTGCGAAAGCTTCTCTATTAGGGCTGCAATGTAAGAGAAGTGATTAAGGGGCAGCTTTGAAAGAGCTGCATGATCAATCAGATAGGACAGTTGCAACACTTCATTCTCTCTGCTTTGGCAAGCACTGACTGCTTGGCTGCTTGGAGCCACCTTTGCATCACCAGCAAATGCTTTGGCCTGGACAGAGACAGCCGGATTCATAGCAGTTATCAGGATTTTTCCAGATAGCATAAGGCTGGAGGTAATGGTCCCAAATTGTCCTCTTCCTGAGAGGCAGTGGGCACTCTTTCAACTCAAGTGGACAATCTTTGGCCAGCATCCTGTGTTAGACTTGTCCTAATACAGCAAAGTCTTTCTTGGAAACTAGAGCACAATGGGAAATGGTTTTCCTGTCTCAGAGAGGTATTGAGTCTCCAAAAAATTTCCTGTCATAATATGGGATAAAACCGCTTAGTTTTCCTGACCTGTCAGCATCCAAGAAGGTGTGTTTGCCTTAGGTTTAAATTTCATTTAGACTTGAATTTTTTTAATTGAAAAACAAAATCTTAGCTTGTATTTCAAACCAAGATTTTTGGGGCAGAGATTATTTAGGTTCCCTCCTGTAGGAAATTGTAAAAGGTTCTATTTCAACAGGATTTTTTAATGAGAAACCACACACACAGGTTTGTATAAATTTGGTTTTCCCTGTCTGAACTTGTAAGATCAGTGTGACAGTGTATTTTGGGTCAAAAAGGTTCTCAGCCAGCTACTAGTATCTAAATACCTTGTGCAGAATCCAGGCAACATACTCATACATGTTAAGTTTGAACGTTTGTTCCTGCAAGGTCAGCATCGGATTCTTCAGAGAGAGAGGAGTTCAGTCAGGATTACACAGAATTATTAATAGAATTAATTAACTGAAGTTCTGGATGGAGACAGTAGACTGGAAAACCAGCAGGTCACCTGTAGTCCTCCTCCAGTTGTAGTCCTTCAGCAATCTTTGCCTCTTTAACCATTGGCAACCAATAATTCAGTGTTTTAAAGTAGGTCATATTCAGTCTGTAGCAAAATGCACCAATTCTAGTAGCTCTGTAGATGACATAAGATTAGACATTGATCCAATTACAGTCAGATGGTGTAACAGACCTGTCTAGAATTGGTTTCTTAATGTCTCATACTCTGCAATGCTGTGTATGGCTGTTTCCACTGTGTGCCTTCAGCTCTGCCTCAAGCAGCTGGATGATTTCTTACCTGCTTAAGGCGTTACATGATCATCTGATGAAGAAGGATTTCAGCAGGTCTGAAGCTCACTGCACTCTGTTTCTTAAACCTTGTTATCCTCACTTCGTTAATTTCGTGGCATACAGATGTGTTCTTTTGTTACTGTCTGCATCCAAATATTTGATTAAATTAGGAAGTGGTAACGCTTCTCAGAGGCAGCTGTTGTCCCTACCTCCAAATGCAAAGGAGTTTAACAAAAGCTTCAAAATGCCCTGAAACAAGCAGTGACCTGGTCAGCAGGTCCATGCTGGCAGCAGACACACGTGCAGCAGATCAAGGAGAGACCACGAGGGGCGTGTGTGTCCATTAGTACATTTGCCAGTGCGGCTGGGAAGCAAAATGCTTGTGAAGGCATCGGGCTTTAAAAGAAACAAAGAACTTGGAGCTGCTGCAAAGCTGGACAGGCTTGAGTCTCAAAGCAGAGGAGCTGTGATCACTCACTAGTGAGCATTTCAGGGGGCAAGATGAGTCTGCTGGCTCTGCTGCAGCCCTCAGCTGCCCTCCAGCTCTCATCAGCACCATCAAAATGTGGTTGTTCTTCTAATGCAGCAGAAACAGTTTTGGTGTGTTAAGGAGACAGCATCACATTGACTCCTGTCTTTCTCATTAAAACATCTTGGCAGAGGATGTTGAACAGCTTCCTTGACCTGTTCCTCCCACAAGCATCAAGGCAACATATTCAGAAGCAGGACATTTTTAAAAAGTACATGGTGCATTTTTTATTTGATAATGAGATCCATTTTCACTGAATTATAATCAAAACTTGGTGTATTTATGAATGAAAAAGATTAGTATAATTATGACAGAAAAGATTGAAAATTTACAGCTGCAGAGAGGAAAACATTGGAAAAAAAGCCTTCAGCATTGTCTTCCTGGTTTGATTTTAGTTTTTTTGATCATAGTCCCAGTTAAAAGCAGGTGTTCCCTCACAAATGTATGTATACTAATTCATTAACTTGCCAGCAGGTGAACAAGAGCCATAGTTGGAGAATGAATTGCCAGTTCACTGATTAATCTGTTGGTTTTACCAGAATACAATACCTCTGACAAAGACATAGAAGAATGATAGCTCTTTTTGCTCTTTTTGGAACAAACTGTTCCATGCTGCAGATGTATAAAAATAAAAAAAAAAATAAAAAAAAAAAAGTAACAAACAACTGAAAGGATGAAGAAAAAGGGGAGAGAGAGAAACCCACACTCATTGAGGACTAAGAGGCAAGTATATGGAAACCAGTTTCATCATTCTTATTTGTCATTTTTATATGTAGTTTTGAAGGAAAACTAATTAAAGTAATTGAAGTTATTTTTCTTGGTCTGGCATCCATAAAATCTCCTTGAATATGTAATGAATGTGGTTAATATAACAAAAGATCTAAACTGAGAAGGAGGAGGCTCTTTTATCCTGTCTCTCCCCTTACCGCTTCACCCTGATGTTGTGTGTTTGAGCGTATCTTTTTAGTAGTTAATGCACAATGAATAGTTTTAGTAGTGAATACCCAAAATATTTTTGTTACAATTCTCACTTTAAAATGCAGTGTCTTACCATATCAGAGAAACAAAAGCAAGACTTTCACTCTTCAGGATTGCTGGGCACATTTTAAAATCAGTAAACATGGTTAAATGCTCTCTTAGAAAAGAATGTATTTAGCTGTTCACATTTAAAATAAAATCTCCACATACAGGTGTACACACACACACACTTGGGTGAATTTGGCGCTCTGGCAAATTACATGCAGCATCTGATTTAGAGATGGAAAAGCTGTTTATCACCCCAAGAGGTGGAACAGCGCAGGAACATGTTTCAAACTCACCCGGCAGAGGCTTTCTCCACTAATGAGGGAGCAGCTCAGTTTTGTTCTTTCAGCTGTTGTTTGTGATGAGATCTCATCCCAGGTCATACAGATTAACACCAGGTGGACTTTTCCTTTAAGAACCAGACAGCATCCCTAGTTTTATTCTCTGCAAAAATAGCTGGTAGATGGTAATGAGCTTTTGCAGACGCTTGTAAGAGAAACAAAGAGAGAAAGAGAAGTTCTTGATCCAGCATCTTCTTCTTCATTTTTAAAAAATCTTTTTAGAAAACCAGGACACAGTTTTGACTTGAGAATGGTGAAAGGAGAAAGTGCAAGTGTATGGAGCGTGACCAGGTATTGCCCTTTTTTCCCCTCTGTGTGCAGTAGTATTGAAGGTCTGAGCATCAGTGCCTCTTTCACTTCTGTTCATGCCCTTTTTTCAGTAATTAATTTCTAATGGTGTTAATGAAACTCAGTTTAAATAGATGAACTAAAATAACAGAAAGCTTAACATTGCAAGTCCATAGTAACTAGCAATGAATACAGTTCACAGCTCCTCAAACGTGACAGAAATGAATTGCATGTGTCTTCACCAATAATACATTTTAAAAATCAACTTTTAAGACCAGTAAGCTATTCATTTGATTCCTGGAAAAAAGAGAAGAAAATGATTATCTGTATTTACTGCCATACGTAAACAACATCCACTTTTTACTGTTGTATGTGTCTGTAAAGTGCCTGTGAAAATTAAGCACCGGAAGAATACTGGCTCCAGCAAATATTTTAATAAGACTGACTTAAGAGAATGAGAACCGCTGGGATAATTTATCCTTTTATAATCCTTTTAAATCCACATAATTTCTTTTCAGTGAGGCAATTTAACTTCTGTGGCATTCCAGTCACAGAGTCAACTAGTTGCAGTGATACTTATCAGTTGCCTCCATTTATAATGGACAGAATTCTTCAGATTTGCTTGTAGCAAGGGCCTTCTGCCTAAAACAGGAACTCAGGCATTTGGAAATGAAATGCTGAGATTCAGCTTTCTTGTAGAACTTTTCTCACAAGCCAGTTTAATGCATTTCATGCATTACGTTCTATGAATTTGATCAAATAAACATAGGCAATAAGCATTGATTGTGGAAATCCAGAGTCTTTACTAAGTTTGATTAAAAATATTTAAGAGCGATGCTCTTTAAGTTATGATGAGTATCTGGGCGTGACATTTCAATTCTTGGGCTGTTTAATCAAAATAGAATTATGTGTTTTAAATAAACTAAACAGTACACTTCTCTTCCATAACTGAATTTAGAAGCATCATCTATCACCTCCCAAAATACGGATAAACAGTTGGTTTGTGTCATGTTTGTACTTCTTGCTGAAACAAAGCTTCTCTTTGAAATGATTTTACAAAAAAGCTTCAGCTATTTTGTAAGAAAATGGAGGCAATCACAGAAAAAAGGCAAGAAAAAACCCTTAAAGTAATGATTACAGGGTTTTTTAATCAACAGAAATTTTGTATTTTCTAATATTATTATTATGAGTGCTTAGGTGAATGTTGTGAAGTCTGAACACTATATGTGTCCCAACCATCTTCTAATCCCCTCTGTTATGTTATTATGTATATCATTTTAATGTTACTGTCCCCTCCTCCCAGAGGTGTGTACAGAGTTCGAAAGAAGGGTTTGCTTCAGGCTTTTGAGATCATCTTTATTTACCTGCCAAAAGCATCTTGCAATTCTAATGTAGTGATAAGCAGAGACCAGATGTTAAAAATGATGTGATTTTTATTGTTCAACATCACGTAACCCAATAGGAGTAGGATAGCTGCTTTTTACTACTGGAAGGAGGACATCAGCTTTTTGATTTGTCATAGCTTCAAGGTTGAAACAACATTTGGACATCACTGTTGATCTGAATATAGAATGGTTACTACACCCATGCAAGTCATGAAACAAATAGTGTGAAGCAAAGATTTTACTTAGGGTCACCACTCAGAGGTTGTTTATTCTTTCTTGAAAACAAAAATGAAAAATGTGCATTCAAAAGTTAGAAATTCTTGATTTAAGTGCTTTTCAAATTAAGGGAAGGGGGCAATTTGTATTTGTATCTATGGTTCCTACGCTTGGCAAAAGGAAGTTTTGGAAGTATGGCTTAATTCTGTGAAAAGCTTCTAGTATTTTAAAACTCTGTAAATGTGAACAATGTTATATTGGGGAAGCAATTTTCAAATATGGCTGTAGGAGAATAGCAAAATGTGCTGTTCAGTGCTGACAAGCTGCACAGGTTTTCCTCTTGGATTTAAATTGTATAGCTGTCTGTTTGACGATGTAGTTCGTGCCTGTTCTCTGAACACAACCCCCTGATCCTGTGATCCAACTGAGTCACTGTTTCTTGGTATAAATAAAAACACGTTGCGTTTCTCTATATGTAGATACTGACTTTGGTTTTCAGTGGTTTCATTGCATTACTTTAAAAATGAAATTTAGCATTTGCATTTTTGGTAGAAAAGTACTTAAAATGGGGCAGAAGTTTACTCAGATACGTCTGTCACAGTATTATTTGCTGCATTATTTACAAAAACTTGAACTGGCATCCACAGCTACAGCTCTTATTTATTCAATTTCTACATTGGTATAAAATCATCACCTTTTAACTTATTAAACTTTACAGCATGATTTGGTAAGGCAATATTTCTTATATAAATTATTTGAATAGATTACAAAGAATTCAGATATTCAGGAAAATCATCATTGGTTCTTATTAAATTTTAAACAAGTTTGTAAAGCAAAATACATTAAAACGCAATTAACATGCTAAAAACAAAGTCATTTGAAATAAATGCCTTATCTCCATCCAACCCTAGATGCAACTATTAAAAATAACATTTTTTGAGTGTTGGACTGTATCTTTCGTCTTACCAGCTTCCAAGTCTGCCCCAGCACTGTGCCGCACCATTTCCACCCACATATGCAGATTTCCAGTGGTTTTGCTGTGTTAGTATCTGCAGTCCTAAGTCTGATCTGCTTCTCCTCTGTGTCTCCTTCCGCTGCTATATTTGAGTCTTCTGCTGCATTACAGCCTGTGCTGCACCTCCTCGTTCCCTCTTTCTGCAATCCCTCACCTCTACCGTGGAAGAAAATGTCAGTAAGTCTCTGGCTGCTTTCTGCCAACAAGTATATGTATTATGTATGTTCACTGTCTGTTTGGATGCTCTGCCTAAATCTGTGTGATGCTAAGTTTTACACAGAGTAGTTGCTCCATTAGCTACGGAGTATGAAAGATTTTTACAGGGAAATCTGTGAGATTAGGAGTAAACCCTCAGGGCAGCTGGTCAAAGTCTCCTGACATGGTGTATTTAAACTGGAGTTACTGACACGGTCGTCCTGACAGAGGAGCGTTTTATATTCTCTGAGTCTTTTATTGCAACATATGTGAGGTCTGTGAAGTGCTTTGATGTTGGAGCTGTATTTAAGTGCCAGGCATTATTGTTTCGAATCTTTCAGAGTTCTGGTGGACATGGAGAGGCTGGTTTTTGTTAAGCTTTCCATTTTATCTTCTTCACACGTGGCCTCCTGCTGCAGGGACTCGGCTTAAAACTATAAAGTGCAGAATTAAGTATTAAAGAACATTTTGGAAAGGTGACTATCAGCCACGGGTGGCTGATGAATAATCTGGATTTACCAAGTAAAATCACATGGAGGAAAAATCCTCCTGACATGGAACTGGAAGAACTCTTCCTTGCTCTGCAGTGACATATTGTGTGCCAGGCTGCAGAGTCCATCCAAGGAGACTGAACTAGTGCATACCTGCGTTCATAAAACTAACAGAAATTACCTTTTTTCCTCAGGAATTGTTTTGTACACGTCTGTGGTATTTCCTGAAAAACCCTTTTTTCTTTGCTGAAGAGCCATCTTCTAATTCTGCCTGGGTTTCTGGGACAATTGGTGTATTTCTGTGTTCAACAAAGCCTGGAAAGCCTGGAGCTGCTCATTTAGGCAAGTCTGACAGTGATTGCTTCTGCCACCTCCAGAGATCTTTTAAAGTGGAAAGAAGATTGGAAAGATCAGGAAAACAATGTCTTAATGGAAATTCCGAGAGCATATTGGAGAAATACATCTGTGGCACTCTGTTGTTTTTTTACTTGAGTTGGGTGTTTTGTGTACATGATGAAGGGAAATCCGAGTTCACAATACTGTGTGTGTGGTTACTCTTTCAATGCTGGTCAACCTTCTCCACTGCTGTTTCCTAGTCAGTGTCTTATACAAGTATGTATATATGGAAGTATATCAAATGACTGAAACACATTCACTAAGGCAAAATGCCACATACGGGTGAGTTGGTACCTGAATGGCCAGCAAAGTCAAGGGCTGAGGTTTATTTCTATTTCACCTCCCTGACTTGGTGAGTTCTGCTTGGGCATCTGGACAGAACCTTCCCTTTTGCATGTGAAGGTAGTTCCAGCCCTTTTACCAACTCTGTGGCTTTAAAATCTACTCCACTGGGATGAGCTGCAAGATAACTATGAGTAGTTTTCCCACTTACTAGTTAAAACCAGTTACTGAATAAGAATCAACAGGCAGTATAATTTTGAATGAATATGTTTAAATTTCTGCCTAAATATTTCTATATATCTGCACCCTGAGGACTTACTCATGGTAAAATGGGACTACATACTTTGGCTTTTTCTTACAGTGAAATTAGGAAAAGGGTGAAGAGTAATATTAGCATTGCTGTATCATACTAATACTGAAAGAAATTGAATTTCTGTATTACGAATAGGGTTAGGAGCACCTCAGATTTTTCGTTATAAGAGCATTAATTCTTTATTTGCTTTTTGAGGTTTTTTTTGAGCTTTTATGCATACTTTCACTTAGGCCAATTCCTAGAAGAAAAATCTCAGCCGAAACAGTTCAGGCCTCTCTAAGCATGGAGCTGAACTACGTAGAACCAGGTTGGCAGTCTTTGCAAGGCTGGAGGCAAGACTGGGTGTTTGCTTGGAGCTGAGGAGAAAGGGAAGGAGAGAATGAGAGGACTTTGGTTTGTGCCCCAGAGGTGAGGAAATACTGAGTCTGGCAGGATTTGGCCATTTGTCTAACTGGAATTGACCAGTTACTCTTACTCAGAAATTCCTGCTCAAGTTAACGAGCACAATTGTGCTTTTCTGATATGTAATTGTTATTCAGTGACTTAGGGCCAGTGTAAACCTGTCTGGAGCCTGATCTGAAACAGTTTGTGTTGGGACTGTGGGACAGAGCCATAACGTTGTTACATGCTGTGGCTCCTTTGCATCTTCAGTGTTGCTTCCTAAGAACTCGCTGGTTGTGTGCTCTGGTCTAGGCGGAGATGCAGCGCGGAGCAGGCGCCTCTGGGCTTCCCTAAGAGCTAAAATGGACTGTAAAGGAAACGTGACTCTGGCTCCGTCCTGTTCTCTCTCTGTTTCTCAGGTAGAAGAAGCCTTTGCCAGGTGCTTGGGAGGCACATATTACTTGCTGCTCACATCCTGTGCTAGGTAGTCAACTTTGCTGATGATACTGAGTATTAATGGTAAAAAGGATGTGGGGCAAACATGAGTAGGTGCAGAAGGATCTTACAAGGTTTCAGTGGTGTGGCAACAAAATTGCAGATGAAATTTAATTCACTTATGTGCTAACTGCAGTTCACTTAACACATTGACTGTATGTTGAAAGAGGAGAGGGAGGGAACAAAATGCAGTCTTCATACCTCTGAGCTGACTGTTACTGTCTAGGCGAGAGCCCGGCATTATCTCAATGACAGTACCAATGAAAACATCAGCTTAGTAGCAGAAAGCAGACGAACAAACAAAATAACAACAAAACCAACCCAGACATGAGCATTGTCGTTTCTTGGGAATGCCATTTTTGCATGCTATGAGGCTGTGCTGTGCCCATATCTTGACCGTCATGAATTTGTCTATGACTTGATTTGGAAGTAGGTACAAAAAACTCCAAAAGTGGTGTCTGGCTTGGAGACTCATCTAGTTCTAGGTTGGGTTTCTGCGGTGCTTAAGCCTACTATATGCAAGTTCATAAATGTATGACATGTAAGCATTTATCAGTCATAAGCATAAGGCTCAAGCATATATGGATTTATTGCATAGCTCTGAGTCAGCATAGCAGACTCCTGTCTGCACAATATGGAAAGTAGCATTTGCCCTTCTGCTCTCGCCGCTTTGATGTTATTTTGCACCAATCTTTCCCATTGATTTCAACATGACAGCTTTGCTATATGGTCCTCCTTTTCAGATAGTTGTTCCTCTTGTGTTATCTGCTCTATAGATAGTTCCAGCTGCATTTGTTCCTATCCCTGCCACAATTTGTTCCTTTCCCTGCCTGTTACTTTATTCGGACTTTCTGCTTTACCTTCCTGTGTTTATCAGTCCTGGATGGAACTTCTTTTTTACACGCCACAGTATTCATGTACAGGCAATTTTCAAACCCTCTGGCATTTACATTCAGGCTACTGCTGAGCTCTGTAGTCCCTGCAGCCTTCCCCCAATATGAGAAAGCAAACAGGAGAGCTTGACAGGTTTTGGAGAAGAACAGCAAAGATGATGAAAAGGTGGGACAGTTTCCATGCACAGAATGATCATACAGGGAAATAGGTTGGTACCAGCAAGGTAACCAAATGCTGCAGTGAAAAAGTTTTGATAGATCGAAGAAGTATTAGTTAAGTTTGTTCAAGTGAAATTTACAGATTGAGAGCAGACATAAGTGTCACCTTCTGTTTTCCAAATGCTTTTCATTAAATTAAGAGTAGAAGATCTAACACTTTACAGGACTCTGTATTTGTTATTTGTTATCTGTATAGTTATTTGTTAAACAATTTCATTTTGCAGAAGTATTTTGATCTGTCTGTGCAAAATTGTGTCTGCTTTTTTCCACTGAAGGAGACAAAAAGTTCTATTTATTTTCCTGTCCTCTACTTCAACTGTTTTACTAGAGAGATGCATTAATTTTAATACTCAAGTGTTGCTATTTATGAAAATATTTAATGTATTTCATTTCTCAGGTGTGAAGGTGTGCTGGGTAGTCTGGGGGCTTGGGGGAAGGATTATGAGAGAAGGTCCTGTCATGTATTCATAGATGTGAAGTCCCCGAATAACAGTCACAAGCAAATGGTGTATTTCCACAGTGATGTAGGCATCAATATTTCAGCTGCTTTCAAGCCAAGTCCCCCAAATTATTGAGTGCTTGTAAACTCTGCCTGAGTTGCTGGGAGTGCTCATCACCATACAGCAGAGCATCATGCCCCTGAAAATTGATCCTATTTCCATACTGATTTTGTCAGTATCTGATTTCACAGAATCACAGAATGGTTGGGGTTGGAAGGGAGCTCTGGAGATCATCTAGTCCAACCCACCTGCTATAGCAGGCTCACCAGAGCAGATCACACAGGAATGTGTCCAGGCAGGTCTTGAAATATCTCCAGAGAAGGCGACTCCACAGCCTCTCTGGGCAGCCTGTTTCAGTGCTCTGTCACCTTCAGAGTAAAGAAGTTTCTCCTCATATTCAGATGGAACCTCCTGTGTTTCAATCTGTGCCTGTTGCCTCTGATCCTATCATTGGGCACCCCTGAAAAGAGTCTGGTCCATCCTCTTGACACTTGAGATATTTATAAGCATTTATAAGACCTCCTCTCAGCCTTCTCTTCTCCAGGCTCAACAGACCCAGCTCTCTCAGTCTCTCCTCATAAGAAGACTCTCCTCTAGGTCCCTGATCATCAAGATTTAAATGTCTGGATCTTCTTTTCTCAGGTAAACCCATTTTCTACAAAGACAACAGGATTTAAATCTGAGCCTGATTATGTTCTATGAAAATTTTAGTAGGAGCCATCAAAGGGATTTCTGTCTAGCTGATTCTGGGTTCTTTATTCTCAATCCCTACGCTTGGAGCCATACCTGTGCAGAGGGCATCTTTGCAAATGCAAGAACACCCACAGGCTGTACCAGCAGGGCATCTCACATAGATCCATGCATAGTAACAGTTCAGTAAAACTCGTCCCTGGATTGAAAAAGCATCAGGAATATTCTTGTAACTTCTACCAGCAGAATTATGTAGAAGAGGGATTGAACATTTGTCGAGGGTTAAGATTGCGGGGTGACAATAAAACCCTGGCAGATGTATTGTTAACCCCCTCTCCCCGCCCCCCCACTTCCCCCTCCCTCTCCCCCCTTTCCACTAAGGAGAGGCGATTGGGAGAAAAAGAAGGACAGAGTGAAGAGAGTTGGAAAAAAAATTAAAGATGTTTTACTAATACTACTAATAGGAATAGAGAAAATAATACAAAATATACAAAACCAATCTTGAAAGTCTCAGCAACTGCAGAGCCGGCAACCAAAGTCCTGGATTAGACTCTGCAGCCAATCGGAGCTGGATTCAGTCTCTCACTAGGCCTCAGTTCGCAGGGATGACTAGCAAGGTCCTCTCCTAATGTCGGCCATAAGCAGAAGGGAAAAGGGAAAAGGGAAAAGACAACGAGATCCTCGTGGTCTCCCACTTTATATGAAGTATTCACGTGAATGGGATGTTATACACAGTTGGTCAGTTTCTTGCTCACTTGTTTCTCGTCGCCCCTCTCGCGAGATGTCCATCTGTGCTTATCAATAAGTTTGCATTCCATTGCTAGGTTTACCAAAACATGTGTCTGATGCTCCAGGAAAATGCAGTTAATATGAAGGCTTTAGCTAACAGGCAAATTCACTAAAAGAGAAACTTGTTTTTAGCAAAACCAGGACAACATTATTATAGTGTTACCTGATGTGTGCATTTTAGCTGTGAGGGACATTTAGATTTGCTGGGACATTTGATATCATCTTGCTGCTTTCTGCTGAACAGTAAAATGCCTGACCCTGTCACAGCAGACAGGGGTAAAGGCCTCTCCTAGTAGCAGCAATGTCATTCTGTTCAGAAGGCGTCCTTTCAAGTCAGCCTGATGTTGACTGATGGTGACACTGTCATAGAGCTCTATGCACATCGCTGTATGAGATAACCTGTTTGATAAGATGCAAATTTTACATCATGATGCTGTTTATTTAAAAAAATAAAATAAAATAGCACCAGCCTATATTGCAGTAAAACCTGTGTTGCACTGGCAACATGTTGGATAAAATTGCTCAAAGAATGTCCTTAGAAACCTGCACTGTTTTTAATTGCCACTCCTGAAGAGAAGGAGTGTAGTTTCTTCTCCTAGTGTAATTTGAATCTGCTTTGGCCAACTTTAAGGTTGCAGTAGGTTGCCAGGTTTCTGAGCAGTAGAATATAGCAATAGATAGATCCTTTCAGTGCAATGGTTTCTGTGCTTCTGTGAAGTCTTCAGTGATAGCAGAGCATGAAAAATCCACTGTATTGTATCTAGAAGGGGTCTCCATGAATTAGGCATGTCTCAATTTGTTTGACCTATGCCAAGTTTAGAAAGGGCAAGTCCTTGTTTAAAAAGTGATGATTACTCACTAACATGAAGGTGTCTTCTTTACATGGTAATAAGCATTGCTGACCTGTATCTCAGGGAAGCTGGCCCCTGCCTTTGCAGTCAAATACACAAGCTTTATCTCATGCTTCTTTTTTAAGTAACATTATTGCTGATGAAAGGTTGTGAGATGAGGACAGGAGAAGTTAGGAGAGAGTCAGCATTTACTTGCTTTGAAAGCCTAGAGGAAATGCCTCTTTCTGTCTCATCCCACTTCTTTCATCCAGGATTGTCTGTCTTAGTGTATATATCGGTCATGCTAGGGGCGGTTTATGATGCTTTCGTCTTTATTTGTGGGGTTTTTTCTTCCTCTGAAAATCTGCCCTCACCTTTACTACCCGCTGCCTAGGTAAAGTGGAGGTGTCCTCCACATGGTCTGGACTGTTGATGCCTCCTAGGGAATGCTGAAGACAAGCTGGAAGCATCTCTAGGATGTGTTTGGTTTAGTTTCTGCACTGGAAAGTCGGATTAACTTTAAACAGTTACTGGATAGAAATAAAATGTAGTCTGTGGAGTGGGGAGGAAACCTCTCTCTTCCATTTTGTGATAGGAGAGTGTGCAAGCCACAAGGCTACAGAAAATCCTGGGGTTTTTATATAGTGACTCTCTAACTGAGCCATGGAGCAGCTTCCGAAGGAGGCAAATAGCTGAGCCCAGCATCAAGGGCAGCTCCGTGCAAGCCCCCAGCAGCAGCTTCCCAGGGTCAAGCATGTTTCCCTTGAGGAATCTGGTCCCATATAATTATTACCCCAGCAAATGCAGTAGGTGTTGTTGCTACAACATGGTGTGCAAGTGCCACTGTGAGCATGGCCACTTACAAGGTAAAAAACCAACCAACCAACCAAACAAGAAAACCCACTGCATACCCAGATGTCACATCTTAAAATGCTGAGTCTTCAGCGTCTTGATGAAAAAATAAGGGTGGGTGAGGGTTTTTTTTGTCCTGCTAATACTTTGCACCTTCTGTATCTTTGCACTGTCTATGGTGATGTGTAAAATATCTATGATTTCATTTCAGTGGAGGCACAGTAGTATATAAAACAACTCTAAAGGTCTGCCTATGGTCACCTTCATGTCCTTCTCTTACAGCAGTAAGTGCTGACCCATCATTTCTCTTGAAACTGAGACCATGGCAGTGCCGTACTTAGCCAAGGACACACACTTTATGAGCATTTTAGTCACTGAAGTTAATTACATCAAGACCATGTATTACATGTAGTACTTTGCCAAATCTGTACTGGTTTTGAAAGATGACACAAATTACTTCCATGAAAATTTATAGATGATTCAAAATGACTGTATAGTCTGATTAGATCTTCATTAATCAAAGGTAGCGGTTATTTTGTTAGAAAAATGTTAACATTTACTTAACACATTTTACAGAGTGTTTCTACCATCATGTGAGTTCTGCAGGAGTAATTTCATTAATAATTCAATTCAGCTTTATGTACTACTGCCTTCATTAAAAAAGCTGGCTACTGACAGCACTTGTATTTAATGTTCTCTTAAGCTTGATTGAGATACAAGATCAAGTCCACTTATATCTCCAAGAGGGAAGACAATAAATTTTTTCTGCATTAGTAAGATTAAGGCTATAATTAAGCTGCTGGTAAACCTGTACCAAGCCTACACCTCTTCACTGTAGACTAATTTAAGTCTTCAGTCTGAAACAAAATTGGCATAATTAGCTCTGAAGCTCTGAAAGAAGACCTGAAAGGCTGGACCCTTTTTACCAGGTAAAGGCCACCCTAGTCAGTAGTAACCACAATTTACAATTTGATTGTTTTTAGGGTTGTCTTTTGCCAAATGACCTCCAGTATCTGCTCTGCACGGACGGGATGTGTGTACGCACCAAACCACAAGGCATGTGAAGCCTGCTGGTGTCCCTGCTGAGGCACACTCACGAGCAGTGGGGAAAGTTTATGGTGGCATACCAGCTTTGTTTGCTTTTACTTGTAAGATTAAGAATAACCACCTAGATTTGAAAAATAATATATTGTTATTGATTTTTTTTTCCTATGTCCTTTTCTAAAAACCAAATATTGTTTAACAAGAGTACTTGAATATTTTGCCCTCTCATAACATACTTGATTAAGACCATTTTTTGTCTAATGTAGTGTACAGTGGCTGTTCTTTACCCATTTTCTAACTGGACTGTTAGATCAGTATTGATGAGTTGAGGAAGCCTCTTATGGCTTCTTTTCTAATGGAGAGTTTATTTGTTCAAATTTTTGAGTTTGAATCTTGCTTCCCATCTTTTCTCTGTCACTGTTTACCTAGTTGGGTTCTTTGTCAACCACTGACATTTCTTCCTCTTTACTGGAGATTCACTTGATCACTTTAACCTTCATTGTTTCTGAGTCTCTGTCTAGAGTGATGCCAAGTCATGCTTCAGCTTCTGTTCTTCTCTCTACTTTTATTTGTTATGTTTTGGGGCCTTCAAGAGCAAATCAAAATAGAGATGTGCCACAGCCTCTCAAGCATTCCACTCAACAATTATAACATCTGTTGCAGTTTGGGTTAGAATTTAAAATAAATTAAGGTACATCATTCTCTCAAGAATAAAAATAAATTATTATTCTGAAGCCATAGAAGATACAGGAGCTTCAGCAAAAGGGAAGGTAAGGATGTTAGTAAATTGCTAATGACCTTGGTCCATCTGCCAGGGTAATTTTCCTGCTTCGGTAATTGAAATCTATTCAGACGCAATTTAAAGGTCATCAAGGATGCAAGTCAAAGACTTAAACAGAGCTTCTGAACAAAGCATTACGGATTGTGTTTGACTTTTCCTTTTATGAATGGCTGAAGGATTCTGCCAAATGGTAGATTTCTCTTATTTAATCAGGCTTCTTTGTTAAGACAAACTTTGACTGCAGCTGAGCTCTTCATTTGGGTCCATTACTCACTGAAACACTAGAGGACAAGAAAAGGTCTTTTATCCATAGTTATCTTGCAGTTGTGCAGTGAAGTGAATGCTGGGACAGATCCAAATAATGCTTCAGAAGGGAAATAGAGGGTCATCTGAGCAGCCTTGGCCCATATGATAAATACAGTGTGAACAGACAGGAAGGATGCTGACACTTGTGTCAGAAAATGTGATCTGAAAAGCAGGACTTTCTAAATCTATACTGGATATGCCAGTATCCATTCAAAAGAATTTTTGAAGTAAGTTAGTAATGCCATATATGATGGCTGGAGAACCAGATTGTACCTTTAAGATTTCCAAGTAAAGAACCAATAAAGTAAATGGATACTATTACTTATTCTCCATTTTCCTGTGCAAAAATCAGCTCCTTTAAGTGACCATGCATACCATTTTGAGAAGTTCTTCCATTTCATCCAGAATATGAGGAATTGATTTTTAGTAATAATTCATGTAGAACCAGTAGAAGATCGAACTGAAAATGAAAGGGAAGGGAGAAGGGAAGATGAACCTTCTATCACCTCTATTAGGTATCCTAATTGTTGTCAAAGAAATTTGCATTAATCTCCTTGTCAAGAGCAGCAGTAGTACTGCCTTCAGAAGAAAAACAGCCAATTTCAGTGAGGTGAGCCATATTCCCTGTCTCCTCCCCGCCTCACACCCCCTAAACTGGCAATCTTTTGGATCTTCTCCAGCTAATCAGTATAAATGATGGACACCTTGACATCTTCATCTGGCAATATGCTTTCACCAACATACCAACGGTTGCCAACCTCTTGCTTTGTCAATTTTAGCTAAAATGAAGCCACCCGCAGTCCAGTTAACCCCATGCATGTTTTTACTGAATCTCCTACAAAACAATGGCTGTCTTTCTTGTCTGGCTTGTTTTCCATGGCTAGCTTACCACATCCATCTAAGTGAATCAGATCTAATAAGATGTTTTGTTCACCTCAGGTTTTAAAACATTCCATTTTCACATTTCTTATGCTGTGCTAAAACTATCAGCTGCATAGCCACGTTGACCGTAACAGTGCCATGGGTACCGATGCTGAGAAGCCGTACCTTTGATCTATCACCTGTACAGCCATTCCCCAGGTCTTGTTCTTCCCAGCACATGCTCCATTCCACATGGCCAGGCCTTGCCTGGCTCTACAAGTCCATCACTCCATCCTGCTTCAACGCCAGCTTTGCCCAAGCCCAGCTGGCCCCCTGTAGCCACCATGCTCTCTTTCTCAGGTGGGTTACTCCTCTACCTTGGTGTTTTAGTTTAAAAGTGGGGATGTGAGATAGCGTTGATTTTTCATGTAGTGATTGTAAACAAAGGATGTTTGGTCATGGTCTGGACCTACTTGAGATGCGGCATGCATTAATGAGGTGTCCCCCCCCCCCCATTTACTGTGACTAATCCGTGTGGCCACACCATTGTGCGTGGACTGTGATATTTGAAATAAAACAAATCAGATCCAGCTCTCTTACAGTGGATTCTCTGAGCCGTTGTGATCGTGCTGAGATTGATTAATTATTCTGGTTGTGTGGCTGCTCCAGTAAAGAAGGCAGCAAGCACCACGTATGCTGTGGAGAGGTTTGCAGAGATGATTGTTTAGCAGGGCCTGTACATATGGAAATTTGTTCTCATTTTATCCTTTGTGCTATCCCATTTACAAATGGAAATGACTGCTTCGTAGCCAGTTCTCATTATATTTCTCTCCCATGAGATGTGAAATTAGTACTAGCAGAAATCCTGCAGTAGTTGGGGCTGAATCCTGGTCTCTGCACAAGCTCTGGGAGCGGGGAAGCAGCAAGGCCGTGTTAAGTAACTTCCTTTTTCCGTAGGTTTCCCATAGCAGAGACTCAGATATAGATTCCAGAAATTCTTCTAAATAAATAATGTATTTGCAAGATACAGTGTAGAACAGCTCAAGCTGGGTGTCTCCTGAAGAGGGACCTTGAATAAAGATAACTTTCAGCAATTATATTCTCACAATCCAATCCCCTACACCCTGTGCCTCATTCCAGGCCAACTGCAAAATTAAGAGTCTGGGATCTCCTTGCTCTTCATTGGATCTTTTAATTTTCATCTGGCGGGCTGTCAATTAAAGTTCTGACCTTCCATTGCTATTTTGCACCCACAGCTGGAGAAAATAAGTTTTTGGTAATAGCCTAAACAGTTTTCTGTTAGATGCCATTCTGTTCCTTTAGTTATCTCCAAGCAAGCAGCTCCCCTTATCTTCAAGCTTGAAGACTCTGTGGCCTTTTTCACTTAACGATGCAGAAAGTTCAAAGGTTCACAGCTTGTGGAAGTTATGTTAAGCAAACTTACTTATGCTAAGGGAATTCTGTATAAGCAGTTTCTAAACAAGTTCTGTAAGCAGCAGCATACCAAATAATTCAATGAACTAAGTCATTCTGTTCCCTCACAGCCAGCAGGACCCTGCCCTCGCCAACACACCTCAGCAAGGGGCAGAGATGGTCACTGGAGGCAACTTGGGCCAGCCAGGGCTGGGCAAGGTGGTGGTTTATGAGGAAAGGCCAAGGTGGAGCCTGGAAGACTGGAGAGTTGGGCAGGAAGAAATTTAATGAAATATAATTAGGGCAAGTGTAGAGTCTTGCATCTGGGCAAAAACAACTCCAGGTACCAGTATAGGTTAGGGAATGAGCTATTAGAGAGCAGCATAGAGGAAAGGGACCTGGGGATCCTGGTGGACACCAGGATGACTATGAGCCAGCACTGTGCCCTTGTGGCCAGGAAGGCCAATGGCATCCTGGGGTGTATTAGAAGGGGGGTGATTAGTAGGTCCAAAGAGGTTCTCCTGCCCCTCTACTCTGCCCTGGTGAGACCGCACCTGGAATATTGTGTCCAGTTCTGAGCCCCTCAGTTCAAGAAGGACAGGGAACTGCTGGAGAGACTCCAGCACAGGGCAACAAAGATGATGAAAGGAGTGGAGCATCTCCCTTACGAGGAAAGGCTGAGGGAGCCCTTTTAGCCTGGAGGAGACTGAGGGGTGACCTTATTAATGTTTATAAATATGTAAAGGGTGAGTGTCAGGAGGATGGAGCCAGGCTCTTCTCGGTGACAACCAATGATAAGAGAAGGGGCAGTGGGTTCAAACTGGAACACAGGAGGTTCCACTTAAATATGAGAAGAAACTTCTTCTCAGTAAGGGTGCCAGAGCACTGGAACAGGCTGCCCAGGGAGGTTGTGGAGTCTTCTTCTCTGGAAACATTCAAAACCCACCTGGACACATTCCTGTGTAACCTCATCTGGGTGGGACTGGACTAGGTGATCTTTCGACGTCCCTTCCACTCCCTAACATTCTGTGATTCTATGATTCACAGTCAGACACAGCATGCATACAGTATACGCATAAACTATATACTTTTATACAGTTAAATACAGGGGCAATGTGGAGGCCCCTGCAAAGTCTGGTCAGGGTAATGAGAGCCTGCTGTTGCTTTCATGTCCACAGTGTCCATGCAAGGCTGAGCTATCTTCTGGAGAGTAAATCAAGCAAATCTACCCCTTGCCACCCTCGGGGCTCATGCGGCGTTGCTTATTCCAGGGCTGTGCAGCAAACATGACCAAGGCTGTGAATCACTGAAATGTCGCTTTGTTGCACACCTGGGCAAGGAGACAAGAAACTAGTTGAACATTACAGAGCTGATGCGTGTAAATAGGTCACTAGTTTCCTCCAGAGAGGTGTTTATGTGTGTGTGTTGGCTTTGAGCAAGATGTGTGTATTAGTGCTATTGGCAGTCTTGTTAAACGCTTGCAGTGGTGCTTTTATTACATTGACTAGCAGAGCACCGGTGGGACAGAAAGTATAGCAGCCATGCATCAGATCATGCTCCTTGCTAATTTTGGTGGGCCAGGCAAGCACATGGAAAGATCATCTCTCATTGCACTAAGCTACACTTTGTTCAATAGGACAATTTAAAATATAGGCACTAACTTTCTGGCAAGGTATAGTGATACTGGTTTACTTGGTTATAGTTTGATGTAGTGTAACAGAAGTGGTGGTTGTGAGGTTTGTTTTGTTTTGTTTTGTTTTTCTTCTGGAAAAGGGAATATGGTGCTAAAGATATTGAAACAGAATGTATATATATAGTTAGAAAATCTTCTTGCAGTCAGAGAATTGTTCCTGTATGTGCTTTGTTCCACTAATGCAGCCATCATACCTCAAAGGAACATTGTCAGTCATCTCATTCAGCATCTGTTCAGGAAAATCTTTTTAAAATGTGGAAACAAGGAGAGCAGCTAGGCTAGTGTAACAGCATATAAATATTTCCACATGCATTCTTCTGAGCCAGCTACAAGGCAAAGAAGTGTACCTGCAGTGTACAGATGAAGGGGTTTGGGCTGACAGAATCATTTTGATCTCAGTTACCACAGCAGTAGGTAACTCGCTTGAATTCTTGCTGATGAGACGCCCCCCATCCCCAGGTCCCGACTGGGCTCCGATTTTGCATGTTGATGTAGCTGCCTGGATATTTCTAATCCTTGTTTTCTGACATAGGTGATAAAGGGTTTGGTAGCTTTTGCTTCAGATAGGCTCCATGCTCACACAGGTAGACCTGTGTTTTCAGGTACTCTCTGAGCTCTGTGTCGCAGTTCTGATTCACACAGAAAGCAGGGAATAAGGTATTTCCTCCCCATACTCGCTAGATGTACTCTTGAAATCCAGAATGGGTACAAGTGAATTGTCCAATTTTGATTAAATATTGATATCTTTCAAGTAATTTTAAGTTTGTTTGGGTTGTTTTGTTTTTTTACTTTATTTTGAATGGTCTTGATGATGAACTAACTCTTTTTTACACAAAAATTGAAATTGATCTTACCCACAAGCTATCTGCAATTGAATTTTTTTACTGATAATTTTTCTGTTTAGTTCCTGTGACTATATTGGCTGCAGCAGGGTCAGCTTATCTCACACAGGTGACAAATGAAACAATGTTTTTATCACAAACTGTTCAACCAAGGTCAACTTTCTATGGCCCTTTTCCTACAAATACCTTGCATGCACCAATTAAATTCCATGTGATAAGCCACCAGTGTGATGGACATTGTTCATTGTCAAGGTTTTCTGTTGGCTGATCGCTGCCTTCAGGCTCCACTGCCCTCCCAGGGCCTTAACTCTCCATCAGCCTTTTTCTTTGCCCTTTGGTGACGCTGTGAAAACAAGACACAAGTGGAAGGGGAGTAATTCGTACTGAGACCAGCAGCATTACAAACACCTTAGTCCTGAATCGATTGCTACGGCTCAATAAGCGATGGCAAGATTTCCTGGTTACCTTATCCACACGCTTCCATCCCTCAAGATGTTTGGATTTTTGTTAAGTGAGAACTCAGTTCAGTGTCCTCTCTTGTAGTGCCAGTTTTACACCGATACAACAATTATCCCTCGTGTAGTGTTCCTGTAAATTACCAATGTGCTCTCAGCCCTTCTCTTACTGCATTAAGCTTTAACAGGTAATACAATTTTCATTACACAGAGCATTTCAGATACGAGAGCTCTGTGATAAGAAGTTGCTGTTTGTTTATTGTGAGCATAGGTGGCTGTAAA
Organism: Columba livia; assembly: GCF_036013475.1. Classification (NCBI taxonomy): domain Eukaryota; kingdom Metazoa; phylum Chordata; class Aves; order Columbiformes; family Columbidae; genus Columba; species Columba livia. The sequence goes on from NC_088604.1 coordinate 96,397,549, forward strand.
TAGTTCTTAAATTTGTCACGCTGTCTGCTTTTTTTCTTATTCTTAATGCTGTGGAGGGACAAGACAGCACCATAGAATTGCTGCTATGGTCTGGAAACATAAGTGTTTTTGAGGATGACAAGGAAAAATTGTAGATTAAAAAGTGTGTTGCAGGTAGGAAGGGGTCTGTGAATAATTCATCCTTAAATAATTCTTCGCATTTAAAAATTAATTATTTTATAGTCATTTAAGCATCTTGTATTCATGACCATTCTAGGTTATCTTAGCCAGAAATCAGGGTGGGGAAATAAATTATAGTACTTCAACTTTTTACCCAAATATTTGCTTGCTGGTGATTGATGACACCTGTCCGAATCCCTGGTTTAAATCCTCTGCTTTTGAGAGTAAGTGGCCTTGATTTCTCAAGAGCTTCCTAGCACTAAAAGGCTAGAGAAGGAGTTTTGCTGTATGCAAAAAGGCTGATATACAAACCTAAATCCAAGAACCCAAATTAGATTGATGCAGAAATCTCCCTGAAATTCAAGCTCTAGTAGAGGGGAAGTTAATTCATCCTTCTGCTCACTGTGTCTTTCCATACATAATGTGGGTATCTCTCTGCTCGATAAGAGGCAGATGCTCACCTCAGGATCCTACCAGGCAGCAGCAGCGTTCCCAGCTCTGCCTTTGGGACATTCATCTTCTTCTGGGGACTTTGCTTTTTATTCTCCTGCTTCATCTTGCAGCTGTAACGAAAGAAGGCTCATGGCTCTGATGTTTTGATTGGCATCTATAATGCTCTCAGCAAATAATTACAAGTCAAAAATGCCCTAAAATCTTTGCAAGTGTTATCTTTCCATAACTGTTCACACTGTGTTTAAGGAAGTTGTGCTGGGAATACCTGAGCAGACATTTAATGATATGGATAGTGCTGTCCTTATGCATGCCAAGTTAGATACCTTACTCTAAAATGTTTTCTTTACATAACACTTTGAAGAGATAGCTCTCTTGCTTTGCTTCCAGGTGAAGATGCTTCTTTATTTACAATAATGCTTTTGAAAGCTTTTGTCTCTGTTCTAAAAAGAAATGAACAGTGACGTTCCATATTTTGTGGCCTTTGATTTCACATTAGCTGTGTGTAGGTAAGAGCAGACTTCATGGTGGCTACAGCTTCCTCACAAGGGGAGGAGAAGGGGCAGGTGACAAACTCTTCTCTTTAGCAGCCAGTGACAGAACCCGAGGAAATGGCAGGAAGATGTGCCAGGGGAGGTTCAGGTTGTACATGAGGAAAAGGTTCTTCCCCCAGAGGGTGGTGGACACTGGAACAGGCTCCCCAGGGAGGTGTCACAGCCCCAAGCCTGACAGTGTTCAAGAAGAGACTGGACAAGCCCTCAGACACATGGTGTGAACTGTGGGGTTGTCCTGTGCAGGGACAGGAGTTGGACTCAATGATCCTTGTGGGTCCCTTCCAACTCAGGACATTCTGTGATTCTAGGTCTCAACTAAAGACTTGGGAGGAGAAGAAAGGTTGTTTCTGTTTTACAGATTAACCCCTTCTTAATCTGAAAACTAAAGATGTTTGATTTTCTTTTCCTTTCTTATTAGGACTTGTGGCAGAAAGATTCTGCCAGGCAGTTTTAAGCAGTCTCTTTTATTGTTAATTCAAATTCAGCAGCAGCACGAATATGGTTCTTTTGATTTTATTTGAATTACTCCAGAGTCAACTTGATACGCATGAGACCAGAATTACTGCCAAAAATCTGAGGCTTTTTTCCACTGACTAGCTCTGCTGGAAAAACTAGTAGAGGGTGAAGCTTTATTTTAAAGCACAAAGCAGAAGGCATAACTGCTGTGATTCTTTTGTGCTTTATACAATGTTTAGAGGTAAAAATACTTAAGGTAGAATTATGGTCAGATAATATCATAAAAAACCCCCAAGAAATACAGAGTGAAGTTACCAACATGATCCTCCTCATATCATGTGATACTTACAGGGGAAATAATGCTTCTGATCTAGATTGTAGAGTATCCTGAGAGCTGCTAATGTCATGGTTAGGTAACATTAAATGAGATTCTGGCTCCAAAGACAAAAAAAGAGAATCCATGCAGGGATACCTGCATCCATGGAGCATTTAGCAGCATTGTAAATAACAGCAGGTTGTTTTTTTTCTTTCACATACATAGATAATGCAATTAAAATAGTTTGGGCATCATCATTGACTGTGTTGATGAGTGTTTTATAAAAGCTATAAGATAGGCCTTTCTTTAGAGCTCTACCTATGAAATTGTTTATTTGCAGCTTATATAATTAATAGGCAAATGTATGTTCGGCATCACCCTGATATAGGCTGAATTGATTTCTTGTTGTTTAAGAAAGTCCTTATCAGCAGGCAACTTTCTTCAGTGCTGTCAAGCACAAAAATAAAATGGCTTTAGCTATGGTAAAGTGTAGTTCAAGGCACAGTAAGAAGACAGAAAAGCCACAGCTTTTCTGACCCCTACCTGCTCAATAAAATCTGTTTGCATTATGAAAACACTGAGAGACTACGGCTTTCTGCTCTCAGTGATGCTGATCTGGGTAAGCTGCAGTCGTCCTGCACTGTAGATGATGGTCTTGGGCTGTTACCTATCCATTTACAGTTTTTCTCAGCAGTGATAAGTACTCCTCAGGAAGCCACAGATGTAAGCATTCTCCAGGATGGTATAACTTAAAATTCATGTAAGTAGACTACTGTTAGACATTTGTTAATGTCTTTAGCTGGAAACTACTTTCTGTCTACTGAAGAGGAAGCTCCTGTGGTTACTGTCAGTGTACCTGGCTGAGGTTCAGGTCTATACCTGGCAGCTAAAGATTTTGTCCTTTTCAGTCTTGTTTCCAGATGCTGTATGGGACAGCTTCTGAGTTATCCTCACAGCATTTCCCTTGTTTTCCTTTGAAATGCCTCTTATTTTAGACTAATATTTTTTTCCAGAATATTTGGACTGTAGCTGCACTTGAAGCTTAGGTATCTTCAACACTTGGAAATCTATAGCAATAAGTAAGGTCAGCCGGGACTCTCCCAGGCTGGTTCCCGTTGGCTGAGCTGCTCTGCTCCCAGTCTACACAGTGGATGGAGGGGAAAGATGTGGGAGATTTTTGCTGGGGGCTAATAATGGGACAAGGTGACAACTTGAATATACAGACCCTGTGAACCTGTGGGCTGCTGTACGTGGGCTGGGAGGATGGAGGTGCACAGCTGGGACTTCAAGGGCTGTGTGTTTGCTGGCAGAATTTATTGCCTGTCCCTCATCACAGCACTGGCGTGCCTCTGTCCTTCCATAGCCCAAGGAGAGCAACATGTGCAATGTGGAGGCCAAAAGCAGCAGCAAAAAGAAACCTTGCCATGGCTTAGGTTGGGGCTTTGCTTGCCATCTGTATTCTTTTGCAGCTGAATTCACTATCCTCTATGTACTGCATCTTACCCTCCCTGCAGTTATCCCTGACTGCATGGCTAGAGGTGATTTGATCAGCCTGAGTGCTCCCACGCAACAGCCAAGAAGCCGCTGAAATCCTCTGCATTTGCTCTTTTTGTCCAGGCTTGTTTGTTAGCAGCAGCAGCAGCAGTTTATGTATCAGCAGCTGAACTGGAAGCACACAAAAGTAAAATGCTTATTAGTAAGAGCTCCTACACAAGGATACAGGCTGTTCGCAGACAGCAATGCCTAAGTTAGCCATTAATTTAGAAAAGCACCACAGCTGAATTTAAGAATTTGAATAATACAAACTAGTAGCCTCTTCATTTTATGTTTTAAAGCCAGGAACTAGGAGTCTTAATAAGCCTTTAGGCTAAGATTTCAAGTACTAAAAATTCTGCTGGATTTGCAGAGGAGCAGCTACAGCAAGTAAAGCACACACTTGTAGTTTTAAGGGCCTATCCTCAAATATGGATTAAAAAAAAATAGGAAAAAAATACGATCACAAATGCTAGATTAAGAAGAATTTAACTAATTAGAAGACTGCTTCCCTGACCAAAGTTTTTTCTACAGCTCTTGATGCACACAGAAGAAGTCTTTTAATAGCACTGCTTGAGAAAATACAGACTGCTGAGAAACTGAATTTCTAATCAAATTCTCCAGGTGGTATAGAGCAGAGTAGTGGGAGGATATTCTGGAGAAAAATGCTTTAAACTGGGTTTAGATCACTGCCTACTCTTGTCAGCTCAAGCAGAGTATACACAGAACAGTGGAGACAAAGCAGATGTGATGGGGATGGGATACAGCCAGGTGATTTAGGTTCATTAATACATTTTCTGTCGATCTAATTATTTTGCTGTACCTACCATATAGCAAACAATGCAGATAAGCTGCAAACGCACAAAAGGTGAATTACATGTCTTCATTTAATACTGTACATGATTATTCTTCTCTGCATTTGGCCCTACTGCGTGATACCATAGTAAGTTTACTTTATTGCAGAAAGGGTAAAATTTAACATATACAAGAGCTTCTTCCAGCTTTCTGCCAGCTCTGCTTGCATCTTCACATCTCTAAATTTTGTTCTTGGGATGAGCTTTAACACAGAAGTGCTTAGGGCAATGCTGTCAGCCACTAATAGACCACTCCAGAGCTTGCTAAGGGTGAGTCCAGCAATCTGAGGCAATGACTTAGAAACTGGAGAAGTGGGCAATAGAGATATATATAGAGGGACATATAGATATACATAAAAGCATGGAAGCTAACTTTACTGAATTCTAAGTTGGTCTAATACTTCCATAATTGCTTCTGTCTTGTTTTCTTTATACCTGGGAATAGAGTTATTTACTATTATAGGTTCCAGTTTCACAGAGATCTCTTAAATGTTTGGCTTTACTTAATGAATGGTAAAATGACTTAAGCTAGAAAATAAAGGCTGTTCTTGTCTCTGTTTCGTCACAAGATAATTGAAAATACCCAGTTTCCTGTCTGGATTAGTTATAAGTGAGTAAAGGGAGGCAGGTAGGAAGGAATTAGCATCTAAAGGCACTTTAAAGGAGTCTGTAGGAAAGCCCTCTCTATAAAGCATGATTTTACTATTTATCATCTGAGTGTGGTATTTTGAAGGGTGTATTATAAGGACAAGAATATCCTTCAAAAATAACCTTCAAAGCCAATATCTGAAAATTATAATTTTTTTCATACTCTGCTTTAGTACCTTCAGAAGAGGAATGAACTCCAGCAGAAATGGAAATCCCTTCCATTTGTCTTCGTTGAAACACTGAGCTTGGTCTGTTGCAAGAAGAACAGTGTCTGTGAGAAGACAGTACAGTGGACGTTAGGTTTCTGTTCAGCTTTGCAAATACAGCACATCCTGCAGTGTCACCCAGACACTGCATTAAGTACGGCTGCATGTATCGTGTCTGTGTGTATGAAACCGCTGGAAAACTTGCTGCACAACATGTGGAACAATTTTATATAAACCAGTTAGATCACATCTTACATTCTTTGAAGTTATCCAGTCCCACATCTGCATGCTAAATGCTAACACAGCTGAAAATATATAGAGTTGCCTTTTCCAGACACCTAGACAGAGTACCAGGGTATCAGACTGCACGGTGTGTGCATTGCACCCTACTGGGCCTGCGCTGCCCTCATGGTCATCAGTGGTCCACCCAGGTGTGACAAACAGACCTGAAGTTAAAATTTAAAAATCCAGAGGTTGTCCTCCACATGTTGGGCTAGATAATGGGTTTATTTCCACTGATCTTTAGATTTGAATGTGTTATTTTTCCTGATAATTTGGTGGTTTTACTGATCTTGTTAGGGATGTTAGTAATTGTAGGAGGAGAGGTTTTGGCCTCAAATGCTGCTTTGCTTTGTTTTTTTTGTTCTGTTTGACAAACTGGTGCCTGTTGTTCCTCCTCCCCACAGTCATGTCCCTTTAGTTCCATTTTACAAGGGAGTTGCTTCAGTGTCTTGTCACATGTGAACTTTTGTTTAAGGGTAAGTTTTCCTGAGTGCTAAGTCTCATAGCAACTTATGTTCTTCCACATCCAAGTCAGAGTAAGGTGTACGTTCCTGAAGTCAAGCTTTCAAAGAGATTACTTTTTCTGACTTCTATTGATTTAATAACTACTTTGTACTTGAAGGCTTCTAAGGACTGTGCAGCCAACTCACATCTGAAAATAGCATTAAGGTCCCTAAGCTACTAAGGCAGTTTTGGAAAATGCAAAACTCAACTACAGTCCCTTTTTCCTACATCTCACAGGTCAGAGGGAACAAAGGGCAATTTCCTAATGTTTTGATGAGGATGTGAAACTTGGTTATGCCAAAAACATTTCTGACATTATTTCATTACTGTAGGTGATGAGGAAATTTGAAAGAGCTTCCTTATGGATACTTGATTCAATGTTGGTTCGGATTATTTGAACTGAGGTAATAAGGACATAGCCTGGATCACAGCTCTCAAAAGACCAGTTGTTACTTTTGAGTTGAAAGCTTAGTTTTATCCCACTCCCTTCAAAATCCAGAGCATGCAAGGAACACAACCTTTTCTAGATGTTTGCAAAGTATCCAGAAGCATTCTTGAAGAGGAGATAGGAAGTTCAAAGGCAGGAGTAACTCCAAAGGCAGTTCCTGTTGAAGTTAGCATTAATTCTGTTTTGACCATGTAATGAAAACAAGTCCTCTCTACATTATGGTGCAAACTGAGTACCTAACATATCCAACTGTGGTTTTAAACTGGCAAGACTACTGGGCAGTAGTTCAGCTCTGTGCAACAGAGCGTTGCCTTCTGCCCAGTTGAGACTGGAGATGATTTTGGGAAGAGGATGTGTGAGAGACAGATAAAGTGCTGCTGCTACCACACCACAGAATTCAGAGTCCTCTTCACAAAGGAATTTGTTTGATTTTTTTGCGGAGCAGCATACCTGTATAAGCAGAGAATTTGGTTCTGATGCCATCAATGTTTCTCACCCAGCGGTCCTTTGTTAAATGGGAAGTCCAGCTGGTTTAAAAGAAACTTGTGCAGGTAAAGCTCACAAATATTGCTGGATTTGCAAATAACATACACATTTGCTCTTGGATTTACAAATAGCATATGTTAATGAAAACTAATTCATCTTTCCACTGAAAAGATTATAAAAATCTGAGTTGTCTTGTAAAACTTGGCCTTCAAACCTAAAAATCAAATTACTAAAGACAGTCAAGAAATTATAAGATTTAAAGTGTTATGTGATGTGGTTGTGAATAGGTAAACTTGGTCATTTCCTAGCAGCTTAGTACTTAATTTGACCCTAGTAATGTTGTTTATAAGAGTATCACTTATGTATGTGATTTTGTGGAGAAATACTGGTTTAGAATGTGGATACATATGCTTCCAAGCAGAGTTTGGAGACCACTACAGCACAGGTGAGGATGCAGTGGTTCAGGATGACAAGGTAAAGCTGAGGAGCCACCAGAAAGAACCCCTTGAATTGTGTTTGAGGGTGGGAGCAGAATGAGAGTCAGCAAAAGGCCTGAGGGAAGAATGTACCTTACACTGCTGACAAAGAAAGATTTCCATGGAGCTGCGGATCCGAGACCATTGGTACCATTTGGTTGGCTGTGTTTACAAGGGGAAACTGTTTCAGCAAGGAAGTGGCTCCTGCAAACTCATGTGGCAAGAAAGCAGCTCATGTTGCTGTTTGGTTACAGAGGTCACTCACAACACACAGGTCATTTATGTGCTAGGAAGAATTTGAAATTGTGTCCCTGCTGGGTTAGCATTGCTTGATGGGCCCTTCCCTTCAACATCACCTTCTGGAGACCGAGTTCTTCAGTCTTATGCATCAAGAAATGCTTTGAGATCCATGCAGCTCCTCCACAGAACAGCTGTGGCAAGATTAAATTTTTAAAATTCCCCCTTTCGCTCACCTATAGCGGGTGACTTTGTCTTCACCCTTCCTTTTCATCGTAATTAGATCAGGAGGAAGTAATTTAATGACTGCTACCCCTGACAACTGGTACTGTACAGGTGAGACTCCTTGAGTTCCAGAAGGATTGCCACAGGCCTGATTATATCAGCATGAGAGCCCCATGAACCCAGGTCATAGGCACTATGGAGGAATCTTCTTATAAATCTAAGGCATCTAGAAAAGATTTCCAGTGCCTGGCAAGGCAAGCTGACAAGCTCTCTTGTGCCTTGGCTGAGGATAACAAGCAGGTCAGACTAAAGACTACTGTTGGCACATTTGCTGTGTGCCAGAGCTTTAAAGTATTCAAAAATGCAAAATATGTATGTAGCAAGATTTCCAAAAGTGGCCTTTAAAAGAAGAAAAAGACAATTCTAGACTTGGTCCTTTCTTACCTTTCAGGTTCTGTCTGTATAAAGCAGCCAGCACAATATTGCTGCCAGAAGCGGTGTGTTTTTATTACATCTACTGATATACTTTCATGGGCAATTTTATCAGAGACAAAGCATAGCTTTAGCTTGCTATTAAATGTAAAACCAAATCTACAGTGGCCTAATTTCACTGAAGAAGAGATTATTGTTAAAAATCCATTTGGAGATACCTCAGAAGTTTTGTTTTGTGAAACAAATAATTAAGCTAAAGGTACAATTTTGCTTTAGGGTGTTGTGAGGACAAGAGGTTGATACTTGTAAATGTGTCAGTGAAAATCATTCAGGTTACAAGACTGTATTTCACCACGAAACAAGGCCAGTACAATTAGATATTTGTGAAGCAAACACATAGCTGTTCTTGGGGGGGAGGGGAAAAAAAAACCCAAAACCAAAACAAAAACCACACACTACACAACTTTTTCAGAACCTGTTCCAGAGTGGAGGGCTGCACTGCCCAGGCTCTCGGAGCACAAAGGAAGGGTCCCCAAAAGCACAGAACTGAGCCCAATGCCCTGAGCTCTGCTGAGGACAGGCTGTTAAGCTGAGCCTCAGCTGGACATCAGCACAGTTAAACAGTCTCCAGACTGGACAAAGCCAGCCTGCAAAATACCTTGTAAGCATCCCTTCAGAAAGAGCCCTTCCTGGAGTATTGTGTTGTGGAGAGGTTACGTCTTCTCTCCATCCCTTCTCCAGGCCACTGGGGAATCCCATTTCTGCCAGCAGGTTCCTTGAGACCACAGTGTCCCCCAAGAGGGAGCACTGGAGCCATTTGTTCAGAAGCAGCTGCTGGTAGTACGAGGACAGCATGCAGAAATCCAGTCATACGCATAACCAAGTTCTTATGTCAACAACAGCAACAAAAAAGCCACCAGAAAAAAACCTCAAACGCCTTCCTCCCTGCCCCCTTCCCACAGACAAAACACACTAAAGACCATCAGGGCCTGATGCTGGGCTTTCAACCTATAAACTGTAAATTTCCTAAATTCTAAGAGGAGGAGAAGGGGAACAGAGGTGCCAGGAAGTCATCAGGAAAGGCAAAAATCATCTGCCTGATTCAGATGTCTAGAGATACGCATTTTTCAAGTTATCTGCAACTCCACTGGAAAGCAGACGACCTCTTGGCTTGTGACCTCCCGCTTCCTGCTTTAGCTGTTAAAAAGCTAAAATGAAAAGAGGGTGACTGTCCCTAAAAAGAATTTGAAATAATGACAGAACACGTAATTTCCCCAGAAAAAGTCTTATTTAGCAAGAGCAATCAGTCTTTTTTAGTTAAAAAAAAAAAAAGTCTAACAAGAACACGTCAGACAAATAGGGCTGTCTGTTTTGCACAGGCACAATGGTGCTCTGACCCCGTGAGCTGTTATGGGGCTGTAGAGTGCGCACATCACTTTTACACCCAGCTGCAGGGTATCCAAAACAGCCCTAATCAGAGATTTCCCCAGGCTCTCTGGGCAGAACAGGTAACTGGATTTATTCTGATTTTTAATAACCTGCTTTGTGGCTATGCGTGCCTTTGTGCCCAGGAAGCACCATAGCCAGCTGAAAGCATCAGGGTTCATTCAGGGATCTGCTTGCTAGACAAAGCCTCCACAAAGGAGAGGTTTGAAGCAGAACTCTTTAATTCTGCAAGTACCGGTTGGAGGTACAGAGCAGGAATAAACCTGATCCAGTTCCCTGAAAATGGAAATGACTGGGGCTGCCAAGGGTCAGGCATTCCAGAAGCTCAAACAATCCACATCTCCCCTTTCAAATTTGGTGGGTTGGCTCTACTTACTTAGGAGACTGAATTGCTAATAAAATTAATTAGAAGCATCATAAGTTGGTCATCCCAGGAGTATTTCTACTTGAAGCAGTCATTAATTACTATGACGAGAATTGTCTGTCTTTCTATTTATAGGCTGGCCATGGGCAACACTGACTGTTCTCGGGTTCCTGTACTGCTACGCTCACGTTGGAATCGAATGGGAGCAAATGCATGCTGTGAATCAGGAATGACGCAGAATAATGATTTTTAAGACAGGTTGATGGCTTTTCTACACTGGATATCCTACCTGCAGAAGGATGCGCCTGACCAAGGGATTTGGTTAATGTGTTAAAACCAAAAGCTCATGGAATTTATTCTGGATTGGGAATGCGGGAATTGAACCAGAAACACTGATGGACTATGGCTGGGGAGAAATTATGAAGCATTGTGAATTATTTTATTTTTATAAAACAGCATCTCTGTGACTCTACGTACATTGGATTCATGCATCTCAGAAGAGGTATTTTATGTATGTTAAAGATTGTATTTTTGTCTTCCAATATTTTGCTGCCTATTTTGAAATAACGAAGGAAAAAAAAAAATGTTTCCTACCTTGCACAATCCAAAAAGCCCAATCTCAGCTTCTGTCCAGTGGCACACAGGGCTGTGCCCTATACTTATGTTACTCCATGAAGGGCAGGATGCTCATCAGTTCTTCCTGATTGCTTTCTGATACAAGTTAGAACATTTTTGCTATTCTCGGTGACAGCAGTAGTTCAGCCTTAAGCTACCTCTCTACTTACTGTAGTGAAGTCTGCTTTTCTCTCTTTAATTTCTTCACTTAAAATTTTGCCTTTAAAACAATATTTTTTTATATAATTTTATGAATTGTTTTGTTTGTTTCTTTAAAATGAGGGAGAGGTCTTTACTTAATGAATAGCTTTTCTTTTTAATTGAATAAGACCCTAGAGCTCTTTGGGCTCTCAGCACTCTCTACCTTGTGTTAGAGCTAAAGCATTTATTATTACCTTTATTATGGGGCAAATCCCACCTTCAAGAGAACTGTTCTGTCTGCCTCTTGTCTTTTTTCTATTACAAAAGGAGATAAGCCAGCTCTGGCTGAATGGTAAATCTGTTCAGTGTGCTTCATTTTCTGATGTCCAGGCAATCAGCTCCTGCAATACAAAAGGCACTCTAGGAGCAGCATTTGAAGATGTTAAAAAAAACAAACACAGACACACACACAAAAACCCAACAAACCAAAGCAAAAAACAAACAAACAAACCCGACAACAACAAAAAAAAACCCACACCACAAAACACACACAAAAAAACACAGAATGGTCCAATACAGTGGCACCAAATTAGCCAGAGCTCCGTGTCCTTTGCCCACCGCCAGACCTGTTACAGCAGCATCTTCGCTAAAAGAAGGGGTTGTCCAGAGCTGGGCAGGTCCTGCCTTTGAGCATTGGTGCAGCAGGAGAGCTTCAGCCCATGCTTGTTTTCTGAGGGAAGGGGAGACCCTACTCACATCTGGCACAAGGGGTGTCTCCCAAGCTGTTCTTCTTTAAACTGATGTTGAAGAGCAGCCAGAAAACCTTTGTAATCTTTCTGAAGTTAGACATTCCTCCTAGGCCTGGCAAAAGGCCACCAGTCCTGGAGAAGGCTTCTTCCAAGAGCAGCTTCCTGTACCCGAAGCAGGAGGACTCCTACCAAAACTTGTTCTGTGTCCCCCCACCCCCATTTTGGCCTGTTTGGAGGTACAGTTAGCATCCTACTGTCCATCACTCCTGCAGCTTCAGCCAAGGCTAATCAAGCTCATCCCTCCAACAAGAAATTCCATCCCCAAGATAGGTTTGCACTTAGTGCTTGCATTTCTGATGCCTCTGCTGCTCAGAACTATGGCAGCCCTTTTTCCCCTTCATTTGTTCCTGAAGAAGTAAGGACAAAGTCTTTAGCTCTTTACCCATCTGGAGACTACACTCATCTCTTGCTGTTTCAAAGCAGAATCTTCCACCCTTTATGTTTAGGGAATTTTTTTTTTCCACCCTGAGAATGCAGTGATTGCCCTTGGAAATACTGTGGACTGTTGAAAATAGGACTTACATTGAATGCTGCCTGGCCAGAGACATGGCCCTCCTGATTGACTTATGATGATTGCAGGGATCCTCTCAGCCAAAGAAGTACATTACTCTCACCCTCTGAATTTACTAAAAGAATCTGCAATTTGCCTCCATTTTGGAGCAGAACTGAGTTAAGGGCAAGAACTTCCTCAAACTTAAACTTTGTAATTAAGTGAAATTAGCATTGGAGTGAAAAGTCATGAGTTTTTTTTCTTCAGTGTTATCGACTACCATTATTACATGAAACAAGGGTCTGCTAAGTTATTAGATTCCAATTTGTATGCATGCAAATCTTCCTACTCCAATATGGAGATGACCTTGAAGGTCATCTAGAGTATGCTTATTTCTAAAGTAAAATTATTTGGGGTCTCATTGTTTGTTTTGTTTTTCCAGCGCTTTGTATGTCTTTCATAACTTTTTATCCTTTTTCCTTTTTTAAAAATAAAGCTCAAACTGACTGTTGGCTTGAGAACTGTCTTAGAAAGCTACTGGTTGGTGTAAGAAAAACAAGTGCTTTGCTGCCTTGAAGAAACAGCACTATACACTGGAAGCCTGCAGGATGGGTGCCATGCAGACTGGTCACTTGTGTCCTTCTACAGCTCTGCATGGAACATGTGAGCTTAAAAACCAAAATACCTTTAATAGATCTGTTGAGATCAACATGTGAAGCTTCTGGGAATGATCACCAAGAGTAATACACAAGTAAAATGATGCTTTCATTCAGACTCTTGCTGTCTTGGTCCACAGTCAGAAATATGAAGCATCCTTGCACAATTTTTCTTTATAGTTTAAATATTTATCCTATGAGAAATAAATAGTTTTCCTTCATGCTCAGTCTTTCCAGGGGTGCTTTTTCCTGCTTTTTTGAAACACATATTTCAGGAACAAGCCCACTCACAAAGTTTCTGAGCTGTCCTGCTTATGCTTGGTCAAACACGCAGCTCTCACAGGGCACCTGATGTCACTGAAATTACATGGTAGCCAGAAGTGCATCCTTCACACAGGTGCTGGTCCTAGAGGGGCGGGAGCTTGTGGAGTCCTGGAAGAGACTGAAGGAGACACCCCACTGTCTGCAGAAGAAAACACTAAGGAAAAGCTAATTAAGAGACCTAGGAAAAACATGACAAAGGCAGTAGGACATTGGCCATTTCGAAGTGAAGCGGAGGTACTTCTAATCTGGTGGAGGTGTGGAGACACTACTGCTGATAGATCCTAAAAGTCTCAAATGTGCGGTGACCCCCCCCAAAAAAAAATTATGGCTCTGAAACTGAGCTGGACAGACATGTAACAGCTACTGAAAAACAATTTACAAGTGATTCTGAAAAACTGCCTCAGCAACTAGCAAGTGTAGTCTATGGCAGTATACAGCTTTTATGGCTACCACAAAAATCAAGCCTGTCACGCACACACATCCCTCTCCTAACCCCCTCCTTGGCTAACACAACATTCAGCCAGTGTTATTACTGGGGATGGTAAGATTATGCTAAGTGGCTCTTTCTTTAATTCTGCATTGATTAGAGGCCAAGCAAGGCTTTGCTCACATATCTCTTTCACATCTGAGAGCTAAAAGCAGCTTAGTTGGAATTACCAGCTTAGCACAGGTCAGAAGAAAAACAGCTTAACTACAAAAACCTGCAGCAATTTTGTTATTAGTCATAGTGATATGACAGTGCCTCTCTGTTCTCTTGTGCACCCGCTTAATTTCCCCCGTCACTGCCGACCCTCGGGCTGGTCGCAGCTCATGTTCGCAAAGGGGTGGCTTGCCTTCCTTGGGCAGGCTGGCACGATTTTCCTCAAGGAGCTGGGAAGAGCAAGGAGATTGCTATGCATGGTCTGTCACCACTTCTCCTGCTTTATAGTCCCCCCCCTTCCCCAAGCAAAGCTGCCTGTTATTGCTTTGCAAAATAACTCTCTCAGCACACAGCCACTTGTTAGTCAAGGCATATATTTTAATCCAGCAGAGACAGCTGAAATACTGCTCCCTGCAAAGCTTCTGAAGAACTCTGAGGCTATAACACCTTTGAGGAATTAAGGGAAAATCTGCATTACATTATATGGTTTCTTGTATTAAGGGATGTCTGGGAGTGACCCTCTCTAGTAGCACAAGGGTGTTGTGGACACCTGTACCAAATTCAGCAGTTTCACCAGTAGCTGCTTGTGGAGCAGTTCCTCCATTAGTTGCATGTAAAAGGAAGACAAGATGAAGCCAGTTATTTTATTTGAGATTTCCATTTTCAGCAAATGCCATCATGTCAAGCACGGGTCCTGCCAGAGCATCTGACAATGAGATGAGTCCCAGCTGCCCATGGCACAAGTTACCTACGCCTGAGCTGCTGCAGGTGCATCAGCTCGACTTGGGCATCCGCAAGCTTGAGAGGCTTTCAGGGATATCACCAATGCTCAAGAGGAGAGGCAAAGGAAGAGAAAATGTCTAACGCATATACTTTAGGCCAAGCTGAACAGCATCAAGTCCCAGCTTTCAGGCAGCCTCAGCACCTCTCCAGTCAGGCAGCACCCACAAGCTACAGCAGCTCAAGTCCTTCAGCCACATGTCAGCATTGCTGGCCTTGGAAAATACCACTCTGAGCAAAAACAGGCACAGATAATGCCAGGATGAGAACTACGCAGCATCATCAGTCCAGGGAACCAAACGCACTTGCAGACACTTGAAAAACTCCTTATTCCTTATGCTGGGAGCCATGAAGGTCTGGGTGAGAGCAGGTTAAGCTATCATCAGGATTTAATGGGCAAATTTTGACCACAAGCTGGGCTGTACCACTTTTCACCATATCCAGGGCCACTTTGGTCTAAGTGTAAATAACCTGAGGTGCCCATGTACCAGGTCCTTTCAGAAATGGGCCAAGTGAAAAGTGCTACCTGGGTCATACGCCTTCCCCTACAACAGTCATACTACAGGTACTAGCACTGCTTCACTATCTACAGGGATTTAAGAAAAACTATACGTATGGTTGGGTAACTGAAGTTAATAATTGCTGACAGGTGCATCAGCCAACCACTGAAAAATTGAAGTTTATTGAAGAAATAATACAGAAACATAACTTTGGTTATGACCTGTGAAGTTCGAGTTGTATTAGTGCTCCCTCTAGAGCTGATCCTTCTTGACAAAATTAATTAATTTTTATGGACCACAGAACTTCCAACCCTGCACTAGTGCATTTGAGTTTCCAAAATTAGGTGTCAAAAATAGAACAACTGGAAATTATACTAGAAGACCAGAAACATCTACACTGTTAGGAAATGAGTTTAAAAGACAAGTCTTAGGGAAAAAAAAAAAAAAGATTAATTTGATTTTTTTTTTTTTTTTCAATCTGCTGCTGCTGGAAGGGTTACGGTTGTTTTAAGTGCTTGGGTATATGGGAAGATTACCTTGTAGTAAGGCAAATTGCAGAGATAAAAACAAGCATTTATGAGACACTTCTTTAAATGATGCTATTGCTAACTTATGGTAATGGGTTTCTTTAGTCTTGTGGTGGCAGTAGTTTAGTGCTGAGGTGGTAGTTCATGCTGAAATTACAGGATAACAACACTCATTTGGTCACATCTCTGCTCCAGGCTAATTCAGCGATCTCTCAGCTGCCTTCCCCCACCTCTTGGCATCCCGCCTCCAGGCCACCCCTTCATCAGGTTCAGTTCTCATGACGGTGTTGCCAACAGTATAAGGGCATGGCCTAGGTCCTGTCTTGGCAAACATCTGCCCAGGACCAAGCTGCCCAATGAGGGATCCCAGCACTTGCCTCCCTGTTAGTGCCTTCCCCACACGTAGATCTATTGTGGGCCCTACACTAAAAGCCCACCCTGGGCTCTACTTTACCTGCCCATTATCACAAACCCATTGTGAATCGTGCTACAAAATGCCAAAACACAGAGGAGAAAGAACCATGGAGAAAACCCTCTACAGGACTTGGAGACCCAGGACCCTTCAGCACAGGAGCCTCTGACTGCACCTTCTCCCAGCCTGGCACCTAAAGTGAGGGTTTGCGGAAACAAAGTGGTTTTATCTCCCTTGTCTCCTTCAAGCCCCAGGCATATTTTGAGTCCCCACACTCCTGACAGCAATATCCCAGTGATGTCCCAGAAGGTCAGCAGAGATGCTGAGCTCAGAGCTTGTCAACTGAGACGTCCCTTGACCCACACTTCACACTCCACTGTCAGTGCTGTCTGCTCAGACTTTTGCAGCCTTCACTCAGGTTACTCATTCTCACAGTTCTTCAATCTGATTCAATCCTGCCAACTAATGCTTGTTAAAAATAAGAGACCTACAACAGGTCTTCAGTCTCTGAAAATATCCTACTTGCCTTGAACAGCTATGCCCATAAGCACTGACACTGAGAACAACTGCAGATTACGTATGAGCGCTGACACAGTGTAAGAGTTAAAAAAGCATGACAATCATTCAGACTACAGTAGTGTACTGCTTTTGGAGTACCTGGAGTCTATGAACTGTGTATTACTTCATGCCATTTGAGGAAACTTCAATTTTAAGAAAAAAAAAAAAAAATCACATTTTTCGTAATAATAATGTTTCCAGACTCAGTCTTTAAAACCTTTATGCTGCTGGCAGTAACACAAGGGCACCCTACGAGACTGGTAGGGATAACTTCGGCAGGGTAAAGTATCTCACAGCTCCTTCCAGAGGATGGCCATGCTCCACTAAGGAAACTCCAGCAGCTGTTGGAAGATGATAACTCAGAGGTTTACAGCCTGTTACAACCTCCAGCCTAAGGAGCTTCCTGGGCATTAAGTCCCATTTGCTATTGTGACAGTATTGGGCTTTCTTGTAACTACTCCTGCTCCCCCTCCCTTGGTGTGTTCGCAGACTGCACTTGCTCTCACTCCGTTCTTCTAGGCTTTCCTCAACAGCTTTCCTGAGACACAGCCAGGTTTCCTCCAGAACCGAGTTTCCCGGATGAAGGAAATGCAGCAGATTCAACCCACCAGGAGAGGCATCCAGGATGATACTTTGGCTACATTGCTGCTTCCATTTACTGCCACAACATCAGCTTCTTCTACTGACGCCCGGTCTACCACTGAGGTCAGAGCAACCAGCCTGCAGCTTCTCAGCACACCTGACTACAGCTTCTGTATTTGCTGCTCACCAAAGAGACATGCCCACCCCCTTTTTAAAGAGCTATTTGCAATTCTTGTTGCCAGAAGTGTAATTTCATGCAGTAGTTCATGCACAGTTTCTGCACTTTTCCTAAAGGAAGCTTTTTTCCAATTTAGCTTTCAGCTGAACTGTTTTAGTTTATATTTCTGCCTGCACACTTCCCACAGCCAGGTTCAATATGGTTGCATGTATATTGTTATCATTCTAAAGGAAAACCAAAACAAATACTTTATTTTGACTTGGGGCTACATACAGATTATCTTCGCTCTCTTTCCTGTGCTCACGCCACAGCTGAGAATGTTCAATAAATTCTCCTGTTATCATCAGTTCTTCTAAAATACCTTCTGCTTAACCGTAAAACTCACCAAAAAACACTGCTGGAGATGTTTAAGAGCAATCTGTATTTCCTCCACTGTAAGCTACTGCACACAGGGAACCATTTCTTGCTGAGCTGTCTCGCTCCTATTGCTGAGCACACAGTAGCCCCCAGGTTTCATACTGCACTCGGTGTGCTACCACTGCTCAGCATTCCCCAGTGGTAACCCCTGCTGAAGAAGTGGCCACAGTCCTCCTTTTACAGAAAATCCACAGGTGTAATAGGTAGTCTAGCACAGCTTCTTCCTCCCAGAGTTGTGTATTTCAGCTTGGAGAATGGGGATGAGGAGGCAAACACCTGTACCAAAGCACGTCCCCTTCAGATTTGTGCACGCAAACTGCGGTGACATTCACAGGGACTACGTCTCCCCCGGGATGGCATTAACAAAGCTGTACCTCTGCCTCGCTCATCATCCACCTGAACAGACACAGGTTCAAGAAAACCTCTACATGTGAGGAAGGCTTAAAACGCCACCACACAACACAAATGAAAGAAACACGTGTAAAACAACAAAAGTCATCTCAAAAGCAAACTCATGGAAGTTGCTCACACGGTCCTGCTTCCATCAGTACCAGGTGGGAATTTTAGGGAGAAACGTTCAGAGTTGGTCATGATGGATGAACCTGCCAAAGATAAGCTTGTTTTAAACCTACATTTGTGCTATGGGGCAGCTTAAATTTGACCTTGGCTGTACTACAACTTGGCTTGAACATAACTAATAAGGAGGAATGGAAAAGGAAGAGGAGAAGAAGAAAAAAAAATAGGTTTGAGCACATGTATTTTGCAGATACGGCTGTGCACAAGTGCCTTCATATCTGCTTCTGACAGACACGTTAGGAGTTCAGTTTCTCTAATTCCTTCTTTGGATCTCTTGCAGGTTTTTACTCAGTCTGTCTTTCAAGAACAGCACAGGTCATTACACCCAGCTTCTACATACCAACACTGAGGTTCTGGTGAGTTAGAATGAAAGGAGCAAAAATACAATCTTCTAGGGGAAAAATATTTGTATTTGCTGATACTGTTCATGTTCTCTGTGCCTGTTGTGATGAAACCCCTCACACCGCTGGCAGTAACAAATACCATAGCAACATCGTGTCCTTCTCAGTGCTTCTGCAGCTGGATACGCGGCCTTACTAACCCCCCCCACCTCAGCGGGGCACAAGGCGAGCACAGAAAGCAGCTCATCAGCCAGGATGTCCCAAGACGTCCCCAAGCCTCACTGCCCACCGTGGGTGGGCAGGTTGGGGTGCAGCAGCCAACCCACGAGGTTGGTGGGCCCTGAGTGTCAGCCCACACCAGGCAGGTGCACCGCTGGCACACACTGATGTTCCTTTAGTGATGGGGGGAGAAAATAAAAGACATTGCTATTGTGCACGTTGCTAGGTGGGGTAAACTTGCTGCAACTCAGTCCCAAGGTTCCCACAGCACAGAGACCTGGGTCATGCTGGTCATATTTACTCCAATGCAAAAAAAACATGGGAACCAGGGTGCTTCTGACCGCTACAGAGACACAAAAATGCATCGTGAGGCAATTAGAGAACCCCCATTACCAAGCACGAAGTTCAGAACAATGTAAGCAGCACTCACCTCCCCAGAAGCCAACACGCCGCAGGCTGCCCCAGAACTGTTGCCTCTGCCCCTGGAGCTGCAGATCTGCTGGAAAAGCCCCCATGGGGGGTCCCAGCAGCTGCCACACAGGTGGCATCATGGAGGCAAGGAAGGCTCCGGGCTCTTTGCCAGCCAGTATCACCAGCAAGGGGCTTCTTTACAGCCCCAAGGAGGCAGTTCAGCACCACACACACTGCAACCCCAAGCTCTCCTCTGGCTGCACACCTTCAGGCATCTTGCAGGTGCTGCCTTTTGCACACTAGCTCATAATAAAACAGAATCAGCAACACCTGCAGTTATTGCTAAGAGAAGTCAGAGGCCACAGCACACACCCCACGATCTAGAAAGCTTTTGTCCCCGGTCCGAACATGCTCCCAGCTGCAGTGAATCAGGAGTGGGGACTGGCACAGATGGGCAAGGGGTCTAATCACTGCTGCTGCTCAGCTGAGCCCAGGCTGGACAGGCCAGCATGTGGAACATGAGCCTTTGCAATTTTTCAAACAAACATGAGCAAAAAAATGCTGCAATTAATAGAGAATTTGGTTTGAAACGCTGTGGGACTAATGAGGGCAGGGAAGCCGGGACAGGAAACAATGTGCAGGCAATGCTGTCCCCCTTTGTATGAACTTAAGCTTGCAGCACAACTGGGGTGGCTGCTAAGAATGCAGGAAAAACTTCAACAAAGAAAATAATGGGGAGCTCAGAAAATGAGAACAAAGGCCTCTAGAGACCTCAAAAATGCCTTCACTATGGTAATTTTTCCTTTTATAATAAGTACAGGGAACACTGTATAACATCAGGCAAAAGAAAGCTGAATTTTTGTATTGGCCAGTGAAGCCATGCCAGTGACTACAGATCCTGTCATGCTGCATACTACAGTGGGTGCAGAAATGGTGTTAAAAATAGCTCCTCATTCGGCTCCTTGGCTGCTCTCAGTACAGCTTAGCCTCAGCTCTGCAGTCTGCAAGCTTATGGTTTATTGCTGTTGGTTTGAAGATGAGATTCACAGTCCATTGAAGTGCCTTAATAGAGGTGACAGCTGCATTCACAAGACCCTCAAATGAGAGGATGGAGAATGAATGACAAAAATGGGTGTGAAGCTCACAGGGTCTAGGCTGACGTCCTGGAGACTAAAACTTTGTATACAGGTCCAGAGTGGCTGCTGGCCCGCAGGAACCGCTGCTGCATGTGTTCCTGTCACGTACGCTCGTCCTGACCTGAAGGGATCTCCCATTCCCATCACCTTTGGTTATCGAGTTCTTTGCTGAGGTAGACAACAAAATAATGCTCACTGCTGCCTGTTGCAGTAGTGTCACCGGCAGGGGACACCCACTAGGGGCTTCCTGCCTGTGGTTTTTGTCTTCATGCAAGTCCATGGTGAGGTCACCTTCTTCTGCAGCAGATGAGAGGACATCAGAAGCCTCTTTGATGTCTAGTATTCTGGTTTCCAGAAGTTTTGTTATAGTTCTCAGATACTGCGGCAGTGAACAGTCTAAACCACAGCTCCATGTACCCTCAGGATATGAAATGATCATTTCAGATGGGTCACAGCAGGTGATCTTCCTGCTCAGACAACATCTGACCCAGACTAGAGTCCCCAGTGCAGGACACTGCCTGGGGTGCCAGGATGGTCACTTCACAGAACACCTGAGTTCAGTTCACAGAGACCCTGGAAGCATAAATTTCTGTTGCACTGATAGAGAGCAGATGGAAATCTGAGGAAACAATCTGAAATGCTTATGACCAAAACAGTCACGTCATGCTTCTCTACTGATAACACCCAAGATACAAAACAACAGCAACAAAAGGGCGAGCCAGAAGTTCTAAAGAGCAACTTAAAACCCCCTTCTTGATCTTATAAGCACATACTCAACAGGTGAGAAAGCACACCAAGGCAACCGTAATGTATAAAATAGTTTATTACTATAATAAATAAAATTAAACTTTTTTTTACAAATATTATTTGTGCTTGTTTAAAAATGTTGAATAGGGATATCGTTAATGTAGGTGGCTGCATTTGTAACTGAAACATTCCCAGACAGTGCATATATATATATGCACATACATACACACACTGTCTATCTATTGGCAGCTCCTTTGCTGACCACAAAAATAGTATCTATTCGTTCTCTTTTTCTAGTCATGCTTCATTGAACAAAGTGACAAATGCAAAGAAAAAGAACCAAGAATATTTGGTGGATTTCTGAAAGGATAAAAACAAGTGAAGTACATTGAAAAGCGCCAAAGCAACTGCATTAACCGCATATCAATAAAGTGTCCGTGCAGTGGTGGCTAAATATTGAAACGCAGACAGGTCTCCAACAGATGTACAAATATCGATTGTATGTAGGTGCAATAATCTAACACATTCATTAGAAAACTTGGTATTTCTTTATGTAGCAGTTCATCCTGATACAAGATTATTGAACTTCTTTCATCTACAGCTAAAATGATTCTTTTTCTATGTTAGTGGTCACAGATTCAGTGGGAAGAAGAAAAAAACCATGAGCCTTTCAGAACAGTTAGTGAAAACCCCAAACTGTTTTGTTAACATTAGGTATTTAGATCGAGTTACAGAGATGTTCTGGGATTACACGTCAAATATGTTTACACAACACTCAACAATCAGCTTGAAACAAATTACACTTGCAGATAAATCCACATTAGCTTTGTCGAACTGTAAAAAAAAAGTCTCTGAAACAAACACGCGATATGACAGGTTGGCTCCCTGATATACAAAAGTGTTCAGACAATAGTTACATCTCTTTGTTTTATGAGGGGAGAGGGCTATTGGAGTAATCCTTTATCCTAATAAGAAGGCAATAAGTGGAGAAAGAAATGTGATTACCAGCAAGTGATTACCATTAGATTTAGAAAGCTAATCAAAGTGCTTCATCTTCAGGCAACACTGTAAATACTACAGAACATTAAGAAGGAAGGAGAACGGAATCACAGTTTGAATTATATCACTTATGAAAGGGTCTTAAGGCTAAATGTTGGATATATCTTATTGCAAAAAGCTTTATATTTATTTAATTGAATCAATGCTTGCCACAACAATGTGGTCAAAATTATGTCAGATTGGAGGATACAGTAACCTACTGTGCCTCACCTCAAGTTTCTGGAGCTTCCCCTGCACGGGTCTCTCTCTGAAAGGTTTGTCTCAATGAAACAGAATGCAGCTGAAACACAGACTTTGTTATTGCAAATACACCCACAGGAGACTATGTGGAAATGAAGAATTCAGTAGAACACGCTTTTCACCACCTAACACCAGGCCAAGAAAGCAGAGGTGCAGCGACCACGTGTTACGCTGCCTGTGAGAAGAAGGGTAGGCTCAGCACCTTTGAGACAGCCCCTGGTACCAGGAAAAAGAAATCCATTTATTCCACCGTCTCTCTTGCAGGAGAAGCCACGAGAAGCACCACCAGGGCAGCTTCGCCACAGAGAAACTGTGAGCAAAAAATAGCAGCCTGCGAGCCTTATTCCCTCCGATTACGACACAGCATTTTTCCAATTTCACATGTATTTCTGTTTCCTGACCATCACAACACTTACCAGATCTTCCCTCAGTCACAATATTTGCCGGAGTAACAGTATAAAATTGAGGCCAACTAGAGAAATCAAAAGTCATGGCCTTAACAGTTCAACAGTTAACAAACAAGATAGTAACTAGGACATTCGGTGGATGTCTACCAGGAAGATTGACGCTCCCTTCGTGAACTGGAATCATTAAATGAGGGATGTGCTTTTACATAACAAAAATGCAATCCATAGACTTATCTATACATAGATATTATATATATCTGTGTGTATGTACACGCATCTGCACAAGTGTAATCATACACGTTGTTTATATAGTAAAGACAAATCATGTATTAAATTCTTTCACAGACTGGTTAAGAGTGATTGAAAATATATCACCAGATATTCACAGTAAATATCTTGTTCGGTTCATTAAAGTGAAGTACTGTAGAAGCAGAATATCACCTTCGAAGCTGTTAAACAGGGTGTTCGCTGGGGTTCAGGGCAGCACTGTGAAAGAGATTTAAAGCAAGAATGGTGTTTTTAAAAGTATACATAATAACAGACAGAAGTAAATATATCTGAACATGGTAGGGGTGAGGGTCAGGTTTTGCTTTTTTAATCCTGTGCTGCGTCTCAGTGGTCTTTCCAACAGTTTAAGAATTAACTTATAAAAGTCCATGTTGTCCCAAATCTTAACCCAGGCTCTTTCTCTCAACTACCTGCTTTTGACTGAAATCTAATTCAATCTTATGGTAAAAATGGAATACAGCATCTCCTTTAGATTAATGTAGGTTACTTAGCAAGTTGTTAAACGGCAGAAGCACTATGCCAGAACACAGTTAAAACAGGCTTGTTGCCTTTTATTTGCTCTCATGGTATGTACAGACATTTGCTTGTTAAGGGGCAGAGTCTCATGTTCAGAGATCATTCATTTCTCAGGTGGAAGACAATTTAAGTGAAAAGCCTTAACCAACATGTAGAGAGAAACTCAAAAAAATAAAAAAAAGAACAGGTGACAAATAAAATGGAAGAACAAGTGACAATTATGGTGGGCACGCACACCGTCCAGCCCTAGGCATCTAAGTGTAAGGCTTAATGGAGACAGACAGATTTGTAACACGGGTGCTTTCAACCACTCTCCAAAGTAGATGTCCTGCATCTGTGGAGCCTGGGCACCACAGCATGAGTCCAAATTAGTCCAAGGTTCAAAGGAGGGACGAGTCCCATAGCAGGCAAGATTTTGCTCATTTTACCCACTCAGTAGCCCAGGGAATCCAGAGACCAAAGCTCATACTGATAGTATATTATTAAAAATTCTTTTACAACATATACGGGTTATTTAGGGATGATGCGGTCTCCCACAACTGGTTTTAGTGCCTGCCAGTTCATAAAATCGTAATAAAACTGGTCTAATCTCAGTTACAGCTGTGCAAATCTGAATGACACTGACCGCTCTCAGTGCTGACCTGGAGCAGACACCCTGAAGGTGTCGTAAAGAGCAGAGCTGCTCCGAGTTTCATGACTGTAACAAAATCAAATTTGGCCATAATCTTCAAAGACATTACATTTTAAGCGTGATTCAGGAGTATATGACAATCTTTGAAGGCTTTACAAAGAGATTATAAATGGCTTTATAAGCCATCACAAAAGCCTTATAAAAGCCTGAAGAAAGGACTTGTGCTGCACCCACCCACTGTCACACCGGGTGTGCATGGGTACGGTGTCATACTGAATGTCAGGCTACACAAGGAGTAACCCCAACAAATGGGGGCTTGGGTTCTTTCAGTCACTGGTGTGGCCAATAAAGGGGCTTCCAGGGCTGACCCTGCTGTGACACCAGAATAAGCCTTAACATATCCCTGAGGGCACATAAAAATACAACTAAGAAACATCAGCTCAGTATCAGCAGCAAAGGGTCAGGGAACCTGCAACCGCACA
The DNA here is from genome assembly GCF_036013475.1 of Columba livia. Classification (NCBI taxonomy): domain Eukaryota; kingdom Metazoa; phylum Chordata; class Aves; order Columbiformes; family Columbidae; genus Columba; species Columba livia. The sequence goes on from NC_088604.1 coordinate 96,422,307, forward strand.
TTTTGTTTTATATCTGTACTGCAGTGCTGGAGATATTAGGCACATACTTTGGAGAATATAAACATTTCCTCCCTCATCCACCTGGGATAAGCTAATTTCCATGTTTACCCAATTGCAGGTAGGTGGGTGACACTTTCACAAAGTGCTAAGTTCATCGAGACTTGCAGCATCTCAAAAATATTATGAAGAAAACCTAGTATGAGGAATTTGCCTGGATTAGGAAACTGGCTCCAAGTCAGTCTCTAAAAACTTGCTGGAACTTTTGGGCATCAATTAAAAATCCTTGTATTTTAGTACACCTCTGTTTTACTTAAGCATAATTTCACTATCTGCTGAATTTACTGACTGAGGAGGCTAGGAAGAAAAAGGAAAGGAAAAAAAGCATTCAGCGGTTTCTAAAAGAAACCATTCTTATATGGATTCCTTATGGCAATTGTGCCATAGCTATTACAGGTAACTGTTGTCACTTGAAGTGATCAATGCAGCAAACACACAGGGTGACTTTGGTCAATGAGAGCCTTCCTCAGTACTGCACGTCTGCAGTGCGGAACTGTAAAACACACCAGTTACCACTGGAGAAACCTAAACATGGAACCAGAAATAAATTAAAGAAATGGCACCTGTGTTTCAGAGCAAGTCACCTCCCTACTGCTTTTTCTTGCAGGAGGGAAAAGGTAACTCACAGATTTGATCCCGAGAGCTGTTTCTCGGGAATATTTCATAATCTGTGGGCACTACCATATCGAACCAAGTGTCCTGGTTTTGTTAAAAAACAAGTTTCTCTTTCAGTGAATTTTCCTGTCAGCTAAAGTCTTCTTACTAACTACACTTCCCTGAAAGCCAGATACATGTTTTGGTAGACATAGCAATGGTATGCAAGGTCGCTAAATTGATAAGGATGGATGCACATCCCACGAGAGGGGCAACAAGAAGTAGTGAACTGAAACTGACCAACTAAGTATTCCATCCCATTCACTTGATACTTCATATAAAAGTGGGAGATCATGAGGATCTCGTCCCTTTTCCTTATGGCCGACATTAGGAGAGGACCTTGCGAGTCGTCCCTGCGAACTGAGGCCTAGTGACAGACTGAATCCAGCTCCAGTTGGCTGCAGAGTCCAGTCCAGGACTTCGGGTGCTGGCCCTACATCTGCCGGGACTTTCAAGATTAGTTTTGCATATTTTGTATTATTTTCTCTAATTTTATTAGTAGCATTAGTAAAACATTCTTAATTTTTCCAACTCTCTTCTCTCTGTCCTTCTTTCCCTCCCAATCGCTTGTCCTTAGTGGGAAGGGGGGAGAGGGAGGGGCTAGAGGGGGCGAGAGGGGGTTAACAATACATCTGCCATGGTTTTATTGTCATCCTGCAATCAAACCTTGACACCAAGCCAATCCTAAACCATTTGCCTGCGGACGTGAGCGGGTGGCTTGGCGCAGCACGGCCTCACCACCGTGCCGGTTCATCAGGGGACCTCGCACTGCCCCAGGGATGTCTGACACAGTTCTGCATTGCAGCGTGCAAGCATCAGGCCATCACACACCCTTTCCAATAGTTTTTGCTTTCTTTTGTTTTGTTTTCCTTGCCTTTTCCTTACTTAATATGAACAAAAATCTTCCCCCACAACCATATGTTTTTTGTAAATGACTTTGTACCATAGAAAAAGAATGAACTTTAACTACTCCCACAGTGTGTTAAGACCTATTGCCATTAAAAATGAAAATCCAATAAAGTTTGCCCCATGCTTCTGAGCTCTAACCTACCGTTAAATAGTGAGCATACCAGATCAGTGGAGAGAATATACTGTGCATATACATCTATATCCCAAGGTGATGACCAAAGCCATGATACCAGCTAGGCCACCCTACCTAACGACTAACGAAGAACAGTTTTGGTAAAGTGCTTCAATCTTCCTCCAAAAAAGTCATGAAACTATAGGTTTTGGAAACATCTCCTTCTTTAAGAAGTAGATCGTTTTGTTTCCTTGCTACAATAGCACTTGTATACAGTAAGCACTGTATTTCTACCTCTACTTCCATTTGTTTACTGGCTAGATCAGATCCGGAACAAGACATCTGGATGCAGAGGAAAATGCCACAATATAAAATCTTCAAAAGTTCTGGGAAAGCCTTTGGCCACAATGAACAGTATCAAAAGAGAAACTTCTGCATAATAGTTTAACAAGAACTAAAAGAGCAGATTCATGGCAAAAACAGGACACAAATGCCACAGTATATTTTCATGGGAGGCAAATCTGCAGGACCCGTTACTGATGTGGTGCAGTGGGCTGTGCTCAGGTACACTGCACACCCAACCCTCTGTCCTCCAGCAGCTGGAGTTAAAAGCAAAAGTAACACGATTCTAAGACATTAGAAACACAAGTTTTTGAAAACCAGTGTCCTTAACTCATTGAATGAGAATGTGGAAGATCCCACTTATTAACAGACCTGAAATACTGTGGCTATTAGTGAGGACGTTGCTAAATATGATTGCTTTAGCAATATGTCAGTTTGCAATTAAAGGATACAATTTTTTCAACTTTTTAGCCCTTCCTTGACTACCCAAAAATAGGTTCGGTACATGTTGAAATGACATACATGTCTCCTACTGCTCTTTCTTATTACAGATACATCAAAATATACTGTGACATTTAACATGCTGTATAGGTGACTGAGACAGTGACAACAGCAGCAGCAAACAAAACCCAAAATCAATGCTGAAAACATAAGCACCCTGGCAAGTGCTTATTCATAGGCAAAACCCAAGCTAGCATGGTAAGGCATGCTCCAAAAACCTCAGAGGTCACCTGGGACTCACGGGGACGGCTACTGCTGTCAGAACTCTCATTCCAACATTCCAAGGGAGAGAGAGGGAGTGGGGAGAATGGGCACCAACAGAGAAAAGAAAAACTTTAGAAACTGTACCCTTGCTGTCAAAAAGGCTTCAGAGTCAGCTGCCATCTTGACATGAGGTTGCAATTCCTGTTACCGTACCTTTCTAGACAAAGGGAACATGCTTAGAGAACTGGTCCCTCACTCATTTTCAAGAAAGATTAAATTTAAAATGTTAGGGGGCTGTTTGTTTGTTTCTCTGTTTGTTTGCTTTTAAAAAGAAACACCTCAGCTAGCTCCAAACATGTCTTTTTCTGATTCTGGAGACTGTGGCCTTGATATTTCAAACAACTCCTGTGGCGACTGGGAGCTTCTTCTTGAGGTTAATATCCTAAGTATCTCAGCCAGCTGTTTTTCTATATTGGTCATTTTTGTGTTTAAAGCCTTGATGTCCTCTTTCAACTCATGTTTCACTTCTAGCATGGTGGCCTGAAGAGTCTGTTCTGGGATGGGATAAAAGGAATGCTTGACCTCGGTGAGGACCGGGCTGTGGTCCTGCGGGCTTCTTGTCTCCCCAACGTTATCCAAGCGCAAGTCACTTTTTGTAATGCCACTATCGCAAGAGTCTGTCTTCTTCAGGGTAGCTTCTCCCGAAGCTTTAGTTCTCTCTGGTAAAGTCTCCATGGACTCTGCTTTAGAGACCTTGTTCCAGTCTTCAGCTTTCCCACAGGCATCTTTGAATTTGGCCCAGCCTTTTCGTCGGGGGTATTCCCCTGGCACCTTGCACCCTGCGTAGTCTGATGTGGGGGCCTGCAGCTTTGCCTGGTCAGAGGCCCCAGAGGTTGAAGCGGGCTGGTACGACACAGGGGTGGCCGGGCTCTCTCGTACGGTCACGACGCTGGCTTTGACCACGGAGCGGGTGGAGGAGTGCTCGCCCAAAACGTTGCCCTTCTCCACGTCCAGGTCATCCGGATCTCTGCCCCTCTCTGCCGCCAGCCGCGCTTCCTTCTGCTGCCTGAACCTCTGGAACAGCCGGCGGACCGGGTGGTCCGGGGGCAAGATCAGAGGTGCTTCGTTCTTCCTCTTCATCCTCTCCTCTTCTTCACGTTTGACATCACTGATTTTCCGGAACACAATCTAGAGGGGGAAAAAGATTTCACTCTGTGATTAACTGCACATTTGTTAAGGAAGGCAGGGCTGGGGCCGGGGGGGGGGTGGTGAAATTGCAGAGAAAGAATTATTTGGAAGAATTTATTTAAACTGACAAATGCACAACCTCTGCACATTTATAGCAACATTTTCAAGTGTCTGATCTTGTATGGAACATGGATTACTTCATTATTTAAGAGAATACACCATCTGTCTTATAAAACCAGAAAGAAAAAAAAGAAGAAAAAGATTTCTCTATTTCTGAGAGGTCAGCAAGGCATTGCCACTGTAAATATAACGATCCCGGGAAGTTACTTCTTCTATTTTGTGTTAAAAGTGACTTCTTATATTTCTTTTCCTGACTCTACAGTTTAGCACTAAGTTTCTCATATGATCAAGAGCCACTCCCGTGCCTTACAGCAGCCTCATCCAAGAGCTCTCTCACTACATGTCAGGCAGAACATCTGATATTATGTTAGTGCAGCTTGGCAACTAATGGGGTCAGTACAGCAGAGCCTACTCTGGACTCTATGACACCAGTCTGCAGAGTGCTTCTTGCCCTCCTCTCCCTTCCAGAAGCAACTCGCAGTTTGGAGATGAGGAAAAGCTCAAGTCAGTCCCACAGTCAGGGGACAGTGGGGAATGGGCTCTGAGAGACACAGGGAAGCTGTTTGTGGCTTGATTATTACAGAAGCTTGAGAACCAGTAAGGAGTCTGGTTTGAAAATGGGAGGCCCCCTAAACTAAAGTTTTCAACATAGAGTATTCCATGTGTAGTCTCCAGCTTCTACTGAATTCTAATACCTAATCTCTTTAGCTGCTTCTGGGAAAATCCACTCAAAGTCCTTACACTCCAATGCAGAAATAACTCTTAGATTCAAATTTAGGAAATGTGCAAATAAATCCACCCCTCTGTTGCAGACAGATTTAAATTAAACTAAACATAATAAGCACTGCCTCACTGGCACACACAACATGCACGTTTCTCCCGTCTCCAATACTTCTTGACATTTTTGTCATTGTAAAGCAGGGAAAAAAAACATCTTAACGCTGGGTCTTTGGAAGGAAGAAGTTGTCAGACTTGGCAGTATTTCCCAAATACAAAAGAATAAAATTAGCAGGAAGGATATTTTATTTCCAAGCTACAATTAGGAAACTAAATGTGAGACAAGAATAAGAAAACAGGGTACTTGACAGCAGTTTTTTTTCCCCCCAGGAAACTCAGTCTGCAGTGAGCTCAGTATAAAGCAGAAAAAGCAGCGTAATCCTTAGAAGTGAAAGAATAGCACTTACTCACTGGGAAGGGAGAATCAACACAATGCTCCAGGCTAATGGCTTCCCACACGCTGGCAGCTCCCTGCTTTAATTGAAGGAGGAGTGTCAGCCCAGCATGAAGGCAATGCCAGGCTGGGTCTCGGGGGTCACTGCAGCCGCAGGCTGAGGCTGGTGCCGGTGGCACAAAACCCCAGCAAATCGAGGCAACTAGAAGTCAGGTCAGTTTGTCTCTGCAAACTTCTGTGTCCCCAAGCCATCCCTCTCCTGCAGTTTACACGTTTGGTGCTGGTGTGGACACCCAGGTCCCGTATGGCCCTGTGCCAGGCGGTCACGCAGTTAACAGGGCTCATAGCACTTTGCAGAGAGAATCACAGAACAGTTTGGGTTGAAAGGGACCTGCAAAGCTCATCTAGTCAAACCTCCCTGCAACAAGCAAGGACATCTTCAACCAGATCAGGTTGCTCAGAGCCCTGTCCAGCCAGGCCCTGAATGTCTCCAGGGATGGGGCATCTACCACCGCTCTGAGCAACCTGGGCCAGTGTTTTACCACCCTCACTGTAAACCATTTCTTCCTCATGTCTAGTCTGAATCTCCCCTCTTTTAGTTTAAAACCATTACACCTTGTCCTGTCCTAGCAGGCCCTGCTAAGAAGTCTGTCCCCATCCTTCTTATAGACCCTTTAAAGTACTGAAAGGCCGCAATAAGGTCTGTTTAAATGAGCATGTCTTTGTACATGAGCAGCCTCAGCCTGACCTGTGGATATGGGCTGTGTGTTTTCCTGGAGCGCTCAGAAGGGACGTATGACTGGGTGCTGCAATGGTCACCCTTACAGGGGTCACCAGGGAAAGCATCTGGGTGCTGGAAAGAGTGAGAGGCCAGGCTGTTTCATAGAGCCCTTGTCTAGTCCAACCCCAGCTCCACACAGCCCGCTCAGCACCTTGTCGGGCAGGCACTGGAGTACCCCTCACTATTTAATGGCTGGCTTTTGTAACACAAAGGGGTAAGCTATTTGACAGAAGTTGCCCTTGATTACAGCACCATACAGATGAGAGGACAATTGAGCAAGCCTTAAGCAATAAATTATTAACAGCCTAGCCCAGCATATACTTGTACTAGCCATCGCATCTCATGCAGATGGTAGCATCACCTCTGTGCTGGAGTACAAGAGAAGCAGATTTACCAGCAAACACAAAAAGGTGAGCACTGAGAGACACTGACAGTAACGCTCATCTCCCCACAGCCAGCACTGTGTTCTGTTGTGCTGTCCAGAGGAGCTCTGTTGATGCTAAGCCCAACAGCAGCTGGAAGAGCTGCCACCAGCTTTCTCACTGCCTGTCTGTCAGCTTTGGAGTCCTGAATGTACCTTCTCTCCTTTGCCTTCAGGAGATCAGACTGCAACAGAAACAGGAACATATGCAGAGAAAGCAAATACATACATACTGCCTTTGTCACTGGTAACTGGTACCAGACTAACAAGACCTCTAATTTTCATTTTCCACACGAGTCCTTACCCCAGCTACACCACAGCAGCAATCACCTGCGTGAATGCCGAAGTGCAATCCTCAGGTCTCCTGTTCTCTTCAACATCTTTTATACATATACATTTATGTGACAAGCTGCACTCATGCGGTGCAAATCAAACCTACGCACATTTGCCAGAGAACATAGCCTCTGACTCTTGGGTTGCCTGCTTTTAACTAACTCCTAAGACACTGGATAAATACCTGTCAGAGAGCGACTTGTCTTTGGGAAGCCCAGGCAAAGCTGTCACTGGTTTCCTTTTGGCAAGCTTGCAAAATGCCATATTTTCTCAAGACAGCTCCATATTTATGTATTAAGCAAAAGTGTCATAACTATGCAAAGCTTGGCAGTAATTGAAAAGACTTTACATATATGCATTTTGAAATCTTTTTTGTTGCTGTCTTTTTTAAGAAAAAATGCAAGTCCTTACAGATGAAAATACAAATAACTGTTTTAAATGGACTGTTTTCTTACAATTGTTGATGAAAAAGCCATTTAAGTGGTTAAACAGCTTCAGCAGCATCCAAGGTATCCAGAAAATGTGTTTGTTATGCTGATGTACGTATACCTGCTCCCACAAGCAGTAAGAGCAAAGAGGGAAAGAAAATAGGTTTTATTTGTCATAAGGAATATAAATCTGCACCTACACAGCAATTTTCATGTGGAATTTGATAGGGCTATAAGTACGGATGTTAATCAAAGTTAAACCCCAAAAAATTACAGCAAAGACCCTAAAATGGTTTTTAGAGCAGTTCCTTTTTATCCAGCTCTCCAATCATTCATTTTTGTCCAGGAAGGGATAGCGCTTTTAACCCTGAAAATCTCCTAGCCTGTGTGTTATACGCCACGCAAACACAGAGGTCCTCTACTTTACAGGCTATGTAGTTTTCCCTAACATCATATGCTTCAAAACCCAAGCACACAGAAAAAAAATCTAGTGAGAGCATTTTAACAGTATGTGGATATGACAGTATGGACAAAGAACCTGAACTGAGATGAAATAATGAGAATTTAAACACCAGGGCTAAAAGTGCATACTTCACACATCCACTCTCAAGCCTTGTTTCATAATTTTATTTTTACTAAAAGGATGCTGAATCTTGTAGCTCCACAAGAAAATCCCCCAAGCTACCAGAAATGTGAGCACTGTGGGGGTATGCATGTAGATTTGCCAAAAATTTGAAAAATAGCTGTGTTAGCACAGATTACTGCAACTGTATTTAAGCATTTAACTGAGGCATGCAGCTATGATGATTCAATGACAATTTTATTTTTGGACAGTGCACTCAGAGAAGTGGAGAAATGTGCTGCCAGGTTGGGGTGCACTCCTGCACCCCTATGTCCCACTGTCCTGTGGCAGCACACAGCCTGTGGCCACGCTTCCTCCTGTGCACGAGCTGTGCCCAAGGAAGAAAGATGGGGTTACACCCAGCACATTTCCCTTCCTCTCTATTAACGAGTTGTGAAGGTGACACAGTGTCTGGTAAGTTTGGGGGAAAGCCTCTGCCTCTTTTTAATCTTCAAAGAGTTCTCAAGCTGTATTTGTAGAATCAATGCCTTTCAAGTCAAGATTTCTCTTTGGTTGTCAAATGTGGAATTCCCAGCAACTGTTACTTGGAATTTCCAGTGCTGAGCACTGAAACCCAAGCACCATTTAAATAATGCAACATGGACATTTTTCATTAATATGACTTCCATGATTTCTTTATGATCAGGCCAGAAGATCAGACTGCAATGTGACTCCTAGCATAAGGCAGGCCATAGGATGACTCTGAAGGAGCATTCCCTGACAGGAATCTTGTTGCAACTGGATTGCACCTTTTAGAAAAACATCCAGTTTGATGGTGATAAAGAATCCATCATCACATCTTGATAAAAGATTCCTGCAATTTTTTCTTCAAGACTGAGTTTGTCTGTCATTAGTGACATTTCTGTTCCTTGCTCCCTCAGACACTTAAAAATTCACTTTTAGAAACTGATTCTAGAGACTTACGTTTAAAAATCTCTACAGAAGCATTACAGCTAGTCAGTTACTACTATGAAGGGTTTAGACAATAATGTTTTACTGAAATGAAACAGGCAAAGTTCACACCTTTAGAATTTTAACTCAATTTAGCACTAAGCTTCCTGATTATAATTCTTTGGAGATGTTTGAAAGATTTTCTACCTTCCACCATCTTTAACTCCAATAGGCAGTGTTCAGTGCTTAAATTCTCACACTTACTCAGATCTAGAATGTGTCGTTCATTTACCTAAATACAAGGTTCCTTTTAAAAAGTCAAGTAAATTAACTAATCCTACAATGAGTCTTCCAGCTGTTTCCCTCTGCCAGCTCACTGCTACTCACTGCTCTTCCCATGTCACTACCTGCACTGAGCTGATGTTTCTCTAGAACTATCTAACCTCGTTCTGTATTGGTTTTCCTGAGCAGTATCAAGAGGGAAATGGGCACAGGGATACTCATGTTGTTTCATGAAGACATTTCAGAGAACTATGCTAAACTGTCCATTAAAACTGAAGACTGCCTTGCAACAAGATAAAAAAAGGCTATGTGCTCAACAACAGTGCCATCTCATCTGACCAGATGCAAATATAGATGCAGTAATTCAAGTGCCTACTTCCTTTACACAAAAACGGGGGTAGAGGCATGAAGGATATGACATGGCTTTAACAGGGTAGACAGGGATTGATTATACGGTGTCTTATACAATACAAAATCTACAGCATCAAATGACAGCAGGAGGATTCACATATAAACCAAACGCAAGTTCAGGGTTCTTCAACTGAATGTATTAGACGCATGGAAGATATTAATAAAGGATGTTGTGAATGCAAAAAGTCTGCATGGATTCAATAGACCAGGCAAGTACTTGGTAGAGAAAGCCATTGAGGGCAACCAAACAGACAAAACTGGTATCCTGCTTAGTTGGAAGCTGCAAACATATTTGTAATAACTGCCACGTAGGAAAGTTTTGTTCTTATTGCCTCCCTAAGCCATCCCTAGGCAATCCTAAATCTGGAACTGCTGCCTCACTCACTACTGAGGAAAAGCTCCTGAGGCAGGTCATAGAAGAAGTGCCAGAAGGAAAAACATCAGAAGAAAATATAATAAAGGCTCAAAGGTCTGAGCCTTAAATATCTGAGCAGGCTGTTCACCTATTTCAGGCAAAGGTTTACTCTCATTGCACCCTTCACTTACATATAGGGAGATTAAGGGCCAATGAACTGCTAGTATGTACTACTAAGTAGATTTGACATCACTTTGGAACTTGCTCGGGTTCAGATGAAACAACTAAAAATGGAGTGTTGTTGTGGTACAAATGGATGACCACTTGGTGCCCATGGGGAATTAAGAAGTCCACTGTCTCTAGCTACTCTTGTAATGAACAGCCCACTGAGGGGTTTCACCATCTCTGAACTGTTGGTAGCCCCCAAAACACACTAGAACGATGCTGCCTGATGAACCTTAGCCAGGCATGTTCTTTAACACTTTGCACCCTCCTGGGAAAGCAACCAACAGAAGGGTGAGGCAGAAGTAATGTATTAGCAACCATATTCTGGTCCTGATGTTTTCTGGTTGTAAATGCAACCACTGTGCCAACACTGTGTGAGACAGTCTTAAAGATCAGGGGATGCTTCTTTTAAAACGTGAATATGTTGAAAACTTCATGTCAAATGCTAAAAAAGACCTGCCTCCATCTGAAGTGGAAAGGATCTTTTGGTCTTATGCAAAACCATAGAAATTTATTTTCAACTTTGATTTGTAAGAACTGATCCAAGAGCCACAGGAATAGATAGAAATAAGGATTTCATCATGTTTTGATTCAGACTGTCATCATGGCATTACTATTTTAAGGCTTTTAGCGACAAAACTGCTGCTATTATTAGCTCCCAAGCTTGCCTTCTTTCCACCTCTACAGCATGCACAAATACTGCAAGATTTGGCAGGTCTTCCTCGGTGTTAACAGCAAGTAGCATGGCAGCATTTTTCTCTGATGCTTAATAATTCTCTTTCACAGATACAGAAACATTCAGAAAGTCTGGAAGAGCCAGATATCATAAACCATTAAAAGCTTAAAATTACTTCATACGGTGCTCACAGAAAATGGACTTAAGTGTGAGGAAAAGAATCAAAAAAGGCATTTATTAGTACACAGTCCATCTAGCATCTGCCAAGAAATGATGAAAATATCTTCAGGCTGATGTTAGTCCAATGAAAATTGGATCAAATCTTTTTTTATTTTTCTTTCTTTAAAGAAGAAAGCAAGAGAAAAAGAAAAGGCTTGACAATAAAAATGCTTTTGAGATTGATGTTAAAGAAACTAAAGCTGCATGTGATCAACATAGTCTATAATGGTGAAGAATCCCTATAGGAGTGTATTAGCAGGTGTCAGGGGAAAATGGAGAAAGGAGACTACATGTTTTGCAATTACATGGCATGGCTTGTCAGAAAGGAGGGAATTATTGGACCTACCTTCTCACAAAATATAGGATCAACAGTGCAGAATTGTGAAGCTTCCCACCAAAATCTCCAATGGGTTTCACTTCCATTATCTATTACTATAGATAATTCCTGGGTCAAATGCTAGTCCCAGTTCCACTTCTGGGATGTCAAGGTGTGGACGTTTGAGAAGGTATATAATTACATAGGCCACACTTATACGAGGCGAGAGTGCAGATCCCATTACACACTTCAAGTTTCTAGGCACAATCCTCAAAGTCCACATACCTGTTAAAAGGCTGGTGCAAATTACCCAGTCTATAGTCCCATGTTGTTTGGCTTTGACCCTTGGTTTCTCCAAATGATTTCTGCATAGGACTTAGGGTCACACAAAAAAAATCACAAGTCTGCAATAATGCTGCAGGTGTAAGTTCTCTCTAGGTATACTGGCTACAACAGCAAAGTTTGGTTTCTGCTTCTGAAGAGGAACAGTTTTCTTCCCAGTTAATGGCACATCCCTCCAGGGCACTCCCAAACCTTTCTAGTTTTGAGTAATAGTCTGAGAACTAAAAGCAAAATAAGATTTGGAAGGTTCTGGCAGGGGTGCTGGTATCAGGAACCCTCAGGTGTACCTGGGACACACACAGCTCGAGAGCCAATGTATGGACAAGCACAGAAGTCCTTGTCCTGTAGGGAGTCAACCCAGCCCTTCAGACAGAGCAGAACCTGCTTACTTTCCAGTCATCTGTGCAAGACTGGCTCATAAGTGTTTAGAACAAACAGGATTTCATAATCTAATGAGCATCCACGTTATCCAGATGAATAGAGGTAACAAGGTTTTTAGTGTGTACAGAGTAACATCTGGGCTAACTGCTACTGTCATGAGCAGCACTGGCTTCAACAGTACTGAAGCTCTTCTATGTGACAGCATATTTTGTAGCCTAATTACAAATTCCAGAAATACTGACTTGAATATCAGTGTTTAATCATGTCACTATTATTTATTTAGAAGTTCTGCACAACTCAAGACTCTATTCCTTTGTCTCAAACTCCTCATCCTAATTCATGTTTACAGGCTATGCTACTGTTGAGAGAAAACAAAAAAGATTTTACAAAAATACTATGGAAAATAAGACAAAATTATATGTCCAGAGCAATTAGTAGAACTAATATACAAAGCTTGCCTGATCTACAACAGGCTCACTAGCAAATTTGGAGGCATGAAGAGATGCCTATTCCCCAAAATAGGCTCTAAAACATAGTCAATGGTAAACTTACACAAGCACACAAAACTAAAAACCACACCATTGATGCTGGTCAGACATCCACAACTATAGCACATTATAGCTCATTTATCTTCACTAGCATATACGAAGAATAAAAGAATAATATCAAAACACACAAAAATATATATTACTAAAGAACCACTGGAACTTCATTATTTTTGAGAGGAAAAAGAGCTGTTACAAATGAATACTTAACATGTAGGTAAGGGCTTTGGGGAAATGATGCCAGATCTGAGTGTGGAAATGTTTTACCACCTGAGAACTGCTGTGTCCATCAAAACGTGAAATGCTATGTAGGAACTTCTTGTTTGTGGTAAATGAGGAGAAACGAATGTTTCTGCTTTCTGCCTGCCAAGTGTCAGCATCTTCTAGCAGCAGCATCTATAAAATACTATTTTCATGTTTGTTTGTTTGTTTGTTTTTTCCTTTTTAGCACATGGGTTGTTTTTGTATCTCTGTACAGACATCAGACACAGAAACAGCTCATGTAGACTTATATTTTACTCCAGATCAACGTAATACCCTCATTCTTGGGCAGACAACACTGCTTAAAAAATTGCTTTAAGGAGAGAAATTACATATTAGAGAGCAGTGTAGGGGAAAGGAACCTGGGGGTCTTGGTGGACAGCAGGATGACCATGAGCCAGCACTGTGCCCTTGTGGCCAGGAAGGCCAATGGCATCCTGGGGTGTATTACAAGGGGAGTGGTTAGTAGATCGAGAGAGGTCCTCCTTCCCCTCTACTCTGCCCTGGTGAGACCACATCTGGAATATTGTGTCCAGTTCTGGGCCCCTCAGTTCAAGAAGGACAGGGAACTGCTGGAGAGGGTCCAGCGTAGGGCAACGAAGATGATTAAGGGAGTGGAGCACCTCCCTTATGACGAAAGGCTGAGGGAGCTGGGTCTCTTTAGTTTGGAGGAGACTGAGGGGTGACCTTATTAATGTTTATAAATATATAAAGGGTGAGTGCCATGAGGATGGAGCCAGGCTCTTCTCGGTGGCAAACAATGATAGGACAAGGAGTAATGGGATCAAGCTGGAACACAAGAGGTTCCACTTAAATTTGAGAAAAAACTTCTTCTCAGTGAGGGTGCCAGAGCACTGGAACAGGCTGCCCAGGGAGGTTGTGGAGTCTCCTTCTCTGGAGACATTCAAAACCCGCCTGGACATGTTCCTGTGCGACCTCACCTAGGCGTTCCTGCTCCAGCAGGGGGATTGGACTGGATGATCTTTTGAGGTCCCTTCCAATCCCAAACATACTGTGATACTGTGAGTGCCCAAGGCACAGCAGGAACTTAGCTCTCTGTCACCTAAATTACAACTGTACAAATGTTGTACAATCTGTACAATATGCCTTCTCAAGACTCAGAGCCTGCTTCCCCAAGCTCCCTGTGCCTTGCTGCCATTTACCAAGCGTTTCCTGAAAGAAATCAGGCAATGTGTGTGAGTCAAGAATTTGGGATTTCCTCCCTCCTGCTAATTCAGAGACTATTTCCCTTGAGATCTGAAATAGATGCAGAGGTTGTAGAGCTCAAGAAAGCAATGATGTGTTGAGATAATAGTTAAATAGTATATTTTGTTGTCAGTGATAACCTTTTAGACACTAGCTTGCTTTGCTGTTAAGATAATTTCCTCTTGGCAAATGTCTTTCTTTCATGCATTTTTTTTTTCCTGCTTTCATTTATCTGCTTTCTGTCATTAGGTTTATAGTGACTGACAGGTATTTTACTTTCCAAGAAGGTACCAAATGTATTTTCAAATGTATTCAAATCAATCAGGCACCATCAGTCCCAAGAGCTGAGGAGTCATTCAGCTCCCTTTGAATGCCCACTCACAAACCCATCCACCCAAACACAATGCTCAGTGTCCCTGATGTACAAGGCTTGTGCATCTCCTGAAATTATAAATGGGGAATTACATTAAACTCAGCTAAAGTTCCTTGTATAAATTACCTAAGATAGCATGAACTCTTCCTTACGTGTCTCTCTCTGAGTTAACAGGCTTAAAGTTCAGCTATAATATTGAAGAAAAACAAACTAACCTGCAACTTTGCATAAAAAGAGAATAAATCTTCTACCAGACAGTATGGCCGCTCAGCCATGCACACCCAAATGCCCAGTGCCACTCAGCTGGTCTGTCTTTTCCCTGACCAAGAGCACTACTTGGGTAACATTACACAAGAAGGAAACAAACTGTTATTAACTGAATGAAAATCAGCAATAAAAAGTACACTGCTTGCTGTTTCCCAAAGCAGCTGTCAGATCTCTTCAGCCCTAACTAACAGCCACGAGTTTAAAGCCTTGAAGGGAAGAAACAGTCGACAGTAGCGAGTCATCTCAGATCTTCTCATTACAAGGAGCTCCTCTTAGCTAGCAGGTGCTGGGAATAGGTCTCTGCCAGTTTGCTGCAGTCCAGTTCCAGCTGGTGATAAGTGATGGCCCTGTCTTCCTTGTCAAGTGTCAAAACTGAGAGCTGTCTCCCGTCTGCTAAATGCGCACGTGAGTGAATTAAAATAGGCAAGAACTGACAGATCTCTCCAACTAACTCCACTGAGAATCCTCTAGAGCTGTACTTTCTGATTTTTTTGCAGGTATTTCTATTCTGTAAAAGCAGACACTTAGGTTCTGTGGCAAATACAGACTGCAGTACTGACAGAGGCAGATGCTTTCTATCCTATCAGTGTATTTCATTCACACATCCCCAAGGGTTTTCCCGCAATTCCTCAATCCTCCATATATGACCAAAGCCACTACTTTTATTTATTATTCACATAGCAGCAATGCTTAAGGTTGTATTAGTCTTTCTGCTTATACACATACACACACAGAGCAACATGCCATTATTCAATGAGGTAAAATGGCCTGTTTATGGGAAGATATCAGAGGCTTAGCACATATTGCAATGACTGATGTCAGCCACACAAATATTCTTGAGCAGTTTGAAATGTAACTTGTGCATGATATCTCTTTCTGCTATGACTGGTAAAGGTTCACCCTTACAAGTTTCAGAAGAGAGATCCTGAATACAATTTGTCAAAAGAGTCATGATTTGAAACACACTTGACTTAAACATTTCTGAAACTCTCCAGAAGATAACAGCTGCTGTAGAAGAGGAAAACCAGGATCATTAAGCACAAGTGTATTGTTTCCACACAAGCAGATTGATGCACTAATTTTAAAAATACTTATGATCATGTGTATGTAATGCAAAAATCACAAATTTAAATCTGGGTATTGAAAACCGCTGCATGCCGATGTCTGTTACCAGGAGCAGTAGGAACCGCAAACTCGGGAATCCCTGGCACCACCAAATGTGAACCTAAAAGCTGCCTTTGCCCCAGCCTTCATTTGTATCACACCTCTCCCTCTTGCACACAGATATGGGAAGATATGTATTCGCAAAGGTTTACTCATACCCTAATGCCATTTCGGTGTTCATAAATTCAGACTGCACTTGCAATTACTTTTGCTAAAAGGTTTCGCTTAGAAAAAATGTGATTGCATCTGACTCTTGGACTACATGGTCGTGGTGTTGTCTCCCTTTTCCTGAGCAGTTGTGAGCACTCATAGACAGCAGAAAGCAAATTCCCTTTTCCACTCTGCCAAAAGGATCTGAACACCTTTTCAGGAGCGTGCTCCAGTCATCACATTATGAAGCAGGGCAGCCCAGCCAGCACAGAAAATCAAACTCTAAAGTGCACAGAGACGCAGTGAGGGAAACTCTTCCTCCCCTTTCCTCCCTCCCCGGAGCTTTGCAGAGTGACAAGGCAACTGTGGGAAGAGATGCCTGCTCGCTGCAAGCAAGACAGAGGCCAGAATGGCTGAGGTTACTCTGGGGAGAGCTGCTCTCAGTCTACCCTTCCGTTTCACTTCAGACATGCAACATGGCAAGCTGTCTTCAAGGCTGCAGAGCCAGTCTCTGTCTTCTTCACTAAATCTCCGTCCAAACATGTGAAATGAGTCCAACAGGAAGGGCTGAAGGAAGTCCTCCTGCTTTTAAAAGCAGAGATTTGAACTGAGGTCCCCTAGATCCCCCCAGGCAGGTGACAGATATGGTGCTCCGGCCTGGAGACACAGGCCCTCTCACCAGGAGATGGGATCTCCATGTTCTGGCTCCAGCTCTGGCAAATGCCCTCACCTTTGGTTCAAAACAGAAAGTCTTGGCTGGTCAGAGTTCTGGTTAGGCGAATCTCAGCAGTTTCACCTTTCATTCTCTTCATTTTCTCAAATCAATGACAAAAATGAACTTCTTGATCCTGAACGGTATCCCATTTTTATCTAATAACCCAGTTTTATCTAATAGCCACCTCTTTCTGCTTTGCAACTCTAACCGTTCATTTCCCCAAACAAAAATGTTTAATTTCATCTTACAGGCAGCTTTTCATTTCACCGTTCTCCTCTTCCCCTGTTTTTCCACTTTACTGAGGCAATGCAAAACGTTTAATTTTCAGGTTTGAAAGGTTTGAGGCAGGTTTGAAGAGTTCAGCTGTAGCTTAAGTGAGGCAGAACACAGACTGTACATCAACGTGGTTACACGCTTTTAAGTAATCAATAAAATATTGATCATTTAACTATCGTGCCTTGCCATCTCTACCTCTTCCATGTTCTAACATCACATTGAGCTAAACTTAAATACCTGAGGTGACATCTCCTTGCTTCTTCCAAAGGGGCACTGTAAAACAATTTTCTCCTTGATCCACTGTTCTGACATGAGGAAAGAGAGAAATGTGACACAGAGCTTGCCCTTGAGCAAACTGCCTCTCTTCCACTGGTAACACTGGGATGGTAATTCTTAACCTCTAAGGCTGAAACATGGCTTATTTTGACTTTCAGAGTTGTACCAGCATCCAGCAGAAGCCATACCTTGGGTTAGGACTGCAGCAAAACCTTGTAGTCTCAGTTTAACTCCCCCTTATACTGCACCACAGTCTCTTTATTTCTCCATGTGCATTTATGGTTTATATTTACATAGTGTAATTTTCTTATTTTTAAAACAAGAGAAAGGCATTTTCAAGGGGAGGTTGTCATACTATGCTTTATGTTACCCATTTTCTAGTCTCATATTTCACACAAACAGATTCTTATGCCAAATGTAGAAATATAAAACACCATAACCTCGACCAGAAGTAAAGGCTGTGACCAGCATGCTCTGCTCTTACTTTCCTGAAAGCTGGAAGAAATGCAGACATGGAGAGGCTGGGAAGCTGCTGGAAGCCCAGTGGGCTTCATGCTGCCATGGACCATCAGCAGGTGTTGAGACATTCTGCTTTGTCACCATCACATTGTGGTGGTGTGCATGGGGAGAGGAAAGAGAGGTTTGCCATGCACCTTATACAACTTGGGGTGCACAACCAGGGCACTTGAGATCAAGTTGGGAACAGTTCCCAGTGCAAAGCGTAACCTAAGAGTGGACAGTTCAATAGATGCTGCAAAATTTTTCTGTTATGACAATGATTGTACTCAACTACAGTGTATGAATTAGTTTAACTGTTCAGAATTAGGCAAAGAAAATGAAAAATCACTCTCTTCCCACTTCAGTGAGAGCTCTTTTCTGCTCTTTCTTATGTCTTTGTAAGATGTCTAGTCTGCAAGAATTACTAGTCTCAAAACTCAGTTAAATATGTTTAGGTGAGAAGATGGATGATCTTATACCACAGGCATAAGCTGAGACACAAAAAATATCTATGAAGAAATGGAAACTATTTCCTTAGCAACTGAAGAGTGCAGCAGGCACTTCAGCAGTTAAGTACATAAAGAAATAATACCAGAACTCCTTGAAGAGCGTATTTCAATATACTGGAAAGAGTAACTTAATGGAAAATTCTAATTAGACACCAAAAAAAGACATTATTATCCAAAATAATGTTAGACTTGTATGTCAACTCAAGCAAAGACAACAGCAGATAGGGTCTCGTTTACCACTCCGAATAAGCAATAGTTAAATCAACCTTTCTGGGTGTGCATATCTCTGACAATGACACAGCTGAAAAATTTAACAGAGAGCTCAGAGAAAATAAAAGTATTTGCACATATAACAACCTTGAAGAACTTCTTCCTGACAGTGCTTTCAGCTAAGAGGTTATGATCCTCAAAAACACAAAGCAGTCATCATTGTACAACCAGTACCAGTGACCAAAAGCTGGATTTTGGCAATAGTGCCAGCCTTCCACAAAAAGGAAAAGTGCTATTTTTCACATAATGACATCCTAATCAAATGAACTGCTTTGAGGACCATCTCCGTTACTGCATAATAACACTGTTTCTCATGGGCACTCTCTCCTCAATTAGGATTTGCCACCTAACTTCTCTGCACCCACTTCTTGAAGAGCAGTCATCCTGAAATCACAGCTCAAGAGCTGGTGGACCTGGCCCATCGTCATGTCTTTCTAATCACAGGCTATCTGGGGGCTGGGAAAGACTGACAGATTTTAGAGGACTTACAGGCTCGTCAAGGATGCATCTGCTCCCACACTCCCGCTGTCCTCTCAAATGCCCCTGAACTATCCCAATACGCATCTTTATCACCAGTCTGCCCACAGTACAGATTTAGATCAGGCTGCAAAATTAAGTCCTTAAAAGGAGTTTATCTGGCTCTGTGCTACTGAGGGTACAGGGGCCTCGTTGCAGAGGTTTTGGCTCTGGATTAATAAAAAGAAGCTACAGTGCTTTCAGATTTCAAGCAGGTTTTTCAGAAGGCCATGAGAACAAACATTTTCCCTCAAGAAGAAACAACACAACTCCTACAGCTCCTGGCATGAGGACTCCGCGCTGCCCCTGCTGTAGCAGGCCTATGGCATGTGCACATACCTGGGCTAGTCAGCACAAAGCAGGCTTGCATTCTGCTAATTTATTATTTTTCCAACACTTTGGGCTACTATTATATACTAAGTAAAGTCTAGACAAACTTATTTTTTAAGGTTATGACTCCTGCTCCTCCCTTCCCAACTTTTATCTAATGCTGGACTTTCTAGCAAATGTTTGACTACAAAGGCACAGAAGGAGCAAAGAGATTGTGCACTTGTTATACCAGCATGCTGGCAGATTTGCTTCATATTCAGATGAAAACCATTTGGCTCAGAGGCATCGCTGCTTAGTAACTCGCTGTAATTTCCATTATTCGCATTGTGCTACAGGGGCATCCAGCCCAAAATGCTTGTTTGGCTGAAGTGGATGGAAGCACCAGGAAACTGCCCAGATCCAGCTTTTGTTGTTTGGTGACAGAAGGTTCTGGAAAATGCCATTAAGGAGTGCATGGCATTGCTGGCAGAGATTATTTAATCCCCCTGAACTCTGAAACCTTCTCACTTGTAACTTGAAGCTGATGACAGCCATCAGAAGAGTCCTCCAGCAGGATGCCATTACTGGAGCATCTCTTGATGATCTCTTGATCTCAGTGCTGGGTAAATGAGCTGCCCCGATGTGCACCTCACCTGGGCAGCTATCCCCATGCTCAGAGCAGAGCCCTCAGGACCACCAGCCCTGCAGCAGAGGGTGGCATGGTGGCACACAGGGCAGGCAGGGCATCCCAATCTGCTGCATAGGGGAAACGCAGCCCCGTCCAGTGCTCTCACTGACTGAAAAAAGTGTGTGAGAACAGCAAACACACTGCCTGCCTTTGCTCTCTCAAAGCCAGCTCTTGCACCAAAAGAGGTGAAGAATTAAAATGCTCACAAACTGCCCTCTCCACTCCCCAAAACTCAGCAGAAGAGCAGGCAGGGGACAAAAATCTTTTCCCATCACACAAAGCTGGACCCATGAGGCTCTTCTCCCATGGACAGGCAGTGGGAAGTGCTGAATATGACCAGGTAAACCCATTTATCTCTAGCACAGCGCCAGATGCTAAGTTTTTTAAAGGAGCTTTCTGAAAATAATAATTAAAAAATCATATATATTTGACATCTCAACTCTTAGAAGGCCCCTGGGAAGATTTGTGAGAAATGTCCTGTGTGCAGGCTGGACATGGGCATGGGCATGTGGAGGAGTGTGAGCTGTGTCACCAGTACCTGCTGCCTGGCCAGGGGGGATGTGCAGGCCGGTGGGAGGCCTGCAGGCAGATGTGCAGAGCTTGATGGCAGAACATAAGCTCTGCTGCTAACAGGCATTCCTTTGTGGACAGATACAATAACTTCCCCAGCAGCTCCAAGGTATGAAGTAGGTTTCACTTGTGGTGTCAGACTAAATTAAAACAACCTTTGAAGAAGTAGTGCCCAGGATTCTTTCCAATTGTGTTTCTAAATTCACTTTTACCCTTCAAACCATCCTTCTTACCCAGTTAGAAAAAGCCTAGTCCAGCCACTGTTAGACATTTCTCTAACAGGGAAGTTTGCCAGATCCAACATTTTAAACAGATTTTCTCTTTTGTATTCCTTTTACTTAGCATTTGCCATTTCATACATGACTTCTTAGGAAATAAAGCATCTGGTTTATTAATAAAGAGGATTATTTCTAGAACATTAGTTTGGGTTAAACCAGCTAAAATTCAAGCTGCTGCTCTTCAAAATCATCATCCTTAGAATGCCATAAGTAGAAAAGCTGTTACTTTAGCAAGTGATGCAATTTTTCAGCATTTA
Source organism: Columba livia (assembly GCF_036013475.1). Taxonomy (NCBI): domain Eukaryota; kingdom Metazoa; phylum Chordata; class Aves; order Columbiformes; family Columbidae; genus Columba; species Columba livia. The sequence goes on from NC_088604.1 coordinate 96,443,376, forward strand.
TCTTAAACATGGCTATATATCATCACCTGTTCTGCAAGCCAGCTGCCCTCAGCACATGCTGTCTGGAAATGAGTTTGCTGAAAATATGAGCTACAACAGCATCATCAGATTTTTCTTTCTTTGTTTTGTTTGTTTGTTTGTTTTTAATATACTTTTATCACCTGCATCAACCTTCCAACCTTGTTCAGGTGCAGTGGTGGTTAAAAGAAGATCCTTTTAACTTTGTTATTAGCACTTCTCCTTTGGAAGAGCCCCAGGTTTGCTATTAAGGGGTGTAGAGCTGGCCATGAACAGCTGTAATGTGCAGACCCAGATTGAGCAGAGGCACAGGATGCTGCAATGACTCCCTGTCAGCTAAGGAAAGTAACTTCACAGGGGATATTGTAACTAATCAGCATGCAAACCTCATCTTTGCCTAACTCAAGAGAAAAGGATTCCTGACAGGGAAGGCAGATGTTTTTCTGTCTTAATAGATGTTTGGTACATCATGTTACATTTGGAGAAAAGAAGGCCGAGGGGAGACCTTTTCACTCCCTACAACTACCTGAAAGGAGGTTGTAGTGTGGAGGGCGTTGAGCTCTTCTCCCAAGTAACAAGTGACAGGACAAGGGGAAATGGCCTCAAGTTGTGCCAGGGAAGGTTTAGTTTGGATATTAGGAAAAGTTTCTTCATGGAAAGGGTTGTCGGGCGTTGGAACAGGCTGCCCAGGGAAGCGGTGGAGTCACCATTGCTGGAGGTGTTTAAAAGACAGGTAGATGAGGTTCTTAGGGACATGGTTTAGAGGTGAACTTGACAGTGTTAGGTTAACAGTTGGATTCAATGATCTTAAAGGTCTTTTCCAACCAAAATAATTCTAGGGTTCCATGATTCTATGGTTATTTTCTTGAATCCATCACACTGGATGCATCTACCACATCAAAGCTTTGAAGAAGCAGACATCAGGCAGACTAGACTTAGCTAATTGTGAGAATACTGTTAGCCCATACCTTTGGGGCAGGCAGAAGTTAGGATCGTCTCTGCACCACATGCAGCTACACCGGGTTAGGCGAAGCCTTCACTCTCTGAAAACACTTGGCCCTTGTGCCTGTATTGGTTATTGAAACTGAATCTTGCCAAACAATCCCCTGCACTGGTGCTAAAGCAGTGAGTCACCCTCAATTGCCTGAGAATTTCCAAGGCATTTACATGCTTGAATACAAAATGCTGTTCTTGTTCTCAGACAGGTTTCTTCACATTCAAAACCCATTCAAGGACAAAGCCACAACAGGCAATTACTCACAGCAAAGCGAATGACAAGGAAACACACAACTCTTTGCCAAGGCTCTCCAAAATTTTTGTTGCTGTTGCTTTTGTAGTTGTTTCCGGTTTTCACACTGCCAGAGACTGAGTGCTACACCGTTACTGCTTTGTCCAGAACTTTAGCTGTGCAGCAGCACAGCTACTCTCCTGCCAGCTTTATGCAGCAATTCCCTGCCCAATCACACATCACAGATGTGACCCAGCTGCTCTGCAGCCTCCTGCCCAACGCCAATGAAATGGGAGTCCGATGGCAAGGCTGCTCCATTTCTCTCCTGGGTACCTACGGAGACACAAATTACCCTCCTGAACTGCATGAAAACATTTTGATGACTGTGGTGACACCTGCCAAGCAGATGCACTCAAAACTCCGAACAGATCACGTTATCCTTTATATACACACAGACCATTAATTCTCCCAGCTGCAGTCTGGCATGATGATGCCATATCTATTTTATAAGCAGAGAACAGAAGAAAATAAATTATTAAAGGCCACCAGAGAAATCTTTTTGCAGAGCAGAGAAATAGACTAGCATTTCCCAAGTCTCAGATTAATACACCACACAAAGGTCCCTCTTCCTCTTGTAGGCTTAGGACTAACAGATCAGAAGCTTTCTATTCAGCTTAGTAATAGCAGCCACTGCAGAGTTCCTGCAGGACCTAACTGCTGCATAGTGTTGCATAATGTCAATAGGCTGATGTAGGAAGAGAATGATCCAGCTACGCTTTGCTGGATTTGTAGATAGCCACACACAGAGAAGTTAAGCTCAGAAGCTTTCTGGAGAACAAAAATGGCTACAAACACAGCAACAATTGCCAGACCAAATACCCAAAGGGAATATTGACTGACCTATGTCCTCACTTCAATTGCAGGAACAAACAGGGCGACACATTTGCAAATGCATCACACACTGCATTGAGATGAGTTTTGCATGAAAGGGAGGCAGGACTGAGGTGCTGACGGCAGCAGCTCGGCTGGTTTTGCTGCTCACTAACCTGACCTGGGCAAAGGCACCGGGGTCAGGAGGCAGGACTGAGCTTGCTCGCTGCTGGGGGGTCAAGGACCATGAGCAGCAGAAGATGCAATGGGAAAATTCATCATCTCTGATGAGGCCATTGCTCCAATTAGGTCTTTTAAAGTCAGATGTTTATAAAAGGAAACCTAAATGCTTGAACAGGTGAGTGACAGTTCTGCTTTCTCTACCTTGTCAAAGCTGAGACAGGATCTGGACTCAGATGTATGTCTTCCCTCTTCCCACACTTCACTGCCAGACTGAGGCCTAAATTTTTTGTCTATCTATAGCTGACAGCACCCTTGTAGCACTGGAAGTTTAAAGCAACAAGCAGACATCACTATGGCCTCTAACACATTGCTGGACATAGCCTTAAAGCCTCGTGATTTTGTTGAAAACATTTCTAGTTTGTATTAGTATCACAAAACCAAACAAGCACAATACAGACAAAGTTCAAAGTCTTTAAGAGATAAGAAATTCCGCTTCATAACATGCAGGAAGTACATGTCACAAGCAAAAGGCTCAGAAAATCAAATCCTGGCCTGAGCTGAAGAAGCAGCCCTCGTCCATACCGTCTCATTTCCTGGCCACTTTCTATCAATTCTGTAAATATCTGGCAATCAAAATGTCTCCTGCACTCTGTCATATATAGGCAATTGACTCAGAATCAACACAAAGATAACAGTCAGAAGGAAACAAACAAAGCCACACAAATAATTCAACTAAAGTAAGGGTCAGATTTTTATAGGTAGTTTGTTATTAACATGAATCACCATACTTAAACTCCTGCCTGGGAGTTACAGCACATCTTGTTTAACTTTTTAGGCCTTTTCCCCTACCGAAAAAGATATTATAAAGATTAGAATAAAAAGCTCCCGCTATAGTCTTTAGGTCACTAAAGCTCTTTTCTTATGCTCCAGAAGCCACTGTCTTCTTCACAGGAGGCTCCAAAACAAAAGCATTCACAAGTTCCTGCTGGTGTAATGATACTGAGGAGGAAGACAGGAGATATGTGTGTTCAGTTCGACTGGAAAACTAATAAGCACAGCCAAAACATCAGTCTTGCTGCACATGTAAGAACTGGTGAAAAGTCCCAGTGAAAAATTTGTACTTTAGGGTTTGATCCAGGGTTTAAAAACAACAGTTATATTCACTTTGATTGTTTGTTTGATTTGGCTACCTATATAGGTTGTGGCATAAGCTTTAATCTCTTAAATAGTATCTGTCCACTTCAATACCATCTTTACCTGGGAATCTTAATTAGATTCTGCTTCATAACACCTTCTGAGGCAAGGAAAATACTATTGCTTTTGCTGCCTGGATGGAGAGTGAGGAGAGCGAATAATCAGCCCAGTCTTTATACTAGATGCCTGCAGTGGAAAGAAACCAATCCTAATTTTCCCAGCAATATAGGATATTCATTGTAAGAATATACATTCTAGGGAGTCATATATGCTTACAGAGCAGTTATACAGAGTGAATTTAATTACCAGTGCTGTAAACAAATGATTTTGATTTGTGTAATACAACAGAAGTAAGTGGTCTCTACTTTTAGTTGACTGTGGTCAGTTGCTTTCAGGCAAAAAGGAAGAGATAGCGGTAAGGCAATGATTCTAACTGCAACCACCATAATGGAAATCAGAGGAGTTAGTTTATCTAAGGGCATTAGTTTGACCACACTCTACTAGACTTCCGTACAGATGAAAAAAAAATTGACTTCAGGTAAATGCAAATGGATCTCCCTCCAACAAGGGTGTGTAAGTCACATGAATTTGCATTACTGTAACGAAGCTCATATTGCCAGGTAAAGCTTCTCAGGTAGAAAACACTGCATACATCAAGTCTGTAATTTGTATATCTTTCCATCACTAGAGGATGATCCTTCTGCTTCTGAGAGCTGAAGGATTTCAGCGATCTAAAAATCAAACCCAGTTTGATCTAAATGCCTAGACAAGTTTAAACAGCTAGGTTCTCAATGGGGCTGAACACCCTCAGCCTCCCTGTAGCTCAGTGACTGCACAGAGTGCTCAGCATCAGCACTGCCCTCAGGCACCACCTGGCAGCCCCTCCAAAAGCCTCCCTGGCACACACACTCAGAATCTGCCCTGGTGCGAGGCTCAGGCAGGGCTGGGGTGTTAAGAAACCCCAAGTTCTGGTGGCCTCTGACAACTCTCCCTTGACACCACAATCATTATTGGTGAATGCTGTGCCCTTCGCCCCAGGGCTCCTGGGTTACGAGTGGTGCTGAGGTCACCAGGTGTTATTAGTATTTTTCACAGCATTTTGCATGACCCGGTCTATCAACCACTGGCATGTGCAGCATCCAAATCCTGCACAGCCAAGAAAGTAATTTCCTAGTGGGCTTTTCTTGTTGCTGTGGCTTTATCCTTTCCAAAGATTAATGAATTCCTCTTTGCAATGCCCTGTGACTTTACTACCCATTTACCCACAGAAGAAAGATTACATGACTGCTCCTAGTACAGACTCGTGCTTTACAATCAAGTCAGATTGTTTCTTTAATATCAATGCATGCAGTTCATCCTTTAACTTAAATCAATAAGGATCAAAATAGGTTATGACTTCTACGTATATAAAAAGGCTTGAGACAGTCTGTAAACAGCTGTAGGGATTTTGTGGAGCCTGATGGATAACTTTGTTGGAAACAAGGGAAGTTGCACATTTTCAAATAGTCAGAAAAGGAGGGAAATGTCATCAAGTAGTGTCAGTGCGAGTGCATCTCTCAGGAATGCCAGAAACTAAGTAGGATTGTGGAAATGATTGAAGTGCATTGCAATGCAACATTTACACATACACCCCCACTCATACCCCTTTATATATGTAAGTGAGAATTTACAGAGAACCCATCAAACTGTACAAAAACTGATATCTATCTTCCTGTAAGAGAGATGTTTGTAATTTTTTTCTAGGCAACTCTTTAAGGAAGAGACAGATACAAGGAAGAAACAGCAGTCGGAAGCAAAGGATTTCCTTGAGAATGAAAAGTCTATTTTCAAGAAATTAAAAAAAAAAAAATCCAAAAGAAATAAAAACATATGTACACTGATTTTTTTTTTTTTTTTGTAACAAGAACCGGTTAACTGTTAAAATAAAATAATAAAAAAATCCCAATCTCTCCTTTGTATGCCAGGGCAGTAGAAATGTTTCATAAGTCTGGAGAAAATTGAGACAGACAATAGCTATGACTCAAGAAAATGTATTTTGTGAAATGTCTGGTTTATCAATTTGATACGTTTACATTGAAGAATGTTAAAAACCCCATGCAATGGAACAGAAATAGAAGAGGCATGAGTCAGCAATAGGACAGGATTCATCTTTCATTTGATTTAAAGGAACTTGAAGAACCTCTGAAGCACAGAAGCATTCAGAAGCAAGCAACTTGAGGAACATTATAGTTTTTTCAATCTGTACAATGGGGACTGATCGGACAGAATTAATGAATGTTTTCCAAAAGGCATTCAGTTATACTGAGATGACTGGTGCAACATTGTTCTGATACATCATTTGTGTATGGAAGTCTGTATATCATACTTATATGCTACAATATATTAACATTGTATGCAAAGATTTCATGTGACCAGAACAAGAAAGTGCTTCCTACACCGAAAAAAAATTATTTGTATTCTATTTAATACAACTGACACCAAGCGAAGAACGGTCTGCAATGTCCACACTGTGCAAAGCCACCCTCACCCTGGAAAGAAGGAATTGTCAGCTTTCCAAAAGGTACTCGCAGTTACTCTGCACACTGGAGATGAGATGCTTTGGTTGATGGGGATTTCAGTAAAGACAGGCAGCAAGACACCACTGAGTTCCAGTGAGGAGATGCTTGTACTGCTGATGACAGTATAACAGAAGCATATCCTGGGCAGATAATATTTGAGAAAAAAATCCTGGTTAAAAGTTTGTTTTGCCATGTATCCGTGTAGAATAACCACAGGTAGCTCACTTCAGACAGTACAAAAAGTCCAGACTTCTGAGACTGGGCACATAAAATCAAAAATGTTACAGGTTTTCTCAGTCTCCAGATTTGTTTCACCACCAATTGTATTCATACAATCATAGCACAGGTTGGGTTGGAAGGGACCTTCAAAGGTCATCTAGTCCAACCCCTGCCATGAGCAGGGACATCTTCAACCAGATCAGGTTGCTCAGAGCCCTGTCCAGCCTGGCCTTGAATATTTTCAGGGATGGGGCATCTGTCACCTTTCTGGGCAACCTGGGCCAGTGTTTTACCACCTTTTAATAAAAAATGTCTTCTTTATATCTAGTCTGAATCTCCTCTCTTTTAGTTTAAAACCATTACCTTTTTTTTCCTGTTGCTATAGGCCTTACTAAAAAGTCTGTCCTCATCTTTCTTATAACTCCCATTCATTTTCTCTTATTCTTATTTTTAGGAAAACATAGTTGGAACGTCTCTGTGAAGTGCCACAACATGATTGTGATGCTGCTAAAAGAAAATTGTGAGGTGGGTATGGAGCAGAAGCCAAGCCTCTTAACCTGGAGAGAAATTAAATGTCCAACAAATGGCTGAAGCAGGATACCTAATCTTCAGCATATCAAGCTGGCAACTTCATTGTTTCTCTGGTGCACTGGAATTACATTTTCATAAGTGTCACTTAGAGCTTGGCATCACCACATTTCACTTACCAATTTCTCTAAAGAAGATTCACAATATTTTTGTGATCACAAAAATGAATGTTACAAAACATCATTAAAGCTTCCACAGCAAACCGAAACTGGGAGGCAAAGAGCTGCAAGCAGCTGTAGGTAGAGCCAAAGCGGAGCTTTTAAGAAACCTGAGACCCAGCACTTACAGGTAGAAGTTCCCTACAAGTCACCAGCGCTTCTGTTGAAAGGCTGCACGCTTTTATCACATAAGCTTTTAAAGGAAAAAATACTTTTTGACAAATAGAAGATTAAAAATTTCAAGAATCTAACAGCATCTTACAGCGACATTCAGAAGTTGCCTACGTGCAGTCATTATCCTGCCTTTATTCACTGACCCACATCACTTCCTTACTGTGCTACGATGTTAAAGCCCATGAGAATACAGCCTTTTCACATTCACGTTTTGCTCAACCTGAATCTTTAATGACCCTATTTTACCATCCTAGACAAGTAAAAAAGTCCTACTGAATAGCAGTGCACAAATGAGTAATACTACTGCCTAACAAATCTACCTTTGCTTCCCTCACCTGAAGTATGCTTTAAATCATCGATCTGCTTTCAGCTCTGCAGTGCAAACTCACTGCACGTTTAATGCACTCATGTTAAATGCAAGTGTGTAGCCCAAGCCTGCATTTTTGAGAGATGTAACTCTAGGAAGTGACAAGTGGCCAGGACTGGTCTGAGGTTAAGAGGAAGGCTAGTGCATGCATACACTTGCCACTCAGGGTCTCTGGTCCCTCTTTCCATTCTAGAAAGGAGCTCTTCTGGGTTGGGCTGCTTGAAAGTGTAGATGTGGGTGTTCCAAGTCTGGATGTTAGTGGATGATGAGCAACCTCTGTATATTGCTCCGAGTGTCTCTTACAATGAAGAATAGGCTAATTTCCAGACCATGTGTTTTTCATATTTATGTTGGAAGATGCAGTGAAGAAATTGATTGACCTGAAGTGGGACTAAGTAGCAATTATTTGGTACATTCTAAAGCCAGCAAATATAAAAAATAGCATGTACTAACCAGAGGAGAAAGATTTTAATAGGTTAATGCCAATGATAAATAGTAGAACTTGGATCTGCATGAGCTACCCCTTATGAGAGTTTCCTGGGAGTTTTTAAAAGCATGTACATTGAGGAGGTTTTTTTGGCTTGAGATTTGGTTTTGGGGTCTGCATTCTTACAAACCAGCATCTGTGCAGATCAGATTTGAAACCAAAACACTGCACTTGACAGATAGGTGGATTTATCATGCGCTTCTGGGTTCAGAAGCCAAAAGCCTACATTAAAACCCTTTTTAGAAATACACACTGGATTTCTTATGCCGTACATAAAATCTTATTCCACTACTGTTCTGGTGACTCATGGGAGTACAATGCCAATTTTCTTCAATTCAACGCTTTTGCATTAGAGCAGGTAAAAGATATTGCTCGGGCTTAATAAACTGGGAAATACAGGCCTTATTGCTCATTCTTATGAGATGAGCAGAATGGGTAAAACTTTAAAACTGGATTTATAACACTGCATTTGCTCAATCACAGCTGAAACAGAAAGCTTTCCTTCAAAATCTAAGAGATGGTTTTTTGCATAATTTACCTTCAGTTCACACGTAAGACACAAGAAATGCCATTGCAAAAAAAAAGGCTAGGAGAGAGCAAAGCCAGGGGACATCACAAGTGAAAAAACAAGATTGTGCCTTATGTGCATGACCCTTCTGCTAAAACACTTCATTCCCTTCTGCACGATGCTACCCTATGAAAAGGTCAGATATACTGTATTACCAACCCATAAATAATGCAGGTTTATAAAGCTTCTTATCTGATGTTGGAAATGCAGAGAGAACACAAGAGTGCTCTTTGATTAAAGTCTTCATAAACCTCACGGATCAGAGTATATTAAACTCTGCTGCCTTTACCACAACGCTGCTGAGGGAAGCATTATTCCCTTCTCCTCCATCACACATCACCAGCAAGTCCCTGGGACTGTCTGCCCAAGTTCCTGGTGAAGATATATCGCAGAGAAGTTCAGCTACCCAGGCTTCTGACTGAAAGGCTGAGCACACAGGTTAGTCTGGGCTCAGAAGCTGGAAAAAAACCATTTATTTGAGTGTGGGCTCTTTTACACCAGACTTTATACAAGCATCAAATAATAACTGATGTTTTCCACAATGAGCTTTGGTCTTAGTGCTCAGGAGGGAAAGATGCACTTTATACCACCTCAGTGCAAACGCAGATATTTGTCAGAAATCAGGGTGACACTGACTCCACACTTCCATGCTCTAAACTCACACATTGCTGCACATGCAAACTTAAATCTGCCTGAAATCAGTGAATACATTCTGGTGATAGCTCTGATACCACTATCCATACATTGCCATTTTCATGTAACGCACAGATTGCTTTCTCTCTTTCTCTTAGTAGAGAGATTTTAAAGAGTACTATCAGAACTTTTGGTTTTAAAACTATTCCAAGTATTTTAGCATATTGCTTTTCAGGTTGGTGAAGTAGACCTGATATTAAATACTGAAATCCCAGCCATTTTAGAATCTCATCTTCTGACAAACAAGAATTAAATAATCTCATTTCTTCTTTTCCTTACTTGTGACTTAGGAAGTTAACCCTGCTTCTGTATAAAAAGAAGGAAAGAGACAGCTTTGAAAATGACTGGACTTTATTAGCTAAATCAAAGCTAAATGCTTTTCTTTCTAGATGACATTTCAAAACATTTGCAATAAGGTAAAAATATACCCTTTATCTGGTTGAATAATTTTTTCCTCTGTATACATTTTCTCACTGTTTTTATGCATTAAAAAAACACTTCAAGAAGAAACATCTGTTTGCCCTTAAAGCATACAATCCGTCCATTGTCTCCTATGGAAAACAGAAATTATATTGATTTTCCAGCTTTTTTTCCTCATCTGCAATGGAAAATGGAAAATGACTTCAGCATGCTTAGAAGACCTTAGCCTAGATCTGCGTGGTCCAGCTGGCAATACTGTAGGCCAAACTGATCCTTCAGGATTTTTTATACCTGTGCAACTATCATGACCTCAGAAAATATTTGGAACAGCTGCAGAGAGTGACTGCTCAGCACTGACAGATTCCTGTCTCTGCCTGTGTCTGTACCTACAGCCCAAACTACAGCCACATCATCCACTTTGGTGGCAGACGTGGTGTATGATGCCTCTGAGTCCCAGCACTTAAGAACACTTCCCAGTGGGAATGGGGGAGATGGGGAGGAACCATGGTCCATCTCTTAGTATGCCACTATCATTGCCGATTCTTTAAATCAGGCATGTAAAAAGGCTATACAGGTATGTAAAAAGAAAACTCATTGGCTTAAAGGGAGGCATGCTATCCTGTGTTATATGGCTACAATGCAGAGACAGCCTTGAACTGCTTTCTTGCATCTTTGAGCACACATGTGGAAAAGCAAGCTACCTGCCTACCTGATGGGGGGCAAAACACGAGGGAGCCAGCCGTCACCTCCCACCCTGATGTACCAGCCACACAGCACAGGGGGAAAACCCCACTAGTGTAGGACAGGCAACCAATGCAATGCTTCTCCTGGAGGCTGCAATTAAAATATTTTCAGAAAAAAAGTGGGGAAGTGATAATTTTTTTGGATGGCAAATCATTTCTATGATGTTGTGAGGAGCAACACAGCTACATGCTGCAATTTACAGAAAGATTATGAACTGTGACTGAAGCCCATAGTCCCCAAGTTAAATCACTCCTTCTACAGGACTGAATTCTAGCAAGAGACCTACTGCAATCAATCACATTCTCAGAGAATAAGAACAGCAGAACATACAACATGAGTGCAGTATATCAAATGGGAAGGGGAAAAGGAAGAAAGAATACAAACAGAAATAGTCATGATTTTCATTTTCTGAGTATTCTTCTTCCTTTTCACTTGTTTATCTTGTGCCAAAATTCTTATTTCTGATACAAAACAGGAAAGCAGATCCCAAATGCATTATATAACTGCCTTAATAATATGGTCTTAAAATTTTAAAATGAGTGTGTACAATATTATTTTCATTTTATTTTGGTGAGAGAAATAATTAATATTAATGCAGGGAGCACATTATCAATTTATATTCATTTAGCTTGCTGTTAAATTGCTGTAAATTCCCCACTCACTCTTATTACTCATCGCTATTTTCCAGCTCCTGTGGTAGCTGTAGGAGTGAACTCTCAGCTGCTGTCTGTCCGCAGCACGTAGCTCTCAGTCAGCTTTAGAGCATTAACAGTCATGCTCTGATAAATCTGCTATGGTAGGAACAGGATTAGGTCTTACGTTACTTTGGTAGGATCAGAGCTAAGCCTTGAACCCTCGCATATGTTACACACACACCCCCCAGCAAGCAGAAGACTTTAAGTGATTCAAGAGCCCTGTAGTAGCTCAGCTTTGCACCATTTGTTATAAAGACTATTAGGTAATTCAATCAATAGGAGTCTTGTGTCCTATGAGTCATGGTGTGGGAATGGACACGTAGTTCAAATGAGTGACGCCGAAGGAGCCCCACCGAGGTGCCACAGCAGAGCCCGGGGAAGGCACAGCAAGGGATGCTGAGCACAAAGCTTCATGCCAACAGCCCGCCCTGGCTGCTGCCACACGCTGGAGACTGGCCAGAGGAAAGGTGGCTGGAATGCCCAGCAAGCAGCTAGAAGGGGCTGAGCACTGAGAACAGTTCTGCGGATGGCGGCAGTGCCAATGGCACAGGCTGGCTCATGGACTGCGTGCAGGTGTGAGGCTTTCCAGGAGGCTTTCTCCTCATAGTACCCTGTGCAAACGCCTGCATTTGCAGCCCTGGCCAAGCCTCCTTCTGGGAGCACAGGAGGGGAGGATAAAGGGACGCAAGCTATACATCCATCCTGTATAAAAAGCATTGTGCATATGTACCCTTAACACATGACTTGGGGAACAGGAAAGCTCCCCATGTTCACGATAGTCCACAGGGTAATTGGTTTTGCCTTAAAGAGCCAAACATCTCACTTATCCAGCGGCCCAGATGCAAAAACATTTCCTCTTCCACACAATACAGAAATGGTGTGAGAGCAAACAGTATGTTTTCTGAGACCCCGCAGCATAGACAAAAGTGGCCTTGAGGACTTCCATTGCAGCTTCTTGCCAATATTCTTCAAAGACAACTGTGACTTCACGTCAGCACAGGTAAGTGTGACCCCTGGGACGGGCAGAATTGCAACTGCAACATTAAATAACAACCGGTCATAGCTACAGATATTTCTTACTCTGGAAAATCAGAGTTACACAGGTATAAATTATTATAGCGATATATCAAACAGAAAAGCTTGCTTTGTGCAAAACACACAGTAATGGAACAATGTAACGGGCACATCCACTGCTTCAATATAAAAGGAAGTCTAGTTTTCTGGCATTTTAAAGCATTTCAAAAGACAAAGGTAAATCCTCTGTCACCTTTAATCAGCTGCAGCTGCAGGCAAGGAATGAGCAATGACACCAATGAATGTAAAATCTAGAGCAGTTAACTGCTTAGCTGAGTGGACAGTCCATTTAAACATTTGGGAATCACGTTTTTTCAAACCTAGCTGATAACAGGCACACAGGCACATGGCAAAACACTGGAGAGAGACTCTTGGCCTAAATGTATGGCTGTGCTACCTAGTAATATAATATAATATAATATAATATAATATAATATAATATAATATAATATAATATAATATAATATAATATAATATAATATAATATAATATAATATAATATAATATAATATAATATGGAATGCAATGCGACATAACATAACATCACATAACATCACATCACAGAAGCTGTAGTGACTTGTGAAACTGAAGATACCAAGTGAGTTGAACTTGTCTGAAACATTACAGTATTGGTAATCCACTGTTTCTTTATTAGAAGGAACAGTATTAGTGACGTATTTTCTAAATAAAAATGAAAGAAATACATGGAAGTAGTTATTGTAGCCACTATATAATATTTTGCTTAAATCTATCTTGATCTTAAACCCCTCATTTATAAGAAAACAGGGGACGCTCTCACATGGCACAGCCCAGGCACACAGCTGGCTTGGAGGCACATGCTCTCCCAAAGGCAGGGCCCCATCTCTTTTACTCTGTTAAGGCTAAAAGTGCCATGCAGCTAAACCACATGTGAGGAACAAGACCCTGATGACCTATGTGCATTACACTTTCCATATTAATGGAATTATTAAAGAAAAATAATCAGTCAGAAAAGGGTAGTTTTAGAGGAGGGCAAATGAAACTTTTTTAAGCTGCCCTTCCCTTTCCAATAGCTATTTCTGGTTTTGCTTTAAATCTGCCTGAAACATGTCAGACACGCAAATCCCCTCCCCTGGCACCAGCTCCAAGAGGAGCAGAGCTGCAGCAGAAGGAGCAGAGACCAAAGCTGAGTATCTGCTTCATTAAGTGGGAGCTCTGCAGCCCCCAGAGCTCTCCCTGCTCCTTCCATCTCCATCTGCCCTGTACCACTTGCTTCTCCTATAAGCATACAGGTCCACATCCTTTATTTCTCTTTCCAGTCCTACAGCAGCCTTCTTGAAGCAGAGTCTACTCCTCTCCTGGAAGGTGTACTGCTCTCTGAACTGGGAACACTCACCTCACACACCCTTGTCAGACACAGCCCTAAATAGTCCAGACACCGTTCTCATTGAGAAACCACCAGGCAGTTGGTTACTTCTGCCACAATAGAAATTGCTACTGGATTGGGGAACCATGTAGGAAAATATCAAAGCACGAAAAGGTCAAGCAGAAAAGAGGAGTTCAGCCCTGGGCTGAGTATTGCTGTATTTGCTGCGTCCTTCTTTTGGGACATGTATGTGTGTGCAAGGATAAGTCTATGACATACATGCACTTTTCTCCAGGAGGCACCTTTTCAGGGAAAATGCTCAGTGAAATTCCAAGTTAGAAAACTGTGGCTTCAGTTACCATTGCTGTCCCAAACAACATTAAAACATCTGTGCAGTTCATCATGTCAGCTACAGGCTGAACATCTCCACCTGCCTCTTCAGAAAGCCCAATAACCTCACTCTGTTTCCAATGAAAGCAGACAATGAGAAACACCACACATCTGTAGAAAAATCGAGGCAAGCCTGCCTCAGAAATGAGCATGCCACCTGTACCAGTATGCAGCACCTAACCATTAGGCAACACATTTCCTTCGGTGTGTCCCCTCAAAAAACCTGAAACATGTCCCTGCCTTCTAGCAAACCATTCTGCAGACACTGGTGAGATGCTTTCCAGCCTTCCCATAACACATGCAAAGAGCAGCAGCTACTTTTCTCAGTTCAGTGGCAGGGTTTTAGAGTATAAAAATGCTTTAGACACTGCTTTCATACCACAGAAAGGACTATCAGTATCCTCTTCCATGTCCTGGCTCATCAAATATATGCTACAGAGATGGTGTTAACAATTCAGGATCAATTTATTTTCCTTCAAGAAATGAATGGAAAATTCTGATGAAAACCAGGTTCTGCTTCTCGCAGGAGGCATTTTCAGAGCCATTGCACTAGGATGGCAAAGCTGCTCACAGCAAGCTTCCATCATAAGGACAAAACGTCAGCAAAATGGGTGTTAGTGGAAAAAAGCCACAGTAGATAACCTTCCACAACAGGCAAGATCCATTTGCATGAGAAACTCTGGCTATCCCTTTGGCCACCTTTAGTGCAGACCTCAAGGAAGACAAGAAGTAACCTGGCTGGAGAAATTGGGGCAGCTCTGTCTGAGAGGTCTAGAGCAAACACCCACTGGCACATACCTCAGCACAGGGCCATTACCTGCCACTGAGATTTAATTCAAATAATATCATAAATAACTGTATATCTGTCACTTCTATTGCATTGGTCAAGCTGATGGCTTTTGTTTATAAAATATATATAGACTAGATAACAACAGGATTAGTTCAGTTTCATCTAACTCAGCACCATTAATATTTTTCCATAAAAATGCACTCAGGAGTCTGCATTGCAATCACCCAGGCATAACTTTGTTATCATGAACTAATTATTATAGACAGTTTGCAATGGCTACACATTTCTGTCTGCAGTAAACAGATTAAATCACTGCAAGATGTCTACAGCAATAATCATAATACAAGACTGTTACAGTAAAAACTCCATTTGTTGGGTCTTTTTCCTTAATGCTCTGAATATCACAATCAACCAATTCAGTGGAGGGGCTGCCTGTAAGACTATCAGTCAACGTGCAGTGTAAAACACAGTGCCATAGGAAAAATGCTGATCTCTTTGGAGGGAGAACAAGAAAAATACAGCCTCACTTTCATAATTTTTTCCCACACAGTGAGATAACAGTATCTCAGTGCTACAAGACACACCAAGTTAAAGACAGTTCACCCTCTCCCACTATGCAAGGTGGTCAGAAAGAACAAATATTAGCTGACATACAGGGCAGGAGAGGGAATGGACAGCCTGCAGTGATGCAGGACATTGCTGATAAGCAACAGCATTGCCAATGATCTGTCTACCCATTTGCAGTGATGTAAATGAAACCTCATGTCACTGATGGTTATTTTTTAAACCTGGGCCTCATCGCCTTCCTGTAAATCCTTTCCTGGAATTTACCGGAGTTGACATCAACCATAGAGGCAAAAAGCAGGCACACCACCCACACAAACCTTTTCCAAAGCAATTTTTTGCTTCTGGTGCTTTGGCACCTCTGACTGACTGACAACAAATCATGCTGGCTGAGTCAAGGACTGTTTAAAACACCATTGTCTGTAAAAACTCATACCAATTTACTGGTGAATGCTCGAATGAATGGAATTCAACAGTTTCAAAATCCGTTTTAGAGTGACACCTTTACTGTCAGTATTTTGTAAACAATGTTGAGGCTCATCTAGGTATCAAAAAGGAGTGTAAGTATTTTGTTACAGCATTTATTGCAGGGATCTTATAAATAATTAAATGTATATACACAGAAATTGCAATCAAGAATCTTAGTTGATTTTGTTCAGTCCCTTTGTTCTCTGAAGTGAAATTCAGGCTTGTAGGACCCTCACAGTATTTAATTGGAAACAGCTATTTTCCACCATTTGCTTTGATGATTTCCCACAGAAGTTTTGTTTTGCTCCTGGTGGCAAACTAAATTTGGTGCAAAGTTCCAGAAATTAATGATACACATCTGCAGAGTGTGAATTATAGATTTTGCCAGTATTCCAAAAGAAAAAAAAAAAAAAAGCAGAAGCAGATTATACACAATGAACTAGCAGTTTTCTACACTGGTCTTGACCTGAGGGTTGAAACCAGACTGGTTGGCTAATCCAAGATACACAAGGGTTTCCTAGAGCCACTTTTATTAAGAGGACAAAAAAAAATAAATGCAATCAGGTATAATGGAACTTGGTTTTATCACTCAATTGCCTAGAAATTACCTGGTACATTCAAACTACTGTTGGAAACCTATTATCATTAACAACCATATTGATTTCCATTTACAAAGATGTCTTCAAAAGATATAATTGCCCTGTTTGACTAGACAATTCACTTTTAACAACACAGAAATCTGTGGCATTACAACCCTCGACTCAACAGCTTGTTCTCTACCTGCGCTATGAGTGAAAGATGTCGTAAAAAAGCACTTGCTCCTCTTGTATTTTACAATTTATGGTACAATTCATGTGATGGCATTGCTTTTTCCTTGACTGCCTTCCCAGTGTGACTTAAAGCTGACTTGGAAGAATGGTATGTAATATTTCTGCCCTCTCAAGCTGCATGTAAACAAACTACATCTATTAAAACCATTAAGTGTCTCTACGTTATTAAGATGACAATCAACCGATGGTTCTGGTTTTGCTGATATTGTTCTGCTAGTCCTCTAAAAGAGAAGGCTGTGATCTCTGAGGTGTGATGCTGAAGGGGAAAGCTTTGTGCAACCTACGAGTCCTCCTCAGATTTCATCAGAAGGTTGGAACAAATGGCATCATTCTGCCATGAGTCCAGTCGCATGACGGAGCAGATGTCCGAAGAGGAACAGGGCTGGTCACGGGTGCTGATCACACACACAAAGAGGGAAAAGCTGCTGCTGATCTTGTCACTGATCTTGTTGCTGATCTTGTGCCTCCTGCCTAGTCCCTAGATCAGTCTGGTTTTAACTACTTGTGAGTGAACGGGTAGCTATCAGGAGAGGATTTGCCCCAGCCTATGCTAAGTCAGCAGACAGCAAACTTCCTTCTAGAAGCCAGTTTTAAAGAAATTATGGATCTCCCTGTGACTCTCTGGCCTCTAGAAAGAAAACTTCTGATGTATTATATGAACACGAAAGCAGACTAGCAACAGTGCCACAATCTTCAAAAAGGATAATTGCCAGCAACTTGTAGATTCTATTTTAAGAAGGAAATAATGTATTTAAATTACGTTACAGGTTCAACAGTTCATAACAGATTTCTCTCAATTACTATGAGAAAAAGCCTTTCTCTTAGTTCTTTTATAATGCTTATTTGCCTTTTAACAAGTTTTCCTGCAGGCATGTACTATAAAGGCAAATTTTTCTACTGCAACATCTGAAAAGCTTTGTGCCTGCAGCTACCTTAATGTTATTCTTTATTGAAGTCAGCACCATCAAATTTATCATTTTATCATCCATAATCTTCAAATAGCTGATACAACTGTACTAAGATCCAAACACATTTATTTCCATTGCATCCAGGATCAAGGCATTTATTTTGCTTGACTGCTGACATTCCTATACAGTAATAGAAAACATTTTTGATTAGCTGAACTAAAGCACCCTTCTAACAAATGAACCCTTGATGAGGGTATAATTTTCTACCGTTCACTGAATTTGTTGGAGTTCTCAATATTTAAAGTTGCTTAGACTGATACTTCATTTGGGCTGGAATTTTATTATTTAAACCTGTTTGTACTGCAGTTTATAAATTATTACTTTGATCCTGAAAAGAATACCTGCAATGGAGTAATAGAAATATTTCATTTGTTGCAGATTTAAGGATTTCTCTTATCTGTTTCTCTGTCCAATATGGAGCCAGAAAGATCTTACTGTTCAGGGTTTCTGGGATTATATTTTTCACTACTATAAGTCAAGATCTTGACTTCTCCTCTCCTGTGTAAAATCCTCCTATCCATTAGAGCCATTCGAAACTTATGCTTACTTACTGCCCACACCAACACCTGCACTGATCCTCTCTGTTTATGTGACACAAGCATTCTTCCCTGCTTTTTTTCTTCTACTAGAATTACATCAGACTTATGATGCTGCCAGAGGACGAAGTTGGACCTTTCCTAATGACTACACAGAGAATCAATAAAAACCTAAAAACAGATTTCCCAAACAATCCTATAAAAAGTCCATTTCGGCTAAACATACCGTAAAAATATCAGGCCTTACCCTCTCATAACAGCTCAACACTAAGATCTGCATTATAATCCATCTGCACTGCAGCCTTTAGACTTATTCAGGAAGGTTTGCACAGTAGAACAAGGGAAGGCCAGTGGGTTGTGTGGAAACAGAGGCCAAAGCAACCCTGTGTGATTTTAACATAAGGACAAACTCAGCCACAAGTAAAGAGTACTGTAGTGTTTTTATCCTATACAGAATGTGCATATAAATGTGGAGGAGATTCCCCCTGCAGTTAGCACAGGCACTACCCCTGCCTTTATATTCTTCACAGAGATTTCAGAAAGCTTTTCCTCTTCTCCCCCATCCTTTCCCTCAATGTCAGTCATGGGCCTTTGTGCACTGGCAATTCACTGAAACCACCACTCACTTCCAGTGCCCAATTTGAACAGGAACACATCTATCCCCTTCCCTCAGAGGAAAAGGAACATTTCAAACACCAAGCAGCACAGATCTTCCAAAATCCTCTGAGAAACTCATGGCCTCTCCCCAGTTCTGTTTGTCTTTCATGGTCTCCCTGGCAAATGCCATCAATGAGCCCAAGAAGCAGGGACTGCACACTTGGAGGCTACTCGTATATGGTCCTCAACTGAGGTTCCTTGACAGTGGCCCACCGTAGGGAACAATAGAAAGAGAGATGACATTTGTCATGAAGATGTATTTCAGTTTCCCTCTGACATTTAATTGTCCACAGTTGCCTTTTCTTGGTCATGAATGCTATTCTAAACATCAGCTCTTTGTTGCATTAAATGCCTGTCCATTCCCAGCACCAGCAAGCTCCTGCAATGTTCTGCTTCCAAGGCAGAGCACAGGTTCCATAAAATAAATGGAAACAAAGAGCAGATTTGGAGAGACAGGGATGCAGGCAGGAACAGGGAGAGGTGTTCCCTATAGTGAGCAGTTCATATAGATACACTTCTGTCCTTTGCTATCTGTAAGATGACAGCAATGCTTTGGGGAGCACTAACAAGATCACTGTTTAAAATGGATTAGGAAGAACATTACTTCTCTTTTCTGGGCCATGCTTTAAATATGCTAAATAAAAATCAATTCATTTTGCAATCAATGGAGAGTTAAATCACAAAACATCTGTTTATCGTCTCTTTGTCAGGAATACTTCTGCATTGCCAGAACATTTCTGTATACATTCAAAGTCAGTAAACAAACCCTGCCATTTTTAGTGAATGTTGTGCTAAGATCGCTTTTTATCAGGGCAAAATCACCAAAATAAAGACATTGTTGCTGTTGTGGCAACCACAGTACAAATCAGAGATTACTTTCACATTGACTTTTCCAGTCATGGGTAAGTGACAGAGAATCATTTAGCCTTTTAAAAGCCAGCTTTCCTAAAATCTGAGCTGGGTTTGTTGTTTTCTCTGAGGCATGTTTAAATCCCACTGCAATAAATCCACATTCAAAATTAGCTATCAACACAACTCTGTCAAGAGGCTAACTCTCTCGGAGTTAGAAAAACTTCCCATATTGCAATACTGAAACCTTATCAACTAAGCTAATTCTTGCTAAGCTGTTATTTTTACTGTTTGAAATCTGTTAATACTATCATTTAAATACAACATACCTTATTTTTGCATTTTAAAATGCTGCTTTACATAATTTGTTAAGTTATAATCAAATGAGAATCTAACCCAGTCTATAGAATATACCATCTGACAGCAAAATGGCACAGAGTAAAAACATACTGATTTATCTTTCTACTCTCTCAGAGAAAGATTTCACCTTTTTAAATTGTCTTAAATTAAAACCAACCAACCAACAATGCCTTAGCTTAATCTTCTTGTGGTAAGGAATCACACTAGAGGTAGATACAAATCAGTGTTACCTGCTCAATCTATTTTCATTGCCCAAGCCAGACGGTCCACTGGCAAGAGGCAGATTTAGCAGAGGGGGTTGATATCAGTGACTCACAGATACCCCACTATTGTATAATCATACAGAAGATGCAGTAGCTTCAGCTTAAATTGCTTATTTGTGGAAGCAACTAGAACTAGAGCAGAATAAGACAGTGGGTAGACATTTTATATAACAATTCAAGAGTGATGATAGGTGTAAAAACACAGGAAGGACATTTGCTGCAAAAGTTAATTGACTTGATGTCTCAAGACTGACAAAACCAAGTAATTAGATGTACACAGAATGAAGCCATGCTGGAATAAATGCTGAAAGTGGAGGACTATAAAGTTTCCTCAAGTCAAAGACTCTTCCACAATTGTGTATGAACATTTGTACACACACAAACTTCTCTGTGTAATACCAGCAAGGCTTGAGAGGGCAAAGGAATGGGGTGTAAAGAAGGAAAATGCCCAACCTACTTCTGGGTCCCTTCTGGCTCTACCAGTGCCTCTGGCTTGGAAATACTGTGAAACACGGAACGGACTCCGCAGGTTTCAGACAGCAATAAAACTATTATTGTCAGAAGGGCAGCAGAACATATGCCTGGATGGCAATGACAGCTCCTCTAAGTCCAAACCTGTGCTGTTACAGACAACTGCATCCTCTCTGTCAGCTCACCAAGTTCCATCTTGGACCTAGTTTGACTTTTTTTGCCTCTTTAAAAGCCAGTTTCAACCTCTGATCCTTTTAATAATTAGAAACTTTATCTTGAATGCCATCTAAATTTATTCATGATCAATGTAGATATTTTTGGCATAAGCCTTACTCTTTCTTTAGTAAGCAATAGCCCTGAAGTCCTACTTTATTTCCTCTTGGAGTTCACCACTGTAATATTTTATATCAAAAGCGATGCTATGCCATTCTCTGCCTTCAAATTAAAGAAAACATATTGGCAGAAAACTCTTTGACCACCAACTCTAAAAGGGTTGGAAGAATAGTATGTCTTAAAAGACCAGCAGCACACAAAAAACAAAGATTACTGATGGATGCCATATTGACCTTGAATCAGCCTGTGAAGCATTCACTGTGGCCAGGAAAATGTTTCAAAAAGCCAATTTTGGCAGCAAAGACAGACTCCCAACTGGCAGTGAAGTTGCTCCCTATCTGTTAAGAAGCAGTAGCCTGTTTCCTATTACTTGGAAATTGTTGGGATTTCTCCACAGTTTCTCTAGGTAGCTTTTTGGTGGTTGTTGTTGTTTTGTTGTTTTTGTTTGTTTGTTTTTTCTATCAATACTTATTATTTATTTAAAAAGGACCATATTCATAAAAACATATTGTCACAATATGTTTGCTTGTTATTCAAGTAAACATAGTAGGTGGAATTATAAAAAAAGTTTAGGGCTTTTTATTAACTAACTAATTATCAATAAGTCTAGTGGGATTTCTATTTAGTCCCTTAATCTGATACCCACAAAAGATAATTGCACATGCATAAATACATATATTTCTGTGTGAAGTAAAATGTAGTTTAGCTATATGAGTGTATGCCTACATCTTTACAACAGAATCATAAAATACATTTCTGTGACAGCCTTGTCATATACAAAATCTTTAATGCCAATCCTGTGGCTTGTGACTAGATTCTTTTTCCTTTTGCTTATTTTGTACTGAAGCAGCTGTTTTATAAATAAATGTTACAGCAGACAAACATAAATGTTTTAATATTATTTTAATGCTTTTAAAATTATAACCTAATTTAAATAAAAAGAAAATAGTTTATTTAGAATATGTCGGTTATATATAAAACACAGGACCAATAAAAGACCTTGAAAAGTAATGCTTAGAAGGGTTTAAAATAAACTTGCTTTATTTTTTCCCCTCTTCATAACAGTGAGAGGACCATGTTATCATCAATATTATTGCCTACCATCATCATTAAAAAGCCATGAGAATAACTCTGGAATTCAGAATATTAAAAACCAAAACCACCCTGCTTTTTAGGGTTTGTACCACACACATTTCCAAAGATGTATAATTGTGGGATTCCTAAACATATGAGTTGGGTTCTTGCATAGATGCTTGTCTCTAGGAATTGTGCCATCAGGAGTAAAAGCAGCAAATGGAGTAGTTTTATGAAATTACAGGAGCTGGCAGGCGCTGTGACTCTTGCTATTTTATTGTGAGTCTTAAACTATAAAGTGGGGTTTTTTTAAATGGTCTAGTTCCCAGAGCCAAATGGTGCCTACAAATAGAAAATACTTTCAATATGCAAAAAGAAAGAGCTAGCTGTTGGTTTACAGCGGTAGGTTGGCTAACACTGAAAAGTGTTTAAATCTGTGGTTAAAAAATTCTTCCCCATGACATGAAACGAGACTTCTGGCCCATCCTGAACCCTTCCTCTCATAATCCTCTGCTCTGCCTCTCCTCTCTGCTCCACGTGCTCTCATGAAAGCAGCTCTGCCTCCACCTTCCAGCTCCAATTAGGCAGAAGAGACATGTGCTGCTCAACACTGGCAAGTGTACTTTTTTCTTCTCTGGCTCTTTCACTGATATCTCTTGTCTTCCTAACACTGTAGTAAAGGTAGAAGAACAATCGAATACAAGCCATTCATCATCTGGAGTCTGTGCACAGAAACAGTGCTGGAAATTCAGAAGTAAAAGAGAATATATGCTTTTTTTTAACATAGGCAAACAGTAAAAGTCCATCAGAAAATGAAAACACCATTGAGAATTAATACAGCTTCAGAATCTGAAAAATTTAAAGCAACCAAAGGGAAAAAATGAAGTAGCCTGGGGAGTACATCTGCAGGTTCGTTACAGCTCAGTCAAGCAACTAAGCCAGGCTCAAGTGGGTTTAGAAAAGGGAAGTACACCTTGGATGTGAAGACCGTTCAGAGCAAAATGCAGTTCTGCATTAGGATTAAATTTCATGCAGCATTCACATCTCAGCACAAACAGGAGGCTAAACAGCGGCAGATGACAGAAACAAATGGGGGAAGAAGAGCAGTAAAAGAGAGCGAGCTTTATCCCATGTCGTTGGTGTGCTGCTGTCAGTCTCTGGCTGCCTTGCCATTTATTTGGCAAACCACAGCTAGGATCAGACTCTTCTATAATTCCAAGTATGTTTACCTTTCCTACAAATTAAAAATTTAAAGCTAATATCAAAAAGCAAACCATCTATATTGCAATACCAGAATTTTACTTTTCCCTACTTTGAGAGATTCTCAGCACTGAGGCTTTCGAAGTAATACCAAAGAGAAAAGCAAAATCACGGGCTTCACTGCAGAAAAATTAAGTCAACTAAGTACCTGAAAACTTAACTGAATGCTGAGATACTAAACTGTACAATGAATGGAACAGAACAAAAGCAGGTTGCTACATAGTTTTAAAAATCATGATGAAGTACATTTGGAAAAGAAACAAATTAAAGCCATTTCTACTAACATCAATTACTTCAGTTCCACAGTAATTACTCAGACAAGTTGCTCACCCACGTTCCCCAAGACTAATCAGTATATCTCTAATATACGTAGAGGACACCATGCAGAATGTCATTTAGAAGACAGACGTGCAAGAAGGGAAAACGAGCTGGGAATGGAAGAGGGGGGAACCAGTGCTGGAGTCACTGTCATTGTGAGAGGAGGAGGGGGAGCTGGGTCAGGTCACAACAACGTAGGGTTGTTACTACCCCTGGGATATGAAGTCTGGAACATCTGAATAAATAATCCATTGCACTGATACTGGGGTGGGGACACTAAAGCACTCATCAGCCAAAATCTTACAACCAGCTTCCTTATCGCTTCTGGTTGTACAGCAAGGTGATAACAAGACCATACTCCACACAGCCCCACCT
The DNA here is from genome assembly GCF_036013475.1 of Columba livia. Lineage (NCBI taxonomy): Eukaryota > Metazoa > Chordata > Aves > Columbiformes > Columbidae > Columba > Columba livia. The sequence goes on from NC_088604.1 coordinate 96,467,465, forward strand.
GGCCTGGGACCTGCCTGTTTTCCATCGCAAAAATTATTTTGCTCAGAACATTCGCCAAAAATGCTTGAAGCAGCTCGTTCACTTCAGCTCGATCCCTTCCCCGTGTTCAGAGGCTCAACAAAGCTCTGGTTTAACAACAGCAAAAGATGGTCTAGGTCACTGTTCATTCTGTACAGCTTTTTTCAGTATTGTTGACAAAACTCTGATTCTACTGACTGCAACCAAATGTAATGAATTAATTACAGATTTCATTTCATAAATAACCATTTTGCTCTTGCATTATTAGATGCTTTTAGAAGAAATAAATCAATTAATAAACACAGCAATTGGCTTTTCTTTTTCAGTGCTGATGAGGCACAAATTCTGTTAATTTTACATGTCGAAGTCTATCATTACACTAGTAGGCATAATCTGCATAAGAAGCACCCAACCATCACCCTTAATTCCAGTTTAATGTTTGCCCTAAGACACTGCACTTACATTTGGTATTAAAAAAAAAAGACTGAAAATTATCCCTGCTGAAAGAAATGGGGGGGGGGGGTACGCAACTTGTTATCAGATTGGTTTTATTTCATTCTTTGTTTTAATAATTCTACTTTCTTTACATATTAATATTTTTGTTCTTCACCGGAATTTTCTGATGGGAAATCACAGAACATATAAATTGACCAAGAATTTGTAAGCAAGTTGTTAGAAAAATTGGTAAGAACAGCTATAAATATTTAATTAAATTGCAGTGTATGCGTAACTATGAAACAACTGTGTGCTTTATTCTGCCCGGAAATGTTGATTTGTGAACACTGGAGTAAGTAACATGTTCACATTCTAGGAACATTAAGTATTTTTGTGTCTGGGATCAGAGAAAGGAATACTGTAATGCAAACACCCAAAACTGAAGGGAAATTTAGCAGAGTGTGCCTTCACAGAATCACAGAATGTTAGGGATTGGAAAGGACCTCGAAAGATCATCCAGTCCAATCCCCCTGCCAGAGCAGGAACACCCAGATGAGGTTACACAGGAAGGGGTTCAGGTGGGTTTTGAATGTCTCCAGAGAAGGAGACTCCACAACCTCCCTGGGCAGCCTGTTCCAGTGTCTGTCACCCTCACTGAGAAGAAGTTTCTTCTCATATTTAAGTGGAACCTTTGTGTTCCAGTTTGTACCCATTACCCCTTGTTAGAAGTCTGCCCAGAAGACTCAAAGAAGTTGACACCTACCTGCAGCATGCTTAGCTTCCCAGCACAAAGTAACGTGAGCAGAAATCTAACCTGATGTTTTTGTTTCTGAAACTCCCAATAGTGTAACTCAGATGCGACCAGGAGAAACATGGAAAATAAATTTGCACATCATTAATATTTTATAATTATTTGACTTTTGTGTCACATTATAGGCTATATACTTTTCAGAACTGGACAAATTAAGTATGTTAGGTATGTTCACAAATATTGTTAAAAAATTAAATGAACTCAATTATTTTGAAGAAGTAGTTTTTGGGCTTTTTGTTCGTTTGTTTGCTTGTTTGTTTTTTCATTTAGAAGGCATAACAATGCATATGTTTGGGAAATAAAACACAAAACAACAACAAACAAAACGCCCACACCTGTGACTTCAAATACTTCTTCTGTAGTTTCAGCAGATGCTCCCTGTTACTAGTTTCCTTTAAAATTTCTGCCCTGCTCCTCGTTAGATTTACAGGAGGAGGCTGGGTTGCTGGGCTTTGAGGACAAAAAGGGGAGTAACAAATACATACAGCACTGTCTTGCACTTCGAAGTGCTAACTTTAGTATTAAGATTTATTTTTAAGAGTTGCTTTTCCAAACTGTCTAGCTCCTTTATTTTATTGACTAAGAAACAACTGAATCTGGGGAAGACACTTCCCTCCCCCCCCCCCACTTCCAAATATTTTATTTTTTTCAGCATTTCTGTTTATTTCTTTTATCTCTGTTACAAGATAATTACCAAAAGGACATTTTCAGCTAGAAATATTTTTTTTCCTTTGAAAACTTCTGAGCAGATAAGTGAACTTTTTAGTCCTTTGCAGTATTGAATCTATGAAGAAAATGCTAGATTATAGATGCATCTACTCTCACAGCTCAGATGAACTCTGATTCCTCATATCTGCTGATAAAGCACTAACTTCCCAGAAGAGACCACTACTTAACATTACACTGTTCATCCTCTCACACATTCTCAAAGTGCTGATTAAGCTTTCAGTTTAACGAATGGCTATCTTAAAGTAAAATGTGTTTCCAATTTAAAAAAATTAGTAATAAATGAAAGGTTTGTGTTGAAGGAGGTAGAACGTCTATACACTTAAGTTCGTCAGAATATGCTCTTCAGTATACGTTGTTCAAAAAAGCACAGTGTAGCTCTAAGCAAAATGAATTGGAATTATAAATGAAGTTCACTGCAATGGTGGCTGAGCCACCTTGTATGTCCATCAAGGAGGAGTGCAGGTCTACTGTAAGGAGAGCAGGTGATTGACTCTGGTCCTGCCAGTGGGAAGCATAAGGTTTTTCATTGCTGCCATCGTGGATGAACTGACAAAAGTGCACGTAGCTCCTATACATGCAGTAAGTAGAGCCAAGTGGCTGCTAAGCATGATCACAATTGATGATACTTACATGTCAAAAGCAAGACTTTAAACGCAGGTAAATGTATTCACCATGGATAAGAAAATGCTTAACAGCAGCAAGGAAACAAATATTTTATCTACACTGACCATCTCATATATTTCATCACCATGCCATAGAAACCAAAGTCAACATCTTTGGTATAATTTTAATTATCTTCAAATACAATTCTGAATTGTATAGAGCTGTGATGTTCCCACTTCAGTCTTCATATATTCAAAATGAGTTACATTGCTGCCATCATCTTGTTAAAAATAGAAAAGGGAATGAACTGTCCAACCATTTATTCCAATTCTAAGCTAAGAAAAAGTTTTTGTTTGGTTGGTTTGGGTATTTTTTTACAGTATATATTTCAATGATCTGTGCAGAATAGATGGGCACTGTGATTTACATTTCTTTTGTGGAACTGTTTAATGAACTAATTAATTCTGCCAGTAATGACCTAGATAGTGCTTGAAATTCTTCTTCCTACAGGAAATAATTTGCACAAAATAATAAGAGAAGTATTTTTCTTGTTGAACCTGCACTGAAATATAGCACACAAGAAAATCTTATAATCTAGCATGTTGCAGAGGAACGTCTGTCCATCTAGGAAATAATTCAGACCCCACAAAGTAACAAGCAAAACTGCTTGTTTCCTGTCACTGTTGCTATTTGTGAAACAGCAAACTGGGAGACACTCAATAGTTGAAATCTGCTGGCTTTGAAGTACCTACTCATTGCTATTCATACAATTACCAGCCAATATGTGCATTTCTATTTCTCATTTCTCCCTGGAACTCATCTCTGGGCTGAATCACAACCACATGAAAGATGACTTTTCCAAGGCAGTAGCATTTCAAAATTTAGTGTCTGCATCAGACGTTGCTTGCTTAGTTTGATTGCATTGCTTTTACTGAATGCTCTCTGAATTATTACAACCAACACTCAACCATCTCTGTTGTCCCTATAGCAGGTAGATTCTCTGCAAACCACCTCATGAAGAAAAAGAGTAGAAAGGATTTGGTTAAAAGATACTTTTCAAGAAGTTAGTCAGCCTTCCTCAGCTATAGCAAACAAATCTCATTGCATACATTTGTGTAATGAGCAAAACCAGCCACACAGTTCAACCATGTCATGAAAAAGACACTGGTTATGATTGTTTCAAGGTGATAGTGAAAATGCTTTTTAACTGGAAAAGTAATTCCAATATTTTAAAAGAGATCAAAATGTTCCAGAAGGGAAGAATGACTACAAGATATTCTTCTGAAATATAAAGTGACGTCTCTGCTTTGACATACCTACTCACACATCCCACCCAGAGACTTCGTCTTTCTGTTGAGAGTTAGGACAAGAATGACTGAAGGTCAGTCGGGCAGTGTAATCCAAAACCAGATTACATTATCCCTCTGTCTTTTCACACTTTTAAAGATCCCAGGCAATACTGTAAATTATTATTCATCCGACAGTTGTACTAGCTATGTTTTGGGTTTAAAATCAAGAAGCAAATTAATAAAAACATAAATCCGAAAACAGCAGTAGGCTCCAAAATTATTCTCTGCTATCCCACTGACACACAGATTATTTGTTTTTAATTTCCACCCAGTGAGCTGAAAGCAGCGCAGTCTTCCAGGAGTTCTTACCCGCACGCCCAACTTTCATGCCGCTCGCTCCCCTGAGCAGCTTTGCATTTCCATCTCTTGTTTTTCAAAATGCCTTTGCTGTGTGAAAAACAAATAGCCTCCCTCCTCTACAGCACTATTCACTTAATGTTGCAGTGCTAAATAAATATTAATGTAAGACTAGACTCAGGTTCTTTTATTAGTCGTAAGTGGTACCTCACTCTGCAAATATTTCCATTCTCTTTAACAGAGCAAGGTATTACTCTGCAGAAGTAAAGGGGGCTGAGCCAGGCCCAGGTGAGCAGCACCATCTACTCCTATTCCTCCATGGCTCAACTCGAGCACCAACACAGACACCGCAGCACCAAACCCTGCTGCCTCCGGGGAGGATAGCAGCACGGGAGGCAACCCTGCAAGAGCCCACGCTCAGCTCCAGAGCACGCTGACGCCAAGCACCTCCACTACTTCCACCACACCACAACACCAGGCACTTCCCTCCTGTCTCCTTTCCTCTGGGAGAAGCGCATGTGAGCAAGGCCAGGGTGCAGGAGGCCAGGCCAGAGCCTCCAAAATACAGCTCATGTCTCAGCTGAACCCGCTGAAGATTCAGGTGCGGGAACAGCCTGTCAGAAACGTGCACATTCACGTACTTGTACCATTTTTTTTCCTTCTGGGTTACAAGAACAGAAATCTAACTCCCTTGCTTTTTGAAAAAGGGACAAAATATAATTTGCAGTTATCTGACCTTGTAGCCATTTACCCATCCAACCAATTTACCTTCCTGCATATTGGCAGCATGTAAAATATTCCCCTTGATTCGAAGACTTGTCTAATCTCTCCAGTTTTACTTTGTGGTACTTAGAATAAAACGCCAAACATTCTGCTGCTCTGTGCCATTTCTCCACAGTAAAAAGATTAAAAGCTGCAGCTTCTTTTGCTCTTGTTTTCCTCTGATTGACTTTCATGTTTGCTATTTGTATTTTAATGTATATTAGATTTAAAGTCTTCAGCTTTTAAAAGAAAATTTTACAGGTATTTAATCATATATCACAATCCATCCAATTCATATACTGAAATTCTATTGAGCTTCCTTCTATTTTTCTTCCTACATCTTTCATCGTTCTAATAACACAATGCCAGCAACAATACTGAAGTTCAGCCCATATACAAGCTATATACACAAAAGCATATAATTTTCATCTCTACATCCCCTATCTGGCACGATTTCCAAATTTTCCTCGCCATTTTTGTTACAGACTGCTCTAGTTTGCTGAGCACTTTTTTTTTTAATAAGGGAGCTCTGACTTGCCAATTTAGGCTTTTCAATATGACACCAATCTTAGAAGAACTGTAAAAGGATAAAATCTGATTTGTCTTCATTCTACTTCTTCCAGGCTTTGTGCTAATCATTATTTAGATGCCATTTGGCTTGAGATGTGCTCTGATGTACCTATAGAGCACAACTAGAAAACTTTTCCTCACCATCAGGCTTCTCACACTTTTCTCCACTACAGGGAAAACTGTGCAATAATAACTTAACAGATCACTCATTATTATTCCCTCTATCCTTTTCTTAACTGTTCAGCCTCCATGTACCTCCATAGCATTCTAAATGGATAAAGTCTGTTGAGAGTAACGGACTAAAAAATTCTCAGTACCCTCATTATTTTTGTTATTGCTATCTAAAACATAACTAAGCATCAGAACACTTACTTTTCTGTGGAACAGATGGCATCATTTTCCTACTTCACATGTCTGTAAACTGCATCAGAGAAAGCTCAGTCAACATTTCCAAAGTGACATCTGTCTTGACCAAGGCCATTTTAGACCTCTGATTTGAGGCAGATATGGCAGAAGCTGCAGAAATATTCCAGTTTCTCTGATAACCAGGTCCAAAATATCTCCAACCAGACAATCAAAGATTTCAACACCCCAAAATCAGAGGTATCTGGCCACGTGTGTTCAGGTAGTCTATGGACACCATTGCCACAGTAGGTAGGAGCCAAATGAGATATTCAACTGCACAGAATTCCAGATTTATCAATAAAACTCATCTATTATAGTTAATTAATACCACAGAACCACAGAGAACTTTTGATGATTCTGCAGGTTAGCTATAAAAATAGCTTAAAGTTAAAAGAAGATGTAGATGTGGCTTCTGAAGTTGGTGGTTTGTATCTAGGAAGGCTAAAATTGCCTTGTGTCCATATTTGTCTGTAGTTTTGCGTAGTATCGTAGTATTAATATATATATTTTTTTAAGCTGTGGGCATTTTGTGCTTTACATTTAATTTTACAATAAGCAATCAGACTGAAACTTTGAGAGTCAAACTGACGATGAGCCTGCGCCCATAGCTGTTAAATCAGTCAGAGAAGGTACGATTCCAAACCAGAAGCAGCAAAGCCAAAAGCTCTCCTACTGAGACCTAAACAAAAGCTGCAGGGAGAGTAACTTCTTCACAGTGAAACCTGTTTTTCTATAGAGCCTGTGCATCCTGGATTTTGGCTAGAAGCTGGGGCGGTGCCAGCCAGTGCCATCAGTCTGACCTGGCTCCCACTGAGGAACAGGCGCAGGTCCAAGGGCTGTGAGTGCTGCTGGGCAGAGCAAGGACTGCAGGAGAACATCTGATCCTCCAAAAAAAAGGGAAAAAAACCCCTGTTATCTGCCTTGTATGGTACAAAATCAAAAAAATGCTGGCTTATCATGGAAGTAAGGTCCTGAAAACGTCCTCAAAAGATCTACTTTGAATCTAGAAAAATGCTTCATTTTATTCTCAAGGGTTTGTTTTTTTTTTTTTACTTACATTGATTTGTGTTTCCAAATTAAACCATTATGAAGTGAAACACCTGACTTTGAAAATGTGAAAACAATTTTACATCATCATTTTTTCTCATTATGCTGTATTAGTCAAATTCAGTATGAAGCTGTGAATAACAAGTAGTCTCACGTCTTCCTTGAGGGTGGGGGGGAGGAAGAGAAGAGAGAGAAGGAGCAGAGTAAGGGAAGCACAAAGCTGTCTACAGAGAGCTATAAAATCATTAGTGTCATGGTAGAGGACAGGGGACATTTGCCCACCCTCGCTTCTGATAAAAGAATTAAGGGGTATCAAATGATATTAGTATGTTGAAACCAAGAAAGATAGCCCTTGTCATGCAGCTGGCTACTAACCTTCGGATCTCCTTCTCATGGGCCCTATTAATTTTTTTTTTTTTAATTTTAGCTTTAAGGAGATTCAAAAGGTACCAGGACACAGTTGTAGAAGAAAAATACACGAAGGGTTATTAAATACTAACAAACTGTTTGTGATCCTTTCCCCTAACTGGCTGGGTGCCAGAAGATTATTCCAAAAAACACTGTGACATTTTCATCCTGCACTTGTGCTGTCCCCTAGGCAGTGTCACCAGACATTGTCCAACACCGGACACCTGGTTAGATGGACCTCTGACAGGAGCAATCTCTTCATGCTTGTGCCTATGGTCTCAAATAGTTTAAGTATTTGTTATAAGATACCAACCAAACTACAGCCACATAAGTGTGGATTCCACAGTTACTATCCTGAGCCCCAGTTATTCTTTTTTTCTGTTTTACATAAATGATAGAAAAGCAGATATCTCCCTTTTATCCTCAACAAGTAATTTCGCTGGCTTTGCAAAACTGCATTCCCCCCAAAATGAAGGGGGTTTAGAAACCACGGCATTCAACTGTATTCTCATAAGATGTGCTAGTAAAAATGCAAGCACAAGCACTCTCATTTATCAGGACAAACTGAATGATTGCGTGCACAGTTCTGAAGCACAACTGCACCAAAGCCGTGCATGCTAATGCTTGCAGGCAGAAACAAATACAGACTCACCCTGGAGCTGCCTCTGCCAGCAAGTGTGCATTACAACATTGTTAATCAGGTTTCCATCAGGTCCAAGTTTGTATATCTTCAATTATTTTAGGGCAAATAATTATTTGCAGTTACCATGTTCTGGTGCAAATTCACTTTGCTTAACTGTTACATATGAAATTCAGTAGACTGATAATATACTCTGAACTTAGGAAGAGTACGTATTTCATAAGAACTTGATAAAAGCTTTTAAAAAAGGTAACTAATATAAAAAACACAGACTTCAGTTTCAGCAACAGTGTAAATTAAACACTCCAGAGGGCATCAGTAAGCAAAGAAGGAGAAAGGAACCCAAAGTCAGTGATTATACTTGACGGACTTTATCTTGACATGTAAAATGGCTCCTATCATGTTGTTCTGTAATCCTGAAATTCGAATATGATGACTCAAACGCTAGACAAGAGCTGGAAGTAGGCACCATATGTCCCTACAATCTCTCTGGAGTTTACTCC